>NC_141874.1:34819695-35122726 GCF_056163025.1 Triticum urartu | reverse complement strand
GACAGGACGAGGGCCGACGGGGGCGGATACCAAAATCATCGCACTATATAAGATGCAATAATAAATGTAAGAAAATGATACAAGTATCTATCTAAACATACAAGTAAGAATATTTTTCCTTTCAGAAAGAAGATAAGAACAAGAGGCTCACCACGGTGGTGTCGGTGATGAGATCGGCGCGGGTGATCGACGGTGGTGAAGACGGGGACGGGGCGTGACGGACCGCTAAATCTAGACAAATCTCGAGGAAAATGGAGCTTGGATGTCGAGCTTCGAGAGGAGAAAGCTTAAGTAGTG
This sequence comes from Triticum urartu, assembly GCF_056163025.1. Lineage (NCBI taxonomy): Eukaryota > Viridiplantae > Streptophyta > Magnoliopsida > Poales > Poaceae > Triticum > Triticum urartu. The sequence continues at coordinate 35,122,429 of NC_141874.1, read as the reverse complement.
TGGCTCGGGCATTCCATCGAACACCTCATGTGCATAGGAGGTGAGCTAGAGGACCACAAAGCCGTCTCCCCCTCGGCCAGAAAAAACAGAGCACTGTGCTCTGCTCTTGCGCGAGGGGGTATATATAGGCACCTCATTGGTCCCGGTTGGTGGCATGAACCGGGACTAAAGGGGAGCCTTTGGTCCCGGTTCAAGCCACCAACCGGGACCAATGGTGGTGGCCAGGAGCGAGGCCCATTGGTCCCGATTCGTCCCACCAATCGGGACCAAAAGGTCCAGACGAATCGGGACCAATGGCCCACGTGGCCCGGCCGGCCCCCTGGGCTCACGAACCGGGACCAATGTGGGCATAGCTGAACCGGGACTAATGGGCTGAGCCGGCCTGGACCATAGCCCTGTTTTCTACTAATGGCCGATGGCTGCAGATACAGACCCCGCATAACGGACCCATAAAAAAGAATATTCGCGTATATTCTTTCCCGTGTCTTCTTCTTCCTCTCGCCTGTATTCATAGTCAGCTCCCGTCGTCCATGGTAGTCCCCGAATCGATCCAAGAGGCAGCTCCTCTGTTGCCGGATGGATCCAGGAGCTAGCTAGCTATTCCATGGCTGGCTGGATCGAGGAGCTTGCTAGCTACTCCCTCAAACGTTCGTGGCCGGATGGATCGAGGACCTTGCTAGCTAGGTAGGTAGCTAGCTAGCTCGTTCGTGGCCGGATGGATCGAGGACGTTGCTAGCTAGCTTGCTAACTTGCTCGTTCGTGGCCGGATGGATCAGGAGCTTGCTAGCTAGCTCGTTCGTGGCTGGGTAGCTGCTCAAGTCTTCAGCCATTGCTCCTGCGATCTACTCTGCAAGCCGACACTGCGGCAGTGGTAAATGGCGAGTTTTCGGCGAGATTCCGGCGAGTTCCGTGACGGAAGGTCACTGGAGCACGTGTGCGTACCATGACCGGTTTGCAGTGCCCCTTATATTTTGCCTTCAAATCTACAAAATTAAAGGTCGTGGGGATGGATTCCCAGGAGCCTGCAAATTTTTTACGGGTTTGACCGCTTTTGCGAGTTCTATTCGAAACGTTTTTTGACACCACGAAACTGCAAACGCGGATTTTTGCGGGTTTAACCGCTTTTGCAGGGTCTGGAGATGCTCTAAGTTTAGGAAGGTTGGTTGCTCAGCCTTGAAATTCCCTATGTCACACCCCAGCTTGCATTTTTCTCGTAGTGTAGCAGGAAAGAAGGAAAAATAATTTTACATATAGAAGTATAAGACACTGGAGAAATGGACTTTTATGCAGCTGGTAACAGGTGAAATTTAAAGACAATCACGTTTTGTTCGGCAATGTTACTAACACAATTTTCTTAACCTGGAATACTTGTATACACCGTAAGGTCTGCTCGTCTCATCATAAAAGGAGTAACCCATATGATAAACACTGTGCTTGGTTAATTAATTGGCAATGCCAAACTTGAGCCGTTGTGAAATGAAACAAAGCATGTAGTTTTATTGACTCTCAACCCTCATCACCCTTGTATATTGCCTTGGATGTGTGTTGTGTCTGTCGGTGGCATGTTGTATCCGCATTTGTATCTCTGGTCGTTGCTTTATATATAAAACAATGCAAAAGCCTTTTTCGGTATCAACTCTCAACTGACATTGCATAACTACAGCGTGTGCAGGCATTGATTCAAGGGCGATGCTACAAATCAGCCGGATGATTTCTTAAAGATATCATTCGCCTGTTCAGCCGTCGGATCAGCATGCTGGGAGTCGTTGGATGACAATAGGCAGGAGCGAGAGCGACAGCTTCAACGCAACGCCATTGCAGCCCCGCACAAAGCTCCAATGTAGCACCGATGTCCTTCGGTGAGCTCCATTCCAACCCGACGGAGCTCCAGCACAGCAACGAGCCTCCGGCGAACTCCATTGCAACTCCGGCCGAGCTCCATCCCAGCCCCGATAAAGCTCCAATGGCTCCGACGAAGCTTCCTTGCAACTTCGGCCGAGCTCCAACGCAGCACTGACGCTCCGTCGAAGCTTGATTGCAGCTCCAACCGAGCACCATGGATGCTTCTTTGAAGCTTTCGTCGCCAGCGAGCAGCACCATGGATGCTGCATTGAAGCACTATCACTGCTGCGTTGCAGCTCTGCCGTCGGCGAGCAGCGCTATGGATGCTGTGTTGAAGCACCATCGCTGCTGCGTTGCAGCTTTGTCGCCGGTGAGCAGCGCCATGGATGCTGCGTTGAGGCTTCGTCGCTGGCGAGCAGCACCACGGATGCTGCGTTGAAGCACTGCAGCTTCGGCAGCCGGCGCAAGCGCTGCAACGCAACACTAGGAGCCACCGGCGAGAGCTCCCTTGCAGCCAAGCAGTACGGCCGCCGGCGAGCTTCACGGGGTCAGGGCGCCGCTCTGTATTGTAGCTCCGCCGCCGTGGCGAGTTCCACGAGGATGAGACTTCCTCCGACGATGGATGGCACCCGCCTCTGGCCTTCCCGTTTTGCGCTGCAGCACCGGCGACCAGCGGCACCAGGATCCGGCATCCTCCTTCGTGCTGCAGCGCCATGCCTCTTTCTCCCGTGCGTGACAACAAGGGATGGGAAGGAGTGGGGCGAACGTGTGGTCACGGAGAAGATAAGGCTGGGGCGGTTGCGAGCAACGTGTGGGGCTGGACACGTGTCGTGCGCTCTAGGCAGTTTACGCGGCGTGAAAATCAACCAGCTTAATTTAAATGTTTTCTTTGATTCAAACCACAGTCGCTGCTGCCACTTCCGCTTCGGTAGAAGCCTCCTAAACACATGAACGAAGAAGATCTCTCCATACCCCTTCATAATAAAGGGTAGGATCGTCTTTTCTGAAAATACGTCGCCCGCATTGAGCGTGGCTTCAGGGCCGACCCATTTACCCTTTTTCTTTTCGGTTCTCATTTACTCTATTTCTTTTCTGTAAAAAAATAGAAAAAAAGTACAGAGGCTATATTCGAACTCGTGACCACGAAGTTAACAGGAATCGTATCAACCAATTGGGATAACTACCTCAACGTGCCTCTATAGTTCTTTTTCCTTTTAACAACCAACGGTAAAAAAGGGGACCTCGCCTACCGCGCCCTTTTGGGCTGGCCCATGTGTGGCGCGCTCGTTTTTTTTTTCGGCTTTCCTTTTTAGTTTTTATTTTCATTTTTATAATCTTTTTTTCAGCCTAAAAATATGTTTTTTTATATTACAGAATACGGAATTTCAAACCGTTCCAAAATTTCAAGACATTGTACATTCTGAAAAAAATGTTCAAGAAATCAAAAATATTGTGATTAAAAAAAATGTTCACATTTCAGAATAGGTTGGTGTATTCGAAAGAAAAAAAAGGAAAGAATACAAGCAAGAAAAATGCGGAAAAACCAAAGGAAAAATGAAAAAAATCGATGGGGAAGGAGTCTGAAACAGTTCAGCCCAAAATAAAATCGATCGCTTTAGGATACGCGCTAGGTCACTAACGAGCGACATACATGCCTAATAGCAGACGCCCTAAAAACACATAGCGGCTTTCTTGTTTGTTTTTTCTTTTGTTTTAGGCGGTATTTTCTTTGGTTTTTTACTTCTCGTTCTCTTTCTTTTTTAACTTCTTTTCTGCTTCATTATAAAATCATGATTTTTTGTTACATTCATGAACCTTTCAAAGTCGTGAACATTTTCCTAAATTTGTGAGCTTCTTTAAAAATCCATGAATTTTTTTCCGAATGCGTGAACCTTTTTGCAAATGCATGAATTTTTTCAATCCTCGAACTCTTTTCAAATTTTACTGTTTTTTATCGAAACCCATGAACTTTTTTCAAATTCAGGATCTTATTTCAAATTCTGCAAAATTTTCAAAATTTGTGAACTTTATTTTTCAAAATCAATAAAATGTCCTAACCATGATTTATTTTTGGACATGCGTGAAATGGCCCCAACTATTGCCAACAGGTAGGCATGCCCATAGTAGGCATCCATGTCAGATTTGAACTAATTCTGACACCGTATGCAAGTTGCTTCACTCCAACAGTTCATTGGTCATTTTTCACCTAAAAAACTTTATAAAAGATGCAAGATTTGTCGAAAAACAAAAATAACTTGGCACCGTGCCTTTAATTGGTCATATACTCTCATGAGAAAATATTGGATTATCTAAAGGATGTCAAAAAAAAGTGCTCTCAAACGGACCCTTCATGCCTAACTGAACACCCCTCCATAGAACATGGTCTATTTTTAGACATGCAAGAAATAACCCCAACTCTTTCGAGTAAGCGGGCATGCCCATGGGAGGCATCCATGTCAGGTTTGAATAAATTTTGATACATTATGCAACTTGTGTCACGTCCGACCATTTATCAGGCTTTTTTTCACTGAGAAAACTCTAGAAAATGCAAAGCTAGTCAAACACCCAAACAACTTGGGATGATGCCTTGAATTTGTAATATAAGGCTATGAAAAAAAATGGAGCCAATTCAAGGATGTCGAGAAACAACGTGCTCTCAAACGAAGCCTTCTGGCCTACCCGAACACCCTCCGTTGAACATAGTCTCGTTTGGACACTCTTAAAATGACACACACTTTTGCAACGGGTGGGCGTGCCCATGGTGCATCCGTGCTAGGATTGAACGATTCCCGACAGTGTAGGCAAGTTGCGACATGTCCGACCATTTATTGACCCTTTTTGACCGAGAAAACTCTAGAAAATGCAAAATTTGTCGAAAACCAAAATAACCCGGCATGCTGCCTTGAATTGGTCATACAAGGCAAGGAAAAGAATGGAGTCATTTGACAGCTGTCGAGAAACAATGTGCTGTCAATCAGGGCTTTCTGGCCTACCTGGACACCCTACGATGAACATGGTGTTTTCGGGACATTCTTGAAATTATTAGAATTTTTGCCAGAAGTTGGGCAAGCCCATGGTAGGCATCCCATGCCAAGTTTGAAGAAAAAGTATTTAAATTATAATTTAAACAGGAACTTAAAACTGTTATTTAATCTTTTTAACATAACTACTATATACAAAGGGATAAAATGGAAAAGGATAATAATTTAAAGCATTAAATAAATGTGTGACAAAAAAAGAATTTAAAATCATAATTTAAAACATTTCCTTAAAACTAACAATACTTCAAAATTTTGAACAGCTTTCAAAAAGAATAATAAAATAGAAAGGAGAAAAATGAAGTAACGATAAAAGGCAAGATAATGAAAAAAAATAGAAAAACAAAACACTTAGGCCTTGACCCAGTTAGGCGACAGTATCGCTCCCGTCGGGCGCCTGGTTTCTAAACTTATTTGCATTTCAAAAAATTGTTCATGTTTTCCGAAAAATGCTTGGAAAGATAAAAAATCATGTTATATTCATAAATTATTTTCTATTTATTAAAAATATTCGGCATGTGCAAATTCTTCACGTTTTTTTTTAAGAAAAGTTTCGATTTTTTTCAGAAATTGTTTTACATATGAACGCTGTAGTGTGGTCCTTATATAATTCGTGCTGATCGAAATCACAAGCTTTGACTTGTTCGAGTGGCAAGCAGCCTGCGCCGATAGCCTGAGATCTCAAGTTCGATTTCTTGATGCACTCCTTTTTCCAAAAAAATTCTATCAAAAACTGACAGACGAGATTTAATGGGCCAGCCTAAGTGCGTGAGAATTGACGTACGGCCCAAGAGCGCGAGAACAGACACCAAAAAGCCTCATACAGGGAGTCTCCGTACAGCGTACACATACAAAAATAGGTATATTGTGTGAAAGGTCTGTATTACTCTTTATACATTTTGTGAGGAGGTTGTACCGAAGCGAGACTCCGCTGCTGCACCTTCCCTGTAAGCGCGAAACCAGCACAATGGCCGAATGGCGTTCCCTCTAGCCAGCGAGCTCAGCAGCTTGGGTACACGAGGTTCATCTTGCACAGTGGTGGCAGCCTAACAGCTTAATGGTGCTTCTCGACCTTGAGGTACTATGTACATGCAACCTGCGGTAAGACTGCCGATGGCTGCCAAAAGTACATTGCTTGTTTGATTATTGAACTGACACCGAATCTTTTTTCACTTCTGTATATCCTGGTGACTCCTTTCACCGTAAACTCAATGTATTATGCGCTCACACATTCTGAGATGCCGGTGAGCAACAATAAGAAAATTTGGAGGTCGAAGATACCACTATAAGTTAAAGTCTTCATGTGGTATCTTCATAGGGGGGTTGTGCTAACCAAAGACAACCTCGCATGGCGCAATTGGCAAGGGAGTAAAAAGTGTTGTTTTTGTACTCATGATGAGACAATCAGACACCTCTTTTTCCAATGCAAGTTTGCACATTCTACCTGGTCAGTCATCCAAATAGCGTCAAGTTTATATTCGCCCACAAGTGCTGCCAATATTTTTGGTCATTGGTTGGACGGTATTTCAAATAGGTTCAAAACGCTATTGAGGGTGGGAGCGTATGCCTTACTATGGTCGCTTTGACTATGTAGAAATGATTTTGTTTTTAATGACAAAAATGTTTCTCCTTTGCAGGATATTTTTCGTTGTACGCACTCGCTTCGTATATGGTCTATGATACAACGAGCGGAGATCCAACCGCTATTCAAGGTGGTGTGTACGCGGTTGAAGCAGGTGGCTACGGAAGTTTTTACCGAAGATGGGTGGCAGCATAACCTCCGCATCAATCCATCTCACTTTTTGACATAGGCACAATGTCAGTCTATAGGACTCTACTATTGCCGATTTGTCGGTTGTTGTTTTCTTCTGGTTGTCAGACTTTTGGTGTTCGGCTGTGTGCATTCTACTTATGCAGAGGCCGGGTGTTGCTCATAATAATTTTATATCCACTTGATGCTACATTTTAAGTTAATAAAATTGCCCTTTATCGAAAAATATCCTGGTGTCTCCTAATCCTACGTCAACGCAGCACATTTCTCATGCGTGATTATATAAATTGCTTTGATTTAACCTTGTAGTAAACGCAGGTAAGTACATATGTAGAGCTCGGCAGATATGTGATATCAAGAAGCACTCAAATTTATAAAGAGGGCAACAATGATTTGGTAGCCTGCACTAGCCATTCACCAACCAAAAATACTGTAACAGAACTACTCAGATCATGTACAAGGACAACTAATGCTCATATGCTTAGAGCATCTACAGCCGGGCGTCTCAAATCCGCCTCGGCGTCTCAAATCCGCCTCAAACGCTCAGGCGAACGGCCTGATCACTGACCGGTCAAAAAAATGTGACCCTGACGGGCTCCTTAAACGGGCCCTAAACATCCTGACCCCTACTTGACTATGCAGACCCCGAACATGAATAACTAATCCTCACATCCTTACTCTTTCAATATTTTATGATCTTGCACTAGTAGAAAACAGGGCTTTGGACCAGGCCGGGTCAGCCCATTAGTCCCGGTTCAGTCCAGAACCGGAACCAATGTAGGCATTGGTCCCGGTTCGTGAGCCCAGGGGGCCGGCCGGGCCACGTGGGCCATTGGTCCCGGTTCATCTGGACCTTTTGGTCCCGGTTGGTGGGATGAACCGGGACCAATGGGGCTCGCTCCTGGCCCACCACCATTGGTCCCGGTTGGTGGCTTGAACCGGAACCAAAGGCTCCCCTTTAGTCCCGGCTCATGTCACCAACCGGGACGAATGAGGTGCCTATATATACCCCTCGCTCGCGAGCAGAGCACCCCAGTGCTCTGTTTTTCTCTGGCCGAGGGGGAGAGGGCTTTGTGGTGCTCTACCTCACCTCCTATGCACATGAGGTGTTCGATGAAATGCCCGAGCCACACTAATCAAGCTTTCTCCTCTCGAAGCTCGACCTTCAAACTCCATTTTCCTCGAGATTTGTCTAGATTTAGCGGTCCATCACGCCCCGTCCCTGTCTTCACCTCCGTCGATCACCCGCGCCGATCTCATCACCGACACCACCGTGGTGAGCCTCTTGTTCTTATCTTCTTTCTGAAAGGAAAAATATTCTTACTTGTATGTTTAGATAGATACTTGTATCATTTTATTACATTTATTATTGCATCTTATGTAGTGCAATGGTTTTGGTATCCGCCCCCGTCGGCCCTCGTCCTGTCTATGATTCGGATGTGGTATGTATATTATCTTTATAACTATTGGTTCATTTATTGTTTATGAAAATTATGCCGACCAACGTGACATAGATTTTATTTATCTAGGATGTATGTGAATCGGAAATGCCAACCGACCCTATTGTCGAGAGGTTAAATTTAGTTGAAGAAGAAAACAATTTGTTGAAGGAAAAAACAAAAAAATTGAGGAGGAGAAGATGATATTGGAGTTGCATGTTGCGGATGTCGTCGATGATCACAAGATCAAGATGGATGCAATGCACTTGAAGATTAGAAAGATTAGAAAATATGCCATTCATACCGAGGCTTGGTATCATTATGACGTTCGATCAATTGTTACCTTGGTTGCGATTATGATCGCATTTGTTTTCGCATTGAAATGTTTTACATAGTTTCAATGTATGGTTTAATTAATTAGATGCTCTGGAGAGCTATATGTTGTTAGATGAGAACTATGTATGCACTTTGGTTTTAATGTGATGATGAACTTCTATTAATTTGGACACTTAATTATATATAATGCACGCAGATGAACCGGCAATAGATGTACGGTGACAGACACACCCGCGAGTACATTAAGGGCGTGCATGAGTTTCTCGATGCGGCTGAGGCAAACAAGCAGAATGGTTTTATGTGTTGTCCATGCACTGAATGTGGGAATACGAGGTCTTACTCTAACCTGAAAATCCTTCACTCCCACCTGCTTTACAGGGGTTTCATGCCACACTATAATGTTTGGACGAGGCACGGAGAAATAGGGTTTATGATGGAAGACGGCGAAGAAGAAGACTACAATGACAACTATGTGCCCCCTGAATACGGTGATGCTGCAACGGGGGGAGATGGTGAAGATCAAGAGGAACCAGACGATGTGCCCAATGATGCTGCAGCGGGTGAAGCTGCTGAAGATCAAGAGGAACCAGACGATGTGCCCGATGATGATGATCTCCACCGGGTCATTGTCGATGCAAGGACGCAATGCATTAGTCAAAAGGAGAAGCTGAAGTTCGATCGCATGTTAGAGGATCACAAAAAAGGGTTATACCCCAATTGCGAAGATGGCAACACAAAGCTCGGTACCGTACTGGAATTGCTGCAGTGGAAGGCAGAGAATGCTGTGGCTGACAAAGGATTTGAGAAGCTACTGAAAATATTGAAGAAGAAGCTTCCAAAGGATAACGAATTGCCCGACAATACATACGCAGGAAAGAAGGTCGTATGCCCTCTAGGATTGGAGGTGGAGAAGATACATGCATGCCCTAAGGACTGCATCCTCTACCGCGGTGCATACAAGGATCTGAACGCATGCCCGGTATGCGGTGCATTGTGGTATAAGATCAGACGAGATGACCCTGGTGATGTTGACGGCGAGCCCCTCAAGAAGAGGGTTCCTGCGAAGGTGATGTGGTATGCTCCTATAATACCACGGTTGAAACGTCTGTTCAAAAACGAAGAGCATGCCAAGTTGATGCGATGGCACAGTGAGAACAGAAAAAAAGATGGGAAGTTGAGAGCACCCGCTGACGGGTCGCAGTGGAGAAAAATCGAGAGAAAGTACTGGGATGAGTTTGCAAAGGACCCAAGGAAGGTATGGTTTGCTTTAAGCGCGGATGGCATTAATCCTTTCGGGGAGCAGAGCAGCAATCATAGCACCTGGCCCGTGACTCTATGTATGTATAACCTTCCTCCTTGGATGTGCATGAAGCGGAAGTTCATTATGATGCCAGTTCTCATCCAAGGCCCTAAGCAACCCTGCAACGAAATTGATGTGTACCTAAGGCCATTAGTTGAAGAACTTTTACAGCTGTGGAATGAAAACGGTGTACGTACATGGGATGAGCACAGACAGGAGGAATTTAACCTTAAGGCGTTGCTGTTCGTGACCATCAACGATTGGCACGCTCTCAGTAACCTTTCAGGACAGACAAACAAAGGATACCACGCATGCACGCAGTGTTTAGATGACACTGAAAGTATATACCTGGACAAATGCAGGAAGAATGTGTACCTGGGCCATCGTCGATTTCTTCCGACCAACCATCAATGTCGAAAGAAAGGCAAGCATTTCAAAGGCGAGGCAGATCACCGGAAGAAGCCCGCCATGCGCACCGGTGATCACGTGCTTGCTATGGTCAATGATTTACACTACGTAATATTTGGAAAGGGTCCCGGTGGACTAGCTGTTCCGAATGACGCTGAGGGACACGCACCCATGTGGAAGAAGAAATCTATATTTTGGGACCTACCCTACTGGAAAGACCTAGAGGTCCGCTCCTCAATCAACGTGATGCACGTGACGAAGAACCTTTGCGTGAACCTGCTAGGCTTCTTTGGCGTGTATGGAAAGACAAAAGATACACCTGAGGCACGGGAGGACCCGCAACGTTTGCACGAAAAAGATGGCATGCCTCCGAAGCAGTATAAAGGTCCTGCCAGCTACGCTCTTACGAAAGAAGAGAAAGAAATCTTCTTTGAATGCCTGCTCAGTATGAAGGTCACGACTGGCTTCTCGTCGAATATAAAGGGAATAATAAATATGCCAGAGAAAAAGTTTCAGAACCTAAAGTCTCATGACTGCCACGTGATTATGACGCAACTGCTTCCGGTTGCATTGAGGGGGCTTCTACCGGAAAACGTCCGATTAGCCATTGTGAAGCTATGTGCATTGCTCAATGCAATCTCTCAGAAGGTGATCGATCCAGAAATCGTACCAAGGCTAAGGAGTGATGTGGCGCAATGTCTTGTCAGTTTTGAGCTGGTGTTCCCACCATCCTTCTTCAATATCATGACGCACGTCCTAGTTCATCTAGTCGACGAGATTGTCATCCTGGGGCCCGTATTTCTACACAATATGTTCCCCTTTGAGAGGTTCATGGGAGTCCTAAGGAATATGTTCGTAATCGCGCTAGGCCAGAAGGAAGCATCTCCATGGGCCATCAAACAGAGGATGTTATCGGGTTTTGTGTTGACTTCATTCCTGGCCTTAACAAGATAGGTCTCCCTAAATCGCGGTATGAGGGGAGACTGACTGGAAAAGGCACTCTTGGAAGAGACTCAATAATATGCAGGGACGGATATTCTTGGTCTCAAGAACACTACACAGTTCAACAGAACTCTACCTTGGTGACCCCGTATGTCGATGAACACAAGAATAGACTGCGCTCCAAACACCCGGAGCAGTGCGACGACTGGATTACATGTGAACACATCAAGACTTTCAGCAGTTGGTTGGAAACACGTCTCAGAGGTGACAACACTGTTTGTGATGAGTTGTACTTGTTTTCCAGGGGACCATCTTTGACTGTATTGACTTACAAAGGATACGAGATAAATGGGAATACATTTTACACGATCGCCCAAGATCAAAAGAGCACCAAGCAAAACAGCGGTGTCCGCTTTGATGCAGCAACCGAGAGCGGAAAGGATACATATTATGGTTACATAGTGGACATATGGGAACTTGACTACGGACCTTATTTTAGGCGGCGGGGTACAGGTAGACCCACAGTACGGAATGACAACAGTGGATCTGAAAAATCTTGGGTACACTGACGAACCGTTCGTCCTAGCCAATGATGTGGCACAGGTTATCTATGTGAAGGACATGTCTACCAAACCGAGAAAAAGAAAAGATAAGGAAGCGAATACATCATATGATGAGCCAAAGCGCCACATAGTTCTTTCAGGAAAAAGGGACATCCTGGGAGTGGACGGCAAGACAGACATGTATGAAGATTATGAAAAGTTTCATGAAATTCCTCCCTTCAATGTCAAGGCTGACCCAAGCATCCTGATAAACAATGAAGATTATCCATGGTTACGGCGCAATAAGCAAATGACACAAGCGAAGAAAAAGTGAAGACTTTCTCCCATAACTTTGTAACACACGAACATGCTACCATTGTCCATTTTGTACATGCACATGCTATGTGGGTGAAATTATGATACCATCCCCACTTTCAACTTTTTCAGAGTTCATTTGAAATGCTTTCATGTCTTATGGTTCGGCCCTCGTAATACTAATGGCACTAACAGAAAGTTTATAATTTTTCTAAAACTAATGGCACTAACAGAAAGTTTATAATTTTGCTAACCTAAAAGAAAACAGAATTAAAAATTAAAGAAAAAACAAAAGAAAATAAATAATGCAAAAAACAAATCAAAAAAACAGGAAAAAACTATTTTTATAGTAAAGTTAATCACAAAATAAAATAAATAAAGCAACAAAGAAAACAAAAAAACTAAAAAAAGTGTTTTCAAATTTGAAAACTAATGGCACTAACATAAAGTAATTTTGCTAACCTAAAAGCAAACAGAATTAAAAATTAAAGCAAAAAACAAAAGAAAATAAATAATGCAAAAAACAAATCAAAAAAAGGAAATAACTATTTTTATAGTAAAGTTAATCACAAAATAAAATAAATAAAGCAACAAAGAAAACAAAAAACTAAAAAAGTGTTTTCAAATTTGAAAACTAATGGCACTAACAGAAAGTTTATAATTTTTTCTAAAACTAATGGCACTAACAGAAAGTTTATAATTTTGCTAACCTAAAAGCAAACAGAATTAAAAATTAAAGAAAAAAACAAAAGAAAATAAATAATGCAAAAAACAAATCAAAAAACAGGAAAAAACTATTTTTATAGTAAACTTAATCACAAAATAAAATAAATAAAGCAACAAAGAAAACAAAAAAACTAAAAAAGTGTTTTCAAATTTGAAAACTAATGGCACTAACAGAAAGTTTATAATTTTTCTAAAACTAATGGGACTAACAGAAAGTTTATAATTTTGCTAACCTAAAAGCAAACAGAACTAAAAATTAAAGCAAAAAACAAAAGAAAATAAATAATTCAAAAAACAAATAAAAAAAACAGGAAAAAACTATTTTTATAGTAAAGTTAATCACAAAATAAAATAAATAAAGCAACAAAGAAAACAAAAAAACTAAAAAAGTGTTTTGAAATTTGAAAACTAATGGCACTAACAGAAAGTTTATAATTTTTCTAAAACTAATGGCACTAACAGAAAGTTTATAATTTTGCTAACCTAAAAGCAAACAGAATTAAAAATTAAGCAAAAAACAAAAGAAAATAAATAATGCAAAAAACTAATAAAAAAACAGGAAAAAACTATTTTTATAGTAAAGTTAATCACAAAATAAAATAAAGAAAGCAACAAAGAAAACAAAAAAATGCCACCTACTGGGCCACCACGGCCTGAATACGACTAGAAACCCTACCATGGGCCAGGATTCAGGCCCGCAGCAGGCCGAGTAGGCCCATAGACATTGTAGTGACAGATTAGGCCCGAAAGCCTGCAGTTGAGAGGAGCTCGGGAGGGTGGGCGCAGCAGCGCTTATAAAGCACTCCTGAGCCCTCTCAACTAGCGAGGTGGGACTAAACTTTTGGGCGCGGGGCAGCACAACGCCATTGGTCCCGGTTGGTGGCACCAACCGGGACTAAAGGGGGCATTGGTCACGGTTCGTGTCACCAACCGTGACCAATGCCCCCCTTTAGTCCCGGTTGGTGCCACCAATCGGGACCATAGGCCTCTGCTTCCCACCCTTTCGGCTGCTGAAAAGAGACCTATGGTCCCGGTTAGTGCCACCAACCGAGACCAATGCCCCCCTTAGTCCCGGTTTGTGCCACGAACCGAGACCAAAGGCTTGGGTATATAAGTAGCACTTGGGAAAATTTGACGAACTCATCGCCAGTTGCCCCCAGCCCGCACGACGACGCCGAGCTCATCGACGCCGCCAGGCTGCCCAGATCGACGCCGATCCGCTGCCCCGACACCGCCCACCGCCCAGACACCGTCTGCGCGCCCCCGTCGTCGCCCCTGCCCCGTCGCCGCCAGGCTGCCCCGAAGCTGCCCGCCGCCCCCGCCGACACCGTCATCGTCGCCCGCACCGATTCCGGCCGGCGACCTCGACCCCTCCCCGCGCTGTGAGCCCCTGCCTCCTCTTTTCCTTCTCATTGCTGTCCCCGCACGTCATCCGTAAGCGTGCGCCACCGCCAACCATCATCGCCGTCGCCGTATAATGCTCATGTATATGCTCACTATATGTATGTATGTATGTATGTATGTGTTGGGTTTCGTAGTAATTTCAAAAATTTCCTACGCTCATGCAAGATCATGGTGATGCATAGCAACGAGAGGGGAGAGTGTGATCGACGTACCCTTGTAGATCGACAACAGAAGCGTTTGGTTGATGTAGTCGTACGTCTCCACGGCCCGACCGATCAAGCACCGAAACTACGACCTACGAGTTCTAGCACACGTTCAGCTCGATGACGATCCCCGGACTCCGATCCAGCAAAGTGTCAGGGAAGAGTTCCGTCAGCACGACGGCGTGGTGACGATCTTGATGTACTACCGTCGCAGGGCTTCGCCTAAGCACCGCTACAATATTATCGAGGACTATGGTGGAAGGGGGCACCGCACACGGCTAAGAGTATGATCACGTGGATCAACTTGTGTTGTTATGGGGTGCCCCTGTCTTCGTATATAAAGGCTCAAGGGGGGGGGGTGCGGCCGGCCTAGGAGAGGTACGCCAGGAGGAGTCCTACTCCCTTTGGGAGTAGGATTCCCCCCCAATCCTAGTTGGAATAGGATTCGCGGAGGGGGGAAAAGAGAGAGGGGGGCCGGCCCCCTCTCCTTGTCCTATTCGGACCAAGGGAGGGGAGGGGTGCGCGGCCCATCTTGGGCTGCTCCTTCTCTTTTCCACTAAGGCCCACTTAGGCCCATATAGCTCCCGGGGGGTTCCGGTAACCTCCCGGTACTCCGGTAAAATCCCGATTTCACCCGGAACACTTCCGTTATCCAAACATAGGCTTCCAATGTATCAATATTTATGTCTCGACCATTTCGAGACTCCTCGTCATGTCCGTGATCACATCCGGGACTCTGAACAGCCTTCGGTACATCAAAATGCATAAACTCATAATATAACTGTCATCGTAACCTTAAGCGTGCGGACCCTACGGGTTCGAGAACAATGTAGACATGACGGAGACACGTCTCCGGTCAATAACCAATAGCCGAACCTGGATGCTCATATTGGCTCCTACATATTCTACGAAGATCTTTTATCGGTTAGACCGCATAACAACATACGTTGTTCCCTTTGTCATCGGTATGTTACTTGCTCGAGATTCGATCGTTGATATCCTATACCTAGTTCAATCTCGTTACCGGCAAGTCTCTTTACTCGTTCTGTAATACATCATCTCGCAACTAACTCATTAGTTGCAATGCTTGCAAGGCTTAAGTGATGTGCATTACCGAGAGGGCCCAGAGATACCTCTCCGACAATCGGAGTGACAAATCCTAATCTCAAAATACGCCAACCCAACATGTACCTTTGGAGACACCTGTAGAGCTCCTTTATAATCACCCAGTTACGTTGTGACGTTTGGTAGCACACAAAGTGTTCCTGTGGCAAACGGGAGTTGCATAATCTCATAGTCATAGGAACATGTATAAGTCATGAAGAAAGCAATAGCAACATACTAAACGATCGGGTGCTAAGCTAATGGAATGGTTCATGTCAATCAGATCATTCAACTAATGATGTGATCCCGTTAATCAAATAACAACTCTTTGTCCATGGTTAGGAAACATAACCATCTTTGATTAACGAGCTAGTCATGTAGAGGCATACTAGTGACACTCTGTTTGTCTATGTATTCACTCATGTATTATGTTTCCGGTTAATACAATTCTAGCATGAATAATAAACATTTATCATGATATAAGGAAATAAATAATATCTTTATTATTGCCTCTAGGGCATATTTCCTTCAGTATGTTCACTGTATAATGCTCTGTATATGCTGTATATATAATGCTCGTTTTTGCATTTTTTTTGTTACCAAGAAAAAGGTCTATTTTTTGTTGATATGTATGTTCATATGCTCATTAATATTTAAAAAAAATGTTCATATGCTCATTTAAGAAAATGTTCATATGTAACATTTAAGAAAAAAAGTAAATGTATGTATGTTCATATGCAAAGAATTATTTTTGGATGAAATGAGATGAGATGAGATGTGTTTTGTGTTGGAGAAGAAAATAGGAAGAAGGAAGAAGGAAGAAGAAGTAAAAGAGGGTCGAGGGGGGGGTCGATATACTCCCTCCCCGATAACAATTTTTTCCATGTATATATGCAAAAGTTACATTTTTAGAAAAGTTTTATATATCTAGCTAGAAAGAAGGAAGAAGAAGAAAAAGAAGGAGAGGAAAAAGGAAAATAAGAAGAGGAAGAAAGGAGAAGAAGAGGAGAGGAAGAAGGGGAAAAATAAATAAGAAAAAGAAAAAAAAAGAAGAGGAGAAGAAGAAAGGAATAGAGGAGAAGAAGAGAAAATAGAATATATTCCCTCCCCGATAACAATTTTTTCCATGTATATATGCAAAAGTTACATTTTTAGAAAAGTTTTATATATCTAGCTAGAAAGAAGGAAGAAGAAGAAAAAGAAGGAGAGGAAAAAGGAAAATAAGAAGAGGAAGAAAGGAGAAGAAGAGGGGAGGAAGAAGGGGAAAAATAAATAAGAAAAAGAAAAAAAAGAAGAGGAGAGAAGAAAGGAATAGAGGAGAAGAAGAGAAAATAGAATATATTCCCTCCCCGATAATAATTTTTTCCATGTATATATGCAAAAGTTACATTTTTAGAAAAGTTTTATATATCTAGCTAGAAAGAAGGAAGAAGAAGAAAAAGAAGGAGAGGAAAAAGGAAAATAAGAAGAGAAAGAAAGGAGAAGAAGAGGAGAGGAAGAAGGGGAAAAATAAATAAGAAAAAGAAAAAAAAAGAAGAGGAGAAGAAGAAAGGAATAGAGGAGAAGAAGAGAAAATAGAATATATTCTATTTTCTCTTCTTCTCCTCTTTTTTTTTCTTCTTTTTCTTCGATCTTCTCCTCTAGATATTCCTTTCTTCTTCTCCTCTTTTTATTTCAGGGTCGTCTAGGGGTCGAGGGTTCCAGGGTCGTTGAGGGTTCGAGGGGTCGAGGATCGCCGAGGGGTCGAGAGAGGTTTCCTAGTGTCAAAGTATTGAAGAAATCCATGGCTTCATCATTAGCCGGAAGTAACCAGGGCATGACGAAGTCCTCCAAAGTTATTTTGGAATGGTGTCCCGGATAGGATAATTTGCCTTTTCTATGAATTTTAGCAAAGGCCTTCCAAATAACGATATTTGGAAGGTTCTTGCTGAACATTGTACCAAAAGCGAATTATCCTATCTAGGACTCCGTTCCAAAATAACTTTGGAGAGCTTCGTACCATCATGCACCTATTACTTTCGCCTAATGATGAAGACATGGTTTTGTTGAATCCTTTGACACTAGGCAACCTTCCGACCCCTCGGCGATCCTCTCGAACATGAGAGGAAGAAGAGGATAAAAAAAGAAGAGGAAGAAGAAAAAAAGAGGAGAAGAAAGAATAGAGGAGTTCTTCTCCTCTATTCTTTCTTCTCCTCTTTTTTTTCTTCTTCTTCCTCTTTTTTTATCGGGAACGAGGGTCGTCGAGGGACATATAGATGTAGTGTCGTCGTTGTCGATATATACCCCCTCCCGATAGCTTCAACACGTGGGGGGGGGGGTCGAGGCCAATAATTAATATATATGATTCCTTACTATGATTAGGTAGCTAGTTCTATGTTTGGCACTAATATATCCATCTATCATGTTTGAATAATAATTGCCATGTTGTAAATATTTGTAGAAACTATGGACACCGCCCTAGATGAAGCAAAAGAAGCGTTGTTGAGGGACATAATCGCAGAAGGAAGTGATGCCGTCTCGTTGTTTCTCAATGACACCGATGGTCTGGAAGGAGAGGATGAAGAAGCTGGCTACGGTGACCTAATGCCGGTGCAAGAAGAAGAACATGAGGACGGCTCCGGTGACCCAATGCCGGTGCAAGAAGGAGACCGTGATGACGGCTCCGGTGATCGAACCGAGTCCGGCCAGGTATATATATTAGTTAAGCCTGTGCTGACTAGCTGATTGATGCATTCATTGTTTTGGTATGTACACATATTAATTAAGTCTTTGTTCTTTTTTCTAGCCCTCCAGATCGAGCACAACTTCGGTAAAGAGACGAGGCCCGAAGAAAAAGTTGAGCTCGGATGAAAAGTTTGAGATCATAGCAATCGCGCCCGACGGCCAACCGATTAAACCCCTCCGGACAAAGAGCGCATTTGTTGCTCAGTGCGGGGTTCTGGTTAGGGACAAGATCCCGATAAGCATCCAGCAATGGTTTAAGCCGGCTACAGAAGACCCTGAGGTGTCTTATATCAATGATATGCAGAAAAATGATCTTTGGACTGAGCTGAAGTCAAATTTCACCCTACCGCCAGAGGATAATCCAGAGAACCCAGTTAAAGAGCAATTAATCAAGTCTTTTGCTCTTAAGAGGATGGCAGAACTATTCAGGAGGTGGAAGAAAGAGCTGAATAAGTTTGTCGAAAATAATGAGACACCAGAATTCAAGGGCAGATATGAGAAGATCAGAGATCACTGGCCCGCATTTGTGGCCCACAAGACATCGGAAAAGAGTAAGAAGATGTCGACGACAAACAAGCAAAATGCTGCGAAGAAGATGCTTCACCATCGCACGGGGTCAGGTGGCTACCTCGTAGCCCGGCCTAAGTGGGCCAAGACTGACAATGATCTAGTTGATAAAGGGATCGAACCAGAGACAATTAGCTGGCCAGACCGTTGCCGGACTTGGTTCTTCGGGGCTGGCGGAACCTTGGACTCTATAACAGGGAAGTGCATTTGGACGAACGATCAAATGGACATACCAGTCAGGAAGCTTAAGCAGTATATCGAAGCAGCGCAGCAAGGGAAGTTCTTTTCAGACAGAGAAAACGATGAGCTCACAATGGCCCTCGGGAATACTAAGCACCCTGGACGGACACGAGGCACGCCAGGCTTCATTCCGTGGAAGGTTGGGTTTCCGAACGCAGGCGGTTACAAATCCCATGAGAGGAGGAAAAAAGTGCAGCAGACCCAAATGCAGGCGCTGCAAACAAGGGTAGACGCGATAGAGGAACGAGAAGCAAATCGCAGCAAACGTACTGCCGAAGCTTCCCCCGAAGCAACCCCGCCATCTCAGCGCAGAAGCAGCGTGGCTTCCACCGAGCTGCTTCAGCCGGAGCATGCCTTGATGGCTCCTGCCAGCTATCCCGTGGATGCTATCACGGAGTCTCAAAATTGCCACCTTATGACGCAATGGATGAATTTGAAGGTCAAGGCGGCTGTTGGCTCTGTTTATCCTACTGAACCCGGCGTAACTTTTCACTGCCGGCCGATTCCAGAAGGATATGCTAGGGTGATGGTGGATGAAATAACGGAGGGATTTGAGGACCTCCAGCTTGACCATCCTACCGGTGAAGGGGAGACTCGGCTGGGGTATGCTCTGAAGACTCCATGCCTATGGCGGAAGGAGCTCATCAACCTTCCGAACTGGACGCCTCCGCCTCCTCCTCCTCCTCCGGCGAGTCAGGGCACTCCGCCTCCTCCACCGCCTCCTCCTCCGACGAGTGACGATCAGGGCCCTCGGCCGGCTCCTTCTCCGGCGCGTGGCGGCACTCCGCCTGCGCCAGCGCGCCCGAGCAGCCAGCATCCTCCTTCTCCACCTCGTCAGCAAGGGAGGAAGAGACCCGCCGCCGCTCCAGTCCTTCTCCTCCGCCTCGTAAGCAAGTGAAGAAGACAACTGCTTCGTCTGCTCGGCCGGCGTCTAGCAGTACAACCAGAGGCGGGAGGATATACAGATTCGGTCCTTCTCTGAAGAGTCCACAGAAGTTACCATACGAGAGGACCCCGGAGGAGAACGCGAAGATCGCGCGAACCGAAGTGGATGACTGGTTTCAAGGGTTGAGAGCAAAGAGACATCCACCTCCGGAGGAGAAGGTAGATCCGGTGAAAGTGAAGCGCACTCTGGCTGCCCTGGCAAAACCACCCAAGTCTCCGCCGAAAGGCAACTATGAGCGCATTATTGCAAAGACATGGGCCAAAGCGGAGCGGTCGGGAGGTACAGTCAGTGATCAAAGGCTGAAAGAACGATGAGCAGCTGGGAAAAAAATTGCCCAGCTCGGCGAACAAGCGAAGCAATCGTGCCCCCCCTCAAGGTGCCTAGCGACATCGTCGATCCGAGGATGGTGCCCGGTTATGGCAATGTTGACGATTACCTGCCCGACGATGTACATTATGATCCCATGGAGGTGCAGATACACAGATACGAGTACGGGAAGCCTCTCGTCAAAGATGAAAAATCTTTAACAACAATTATGCGAAGATTACATGATTGGTACTTGAAAATCTGCAGAGAGTCTGGGGGGAGGAGTACTTTGTATGCGAGAGTTAAACTGGAGCATGACCTCGTTGGAATTGAACTGTTGCCTATTCCATTTGAGGAGTTCTATCAGTTTTTCAATCAATTGGCCCTCGATAAAACAATGATCACCTGCTACTGTCCGTAAGTACTACTACTTCTGTCATTAAGTCTCTCTATATAGCTCATCTCTTTCATTGCATGTATTTATAATTATCCTCACTATATTATGCAGAATGAAGATCGCCGAATTGAAGAAAAGACAAATCGGTGATATTGGGTTCGTTAACACATATCTCATAGATGCAACTGAGGTTGAACATCGTCCCGGAGATACCGAGGCCAACTTGCTACGATCATTCAAAAAAAATGAAAACAAAGATATAATACTCTTTTCTTACAACTTCAAGTGAGTGTTACTGTCTTGTGCATATTCGGTTTCCCTTATATATTAGTCCAGGTTATAGTAATGTAATTGATGAGTTATGCATGCGTGTGCAGTTTCCACTATATTCTCCTAGAGTTAGGCTTGAGCAGGGAGTAGTAACCGTCTTGGACTCTAAACGAAAAGATCCCCAGGAGTATGCGGACATGACTGAAATCCTCAAGAAGTAAGTTAAATCGATCATTATCCACCATATCAGCAACTTTGTTCATTTCCTGATATCAAGTAATTGTTTTCTTTGTCCGGCAGGGTTTGGAGAAAATTCACCAGAAAAGTTCCGGGACTGCCGAAGGAGCTGGAATTTAGACACCCGAAAGTAAGTACTATAGTAGCATGTTCCGCGCATCTCCTAGTGATTCAAGCTCTAGTTTCATCAATACCATTTAGCATTCTTGCTTATCAGTTTGATTGACCTCTATTTCTTGTAAAGTGGTTGTGGCAGGAACAAGGGAATGATTTCTGTGGATACTACGTCTGCGAGTCCATCCGCCACACGACCTGTGAGCGGGGCGGGTACTCTGACGAACAATATGAAGTACGTACATAACAACATTCACAATTTTATTTTATTACCATCATTTGTATTGAGTTTCATTCATTCATATATATATGTATTGACCCCCTTCTTCACATTAGATGTTTCGGAAGCGGGATGAACTCCTAGCACCAGCTCGCATGCGAGCAATTCAAGAGGAATTGGCGGCATTATTTCTTGACCACGTGATCGCTGAAGACGGAGAATACTATGTGGACCATGAGTCCGTATGATTATATTTGTAAGAGATAATTATTGTATATATGTAGCCGGTAGTGTCGGATAGATATACGAGAACTTGTTGTTCGACCAATCTCTCGGAGAAGGAGAGGTGGTCGATATCACTTCTCTCTGTATGCATATATGTTCATGACGATCTTCTGTTTCCTTCGTTTGCTTACTACCTAGCTAGCGTGTCTAGTCCTCTCTATACGTATGTATAGTACGTAGCGTCGACCAAGCACGGACATAAGAGAGGACACTTCTCTCTATTAATTATAACTAGCTAACACAATATATGAAACACCTAAATTAACCCCCCAAAACTCCCAAACCCCGCCCCTTTCAAAAAAAAAAACCCCAGCCACAGAAATGCTGACGCGTGGATGCCTATTGGTCCCGGTTGGTACCACCAACCGGGACCAAAGGGTCTTCTGCCTGGGCTCTGCGCACAGGCCACGTGGAGGCCCATCAGTCCTGGTTCTGGATTGAACCGGGACTAAATGGACAGGGCATTAGTACCGACACTTTAGTCCCGGTTCAGGAACCGAGACTAAAGGCCCTTACGAACCGGGACAACAGGCCCTTTTTCTACCAGTGTTGTGAACATGCTAAGATGCTCAACATTTATTTATATTTGTTTGCGGAGATCATATACGCACCAATTCTCCTAAGGGTTCTAATTTCCTAATTCAAAATTCATCCAAACATTCTGTTTCCACTTTTCTGCTGATATCTTTGGCAGTCAACTGATGAATCCAGCCTGGCCTAGTCGTGCATATGCACACAGAGGGTGTACTAGATATTTTCACAAGCAGAAAAGAGAGGGTGTACTAGATATGCTTTCCTTAGATCAGATACATGGAAAATTGAAACTTAATGCCTAAATGTATATAAAACAAGAACTCATAGATGTCTCGGTTCATCATATACATGGAAAGACACATAAAAGATTAACCTACGATCTCAATAAACATCATAGTATGCAAATTTATGATAACATAATCATGTCTCCTTTGTCCTAGCCTATCACCTTATCATAAGGTGTTGTGCGTTAGGCCATTTTGTGAAGTTGGATTTTTTTTCCATAATCATGCTGCAATGGATTGATTCCTTTGAATAGTGCTTGTAGTATTCTCTAGTGATATAAATCACCAGTAGGATGCCTCCAATTTTCAGTTAAGACATTACATCTCTATAAATATCCAAAGACGCGGTATAAAAAATCATATATATGAAAGTACCCTTTAGAGTTTACTCTTAAGATATTCAAATGTTTTAGACATTTGAAAGCTTCATGAATATATATCAACATAATTCTTAATCAAATTTACACATACTGTACAATATATCACACACAGTATTAATTTACAAAGTATATATAACAATGTATGGACATAAGATACATTATCTTACACAACTTACGGACACATATGAACTATACATAGGACATGGGGACCTTAGTTATTTGAGAATTGTGCATATGTATGATTATGTGGCATTTGGTGATATTCCTATTTGGTGGGGTATGAAGGCTCCATGGCCAGACCACACATGCCCTTCTTGTCTGCAATGTCCTTCTCCATTCTCAAGTACCCATTCTCGCCCCAAGTTGTGCCCCATGAATTCTTCATCAACCAATAACTTGTGCCATCACTAGTCTTTCCATATCCAATGGCCGCAATACCATGGTCCAAGTCAGTACCGCAGGAGCCGGTCATCACCCCACCAGAGTAGAACTGGAATGTCATGCCGCCTCCGTCCACAGCCACGGACACTGGTTGGTTTGCCACTGCCTTCATAAGGGCACCCTCGTTATTGGCAGGGACATCCTCAAAGCCGCTGATGGTTGCGGCATTGTTGGATCCTGCCTTGCACTTGCCGTCGGCTGCAGTATATGGGTAGCTGGACTCCATGGTCAGACCTCCGTTCTTGATAATGAATTTGAAGGCATCATCCATGAGTCCTCCCTCGCAGCCTTGATCTTCACCATGAACATCACAGTCAACCAACTCTTGCTCCGATAGTGAGATTAACTTGCCAGTTTTCAGTTTTACAATGCCCTCTGTCGCGGCAACGGCAGAAAATGCCCAACAGCAGCCTAGAAATAATTGTGTTGTTATAGTGTTATCCAATAAAATATTAACACATATATGCAGTGCAACACATTTTTTGTGTACTTACCACACTGGCCTTGATCCTTGATAGGGGTGACAGCCCCCTTAGCCCTCCAGTCCATCGTTGTTGGAAGAGCATCAAAACTCAAATTCTCATACCTGAATCCTGTAGAAAGAACTCGCATGGAGTTTGATTTCAACCCCTTGTTTGTGTTGGTTGTCCTGAACTCATCATTGTTGATATCAGCGAACTGGTTGACGCCGAGCCAGAACTTGTGATTCTGGGCATTGAATGTTTCAATGAATTCGACGTTGGCTTTGAAAACCTCGAACCGGCGCGCCTTCTCGGTGACGTCCTTGTACACACGGCCATACTGAACCATCCAATTCTCATGCTTCGCCACCATCGACAAGTCATCGTTCAGCTCACGAGCTGAAATGACAGTACCACCGAGGCAGATGCAACCAAGGATTGCAAGAAGCAAAGCCTTGTGGACGGCCATCTTCGGTTAGGCACCGAACTGCAATGACAGTACTGAAGAGGTAGATGAAACCTAGGATGGCAAGTCTCTGTACTTTGGTCTGGTTTGTTGGATGGTACTTGGTGGCATATATAGTGTCATGTATGTGTTAGAAATAGGAGACTGAGAGATACGGTGCTTGAGCGAAGGTGGTTATGGAAAAGGGCTTGTGCGTTGCCGTGGATTATGGTGGCCGGCTACATGGTATAAAAATGATGCGCACATCTGATTGACCGGCCAGATTGTATAAAAGTGATAGGACCCAACAAGGAAGTACCCTTGGTGCACGTCTAATAGTGACCCCTGCTTGATTATTTCTGGAGTGTACGTCTGATAGTGATCCATGCTTGAGAAATTTCTTAATCAAAGAAAGAACAACCGTGTTCTTGCAAATAAATTTTCTGAAGAGGACCGTGAACGCGACGCCCAGTGTGTACAAAAGAATCAGGTAACCGCTTGCTAGTATCGACATGAATTTCCTGCCTGCCAAAAAATAGCATGATGATGTGACATACTATTCAACAAGAGTTGTCTAAGTTCCGGAAGGTTGGTTCCTCAGCCTTGAAATTCCCTATCTCACACCCCAGCTTGTATTTTGCTCGTAGTGTAACAGGAAAGAAGGAAAAATAATTTCACAGAAGTATAAGACACCGGAGAAATGGACTTTTATGCAGCTGGTAGCAGGCGAAATTTAAAGACAATCACGTTTAGTTCGGCAATGTTACTAACACAGTTTTCTTAACCTGGAATACTTGTATACACCGTAAGGTCTGCTCGTCTCATCATAAAAGGAGTAACCCATATGATAAACACTGTGCTTGGTTAATTGCCATACTTGGATGGGCCGCGGCCCTCAAGACAGATCAAGGTCTGCATTTCAAAAGTATCACGGGGTAGTTGATCTTGTTGGGCTGCATCTTTGATGGCCAGTTTGCCAACAAAATTTAGGCGTTCTATGTACACGATACTTGTATTCCTTCTGTGCATCACAACTATACATCACCCGCAGGACATGCACTGTCAGGAACATCTGGTACTCCGATCAGCAGCGCCACTTGTCCGTTTATCGATCAACCATTATACGCTAGACAGGTATGCTCTAACAGAATGTCGCACGCATATTTCTCTCTCTCTCTCTCTCTCTCTCTCTCTCTCTCTCTCTCTTTCTCACACACACACAGACACACACACATATTTATTTATTTATTTTTGGCAGTGGACTGATGCCTTATTGTAACAATTCTTCAACAGCTGGACGGCTGGTCAACTTATATCGCTGGCTCGAATGGTGGACGGATTTTTGAAGGATCCCAGTCTGATCAATGCACTAGTCGACTGTTGGGCCCCTGAAACCGCTACCTTCGTCTTTCATTGGAGCAATATGGAAGTGGTTCTTGAGGATGCAAGAATTATTTTGGGGCTACCTTAGAGTCAGCAAGTATGCTCATAAATTGTTTAGTATCCAACAAAACGCTTTCATTAAGGGGAGGCAGAGAGGAGTATCACCTGTCTTTATTCCTTCTGTTTGGAAAATAATAGTTCCTCCAAGGATCCACATTTTATCTCTGGCTTCTTTCTTATATTAAAATTATGACTAGGGATAACCTGCTGAAGAGAAATTTGAACAAGTCCATTGATTTGTTTTTCTTTTCTGAACCTGAGAGTGTACAGCACCTGTATGGAAGCAAATCAGTTGCTTATTCTCTATGCAAATTGGAGTTTCAGTAGAGTCAGTTACTTCCCTTTGGGTTGCTGGTAAAATACTTGACGCTCTGAATACTGCTGTAGCTGCTGTGCTCCGGGCTTTGTGGAAACACAGGAATGCCATGATCTTTAATTGAGTTGTTTGGTTTTCCTTGACCAAGATCTGGTCGCTGACCTTAGGAATGCTCAGGAGATGGCGACCGCTCTTCAAACATCATATTTTCAAAAGAACATCATATGCAGGAGCGGACAGATAGGTTCTGGCAACATCTGCAGATGCTGCTGGGAAGTACAGCGCTCCTGGAGTGGGGGTGAAAGAACATGTTGCTGACAGCGAGCACTCATCGCAAATCGAGCTCGACGGCGGAGGCTTAGCAAGCCCTACATCTATTCTGAATAGCTGCTGTTCGCTGGCTCGACCAAACTCCACAGTTGGTTTCCTTATAAGAAAGCCTAGGCAGAAAGATGCTGCACTCTCCTATTTGCTCTTTGCTGCGAGATGCACTACGTATTTTGTGCTTTCTGAAAAAATGTTTGCCTGTCTTTTAGTTATTCCTAGGTCCTAGCATGTAGTCCAGGTTTCAGTCTGTTAGCCCTGTGTTTAGTTGTGGCTGGTCCTCTTATAACAACCGCCAGGAGCCTGTTCCTTTCTGTATTTTGGTTTGTTTTGTGTGGAATTATGTAACGGACCCCGTTTTGTGTTTCGGGCTTCTATGCAATGGATGAAGCCGGGGAACCCTCCCTGTTGGTGTCTAGAGAAAATACGCTGACAATATTCGGACGGCCGGGGAGGAATCGTCGGAATCCGATCAGATATTCTTCACCAAGCGCTCTCGATATGAAGCAGTTGCAACCGCCCGCATCAAATACCAACTTTTACATGCTAATTTAGGTCTTCTGCCAGATGCAGCAAACTTTTGCTACAGTTTTCGTTCTAAAAAGGATCTCACTATATCACATCTACTTCCTCCGTTCCAAAATATGAGATATGTCGTTTTCTTGTTTTCGCGTTGTTTTCTTATTTGTATTTTTTCCTTCCGGCCCGCCGATTGGAGCGACAAAAAAATGCACGAGACACAATGCAATGCCTACGAATCCAAACTCTGAACCATGTGTACTGGTCATTGCAATGCCTACGAATCCAAACTCTGAACCATGTGTACTGGTCATCGCAGGCTCGTACCACTCCAGCCCATAGTTGCTACCATTTTTTAGGAAGAGGAGATTATGTCAGAACATAGTCCAGCGTCAAGATTTGAACACTATTCCACTTTTTTCAAACCTTTCTTACAAATTTTGAACTTTTTTTTTGAAATGTCGAATCTTTTTGAGGGAGGGGTGGGGGGGGGGGGTACGGGCGGTGGTTGATGTGCGAAAGTAGGAAAACAAAAAAGGAAAAAGGAGAACATTAAGGTTGAGGATGAGAGCAATCCGACTAGTTAGTCGAAAGCATGCACTAATTTCGAAGACCGTCAGAAGGTGGTTGTGCGAGCATGGTTAATAATAGAGCCAGCTGCTGACTATAACATGTTGCCATGCCATTCACGGCCAATGTAATAGCTAACACGTATAATAATTGGTTATAAGAAAGTACTACTTTGTCAACATATGGCCCACCTTCCACTCTCACAAATGTTCTTGGAGCTCAGCCCGCTTTGCTTTCCTTCTCTCTCCTATTCTCTCTCTTCCAACTAAGTAATAATACAGTATTTAAATTCTTACTGCCAGCTTACGTCCCCTTATTATACATGCTATAGACACTTCAGAAGCAAAGGTATTAAATTGATACTGTACCACCCAGCATCTACTGACCTGTCATTTCACACTTTAACTCCGCGAGCTCTCTGCTAGTAGTAGTACACACACAAAAAACCTGACCTCCCCGGGAGATATGGGACCGCATCCGAGCTATTAAGAATGTTCCCCTCTGGATTTGAATCCGGTGGAAGATGAAGTTGAAGTTCAAGGCCCGACCTCGTCCAGGGAGAGGGAACTATTGGAGGGCGGACCCAGCGGTGAGCCGGTGCTTCCACCGTCGCCCATGGCTGAAGCTGAACCTTGGCCCATCGCCGAAGCTGTGGAAACCGGCCTTCACTCGCAAGGTCTGTCCTGACAAGAAGTAGGCTTACTTGCTGTTGGTTCTCAGTTGTTCATAGCTCCAACTGATTATAGCAGCCGCAACGACTTTAGAAATGCGTCAGTTACATTTTCTGCGTAGTAGCTGTTGTATGTTAGAAAGAATCACATGATGATTAATCAGATTGCTTGCTTAAAGTGCTATTCCTTGCTTTGCATCACGCAACATGTTTGGCTTCAGCAAGCTACTGTCACCAACTTACCATTACTTGTCTTGCTACACCTGCAGAGTCCTCTGCTGCAGAATCCTCAAACCAAGAGTGGGGGAAGAATTTTCGGGGAAAGAGTATTCAAGGAGTGGGTGTTGCGGCTGGTCATGATCTGCTCTCCTCAGGACACGCTGGTAGCAGCGTCGGAGACAATATCCCAGGTGTTGCGGCTTATCTTGACCCTCCGGGCTCAGGAGATCCTGGTGGTAGAATCTCAGAGCATGCTTGTCCAGGTGACCTACACTACTCGGTAAAAGATTATGGGTGGAGTGCAGAAGCGAGCCAATGGCAACGGCCTAGGAGCATCCGCCGCCGCCGATGAAACCCAGACGGGCTTCTTAAACGGGCCTCAAATATCCTGACCTCCGCTTGACTATGTAGACCCCAAACACGAAAAACTAATGCTCACATCTCTACTCTTTCAATATTTGATGATCTTGGTGAACATACTAAGATGCTCAATATTTATTTATATTTTTTTGCGGGGATCATATACACACCGATTCTCCTAAGGGTTCCAATTTCCTAATTCAAAATTCATCCAGCTATTTTGTTTCCATATTTCCACTGATATCTTTGGCAGTCAACTGATGAATCCAGCCTGGCATAGTTGTGCATATGCGCAGAAAGGATGTACTAGATATTTTCACAAACAGAAAAGAGAGGGTGTACTAGATATGCTTTCCTTATAGCATCTCCAACAGCCGCGCAACGCGCCGCGCGCTAAAAACTCATTTGCCGCGCGCGCGCCCTTTGCCTGGTTTGGCACGGCCGGCAGTGCTGGCTCCAGCACCCGCGCTAAAATTGAGTGCGCACGCGTAGCTCCAGTGGCCACGCTAAACATTGCGTACATCTTTTTATATAAAAACTATAAATAAAATTCATAGATAAGAACCATACATAGATATTTTACATAGTTCCATAGCATAGATAGATTAAAAAACTACGGTGCAACGACATAATAAAAAAACTACTAGATAGTGCAACTACATAGTGCAACTACAGCCTACTCCCAGTCGTTATCATCATCATCATCATCGTCATCCTCGCTGGTCTGGTCCGAGGTATCGAGCCACATGTCCTCCCAATGGTCGTCATCAGACGAAAAGATCGTCTGCCCACCATTTTCAGCGATTTCGCATTGCGATAACACCAGGGCGCTTTGCCGTCTGCTCCTCACGGCGCCTTGCCCAGAAGGCTTCCTCATTGGCGACGTCCTCCGGGTGGCGCCGGCGCCACTCCGCCATGGCCCGCTCGTCCTCCTCTGCGACGAAGAGGCGGCGCTGCCGCCGAGCATGCTCCGCACGTTCCTGGTCCGTGATAAGTCGAGGCGGAGGGGCGATGTCCTGCGCCTGCTGGCGCGTGTGGACATCCTGGAAGTTCATTTGCTGGCGTGGCCTGTCCAGGCGCCATGCCGCCGTGTCGTAGGCGCGTGCGGCCTCGTACGATGTCTAGAACGTACCGAGGCCGAGCCGGATGTCGCCGGACCGAATCTCGGCGGAGTACCAGCCGTTGCAGCGCTGGTGGACGCCGCGGTAGCCCGACGCTCCTCGGTGGCGCGGCGGCATGGTGGCGCGGTGGTGGCGGGGCGCTGGAGCGGCGAGGAGAGGAAGCGGTGGAGGCGTTGGAGCGGCGAAGAGGCTACGAGGCGCGCATGGCACTGTGGATAGGCGCTTGACGAGCGCCGCAATTTATAGGCGCGCCGGAAGTGGCGCGCCAAAAGTAGCGCGTGAGCTGCCGCCCTTTCCCGCTCGTGCTTGTTTCCAGCCACCGCTGGAGCGTGCGAAACCATCCCCCGCGCGCTAAAAACCAAGTTTACCACCCGCGCGCCTTTTGGCGCGGCTGTTGGAGATGCTCTTAGAGCATCTACAGCCAGGCTCCCAACCCTCCCTATACGTCCAGGGCGATGACCCGGTAAAAAAAGGATCTAGATAGACCCCTCATACCGGCCCTAAATGCTCAGCCTGACCGGCGCCCTCATATCCAGGCCAAATCTTGAAGTTGATATTTTATCATCACTGAAGTAACAGAAAGGACGTCAATTAAAAAAAAGTATCAAAGGACATACATGGACAAAAAATTCATGCAGAAAACAAACAAACTAAAAGGACATACATTGTGCTTTTGAGATTTCAGAAATTTACCTGGCTGAGGCCTTAGATTAAACCAGAATAACAGAGAGATTACCAAGCCATTCACTCACATGGTTTCTTGTTTGGACGACATGAAATCCTTACAAAACTAAGCAAACTAGGAATAGAGGCATAGAAAAAGCTCGAGAGTTTTTCCTTGAAGTGGAACCCATCTATAAGGGTCTGGACAGGTCATGTGTTCCACATAGCAGTACCAAAACCAACATTCTATTAAAGCAATTTAAGAATAAATTAAGCATTCAAGATTTATATTTTTATCTGAATTAAAAAAATATTCATAAAATTTTAGAACATTCATGAATTTAAGAAAAGTTCATAATTTTTGAAATTCTTCATGAGTACAAAACTACTCATTGATTTTAAAAAAATGTTCATGAGTTTTTGGCGACTCATAGGCAGTGGCTTGGTTAAGGGAACGGAACCTACCGGAGCCGTAGCGATCAGGCACTTGCCATCTATTTTCATTGTGGCCAGGAAACAAAGCACTACTTTTGGCCCATGAAGCGAAGGGAATGAGCTTGGCTGTTTCTCCCCCCACACTTCTTTATTTCTCCGTCCCCCTTCCGCATGCGCTTCACGCGCCATTGGCGCTTTGCTCTCCTCATATTTCTGCATTGGAGGGTTCGGATGGACTTCAACTCTTTGATGAAAAGATGAAAAAACCAAAGAAAAGCTCTACCCTTCCATCTCTTGGATAGACAGAGAGGGAGGGTAGAGGCCTTTGGTGTCTCTTTCAATCAAGAATTGGGGACAATTATCAAAGATTTTTTTAAAAATGTCAAAAAAATTCAAAAATATTCACGGACTTCAATTGTGTTGATGTAATTTGATAAATTTTCACAAATATAAGAAAATAATCTCCATGCATTTTTAAAAAATGCACATAATTTTGAATAAAACATTTTTTAAATAGTACTTTATTTATTTTCCATAAATTCAAAAGTATTAATAAATTTGATTTTTTAAAAAAATATGTATATAAGTGAACAAGAAACTAAAACATCAAAAAATATAGAAGAAAATAAAAGAAAAAAACCGAATGCCACCTTCCCAAAGAAAGAAGGACCAGTCTACATGGCTTACCCGATAGCGCAACAGGGGTCTGTGGTCGCTCAACCAACTTCGCGGTTTATACGAAATGTGAATTGCTATAAAAACCCATAACAGAAAAATATAATTTATTTAAAACCAAAGAATGTCGTGGCAAATCGTGCATTACCCTCTAATGCATTTATAATGGTGTCACTAGGTAGTGGGACATACCTAGCCAATCAACTGGTACCAACTCACGGGTTAATCTTCTCATATATAACCTAGTATTCCTGTCTATTCACATAAATTCCCTAATATCCGATTTTTAAATTTTAATAGGCTAGTGAAATCAAGAAATAACACTTCAGTAAATCTAATTTTTTTTCATTTCTACAATAAAAATAATTGAAGGACTCCAAAAGTTGAAATACTTAAAAATCAAACAGTAAGAAACAAGCAAACTAAAAAAAATAATCAAACGCATAAAAATATTGGAGACATCAAACAATTAGGAGAGTACAATACTAATCTGGATTAGAGCACTTAGACCCATAAAAACCATTTAATTCCCAAAAATTACCCCTTCATCTCAACAAAATGAAAATTTATATTTCTCCCAACCCCTTTTAATACCTTTTTTCTTGTCTGGAGACACTTTTCTATACTAACCAACACCACCTCCTACAACACTTCTTCGTCGCCTTTCAACAATAAAAACCCTTCTTCCCAACCAGTGCCTCCAGCAAGCCGTGTAGCCACCACCTTGTCTACCCCCTACCCACTTTGTTAGAGACGCCACACACAATCACCACCGAGCAAAAGTTGACACTTTTGCAATGTCCCATGGCTCTTCCATGTCTCCAGTGCAGTCGTTGGAACCATCTAGAGAGCCGGCGCTACCATCCTCGCGAGCTTCAAGCAGGGCCGGTCCAGAGATTTTTGGGGCCTAGGGCCAACCTAGAAGCTGAGGCTCCTTAATATATACCTATTGGGACATTTACATATACCACTATTATTTTTACCTCAATATGTAGCTATCTAAAAGATGCGCATGCTTCTTATAATAGGGGGAAAATCGCATAAGGCAGCTATGCTTACCTCGGCCAACATCAACACATTTGGTGCCTCCATATGCATGTTCTTTTCTATAACATTTTTTTGTCTTCTGATGAGGGATTAGAACCATGTTTCAAGCCCACTAGATAATGAGGATAGTGGTTGAAATTTTATTAATTATAAAAGATTTGTTGAACAGAGAAATCAACATATTACTTGATATCATCTGCAAACCCGAAACCTTGTTTTGTGGCCACTTTGATCCTCAAGATCTAAATTGAAATATTTTGGAGGGAAGGAACCGTCTGAATGCCCTTGATAATGATTACATTTTTATTCTAGAAAGGTTGTAAATCTCAATCGCAAAATCCATAGAGCCCTACAAAGAGAAGATCAAAAAGAAGCGAAAGACTAGGTGGATAAATACGTAGCTATTAAAGACAAGATCAATTCATGCTCGTGGTTTCACGGATTATGCAGAAGCGAAAACAATTTGCCAATGAGGCAATGACCTGCAGATGGCTGATGGTTGCACCTCGCGGCCTAGCGGATGCCGGATGGTTGATGGCCGGGTCGCCGGCATGGGCACACGGCTGCGGCGCAACACCAGGGTGCCGTGCGCAACAGCGACAATTAGCCAACGAACAAGAATCCCGCTGGTTCCCAGTGGCCGAGCGATTGGCAGAGAGTCCAAGATGAAACAAACCAGTGAACGTTCAGATATTCGGAGTGATTAACGCGTGCGGCCGTGCGAGTGTCGACGCTTCTCCTATCGCTAGCAGCAATTGGGCCTAGCCCATCTCCAGCCCCTTGTGCTTGGTTTCCTCCTTTTATTTTTTTCGCTACCTAATATTTTTGCTAGGCTATACTAACATAAATAACAGATCATGGCCCCACCTCCTGGCCTGGGCCCCGAGCCGTCGCCCCTTCGACCATACACCAGGGTCGGCCTGGCTTCGAGCCATCTCCTTGGCCCATACTAGCTGGCAAGCCGCCTCACTAGCCATGCCACTGCAGGCTCGAGCTCCTTCAAAACAAAGAATGGAATCCTCACATTCCGGCTTTTCGTTCCGTTGGGCACCACTCGTCCGAATGAGCAAGCGACATGAGAATAAAGACGACGACTACGGTTGCAACAATGGTTGATGGCAAGATCAAATCTCAGGCTTGACGCTTCCCCGTCGATGGGTGAGGTGCCGATGATGACTTCGTCAACCTTGATGCTTTAACTTCGGTCGTATTTTAAATAGACCTTGTATACGAATTCGTGTATGTTTTTTTAGTATAGGCCCACAGACATCCTGTGCCGAATTTCGGCCCAACTAAACATGAAGCCCTAAATAGGGCCCACCCCCATCATCCGCCTCCATGGTCACAGACCCACTCCACTCTCCACTTCACTCGCCACCCCCAAATACCCAAACCCTCGCTGCCGACCATGGCTGGTCCCCGGCAGCCGCCGTTCACCAACGTGGACCCTGCGACGGAGGCCGATCTACGGAGCAGGGGCTGCGACCCGCGTGAGGTGGACCGATCCACGGAGGAGCTATTCAGCAACATCAGCACCGAGCTCATCCCCGACCTGCCCGCCTCCGACGGTGTGGACTACATCATCTTGAACAACGCCCACCTCCGCCCCAAGGCGTCAGCTTTTCCCCCACGCCCG
The DNA here is from genome assembly GCF_056163025.1 of Triticum urartu. Lineage (NCBI taxonomy): Eukaryota > Viridiplantae > Streptophyta > Magnoliopsida > Poales > Poaceae > Triticum > Triticum urartu. The sequence goes on along the minus strand of NC_141874.1, from coordinate 35,088,210 downwards.
CCGACTCGCCGGCCATCGTCACCGCCATCTCCACCGTCCTCGAAGCGCACACGGGACCCATCCCCTACGCCCGTCTCACCAGCAGCCACATGAGCGCCTACCAGGCCCAGCTCGCGCGCTGACTCCAGCTCCTCGCCACCAAGGGCGTCCAGGAGCTCGCCCTCGTCAACCGCCCGTGGCCGCTCGACGTGCCCCTCCCGGCCGTGCTCTTCGGCATCGCCAGCATCGGCTGCCTCTACATCGGCCTCTGGAAGTTCCAGGACGTGGCAAGGTTACTACCCCGCACCTCCTTCCACCACCTCCGTGAGCTCGGCATCTGCAGCGTAGTCATGGAGGACGGAGACATCGACTTTGTCGTCGCCGAGAGCCCCATCCTGGAGACCCTCAGGCCTCAACATCCATGGATGCAACAAGGGGCTGCGCCTTCGCCTCGTCAACAAGACACTGATTCCAAGATGGTTCTCTCCTTCCTCAGCTGCTTTCCCAATTTGGAGGCACTGCACATTATGGTAGTTTTTTTCATTTCATGTTTTGCTTACATTCGTACCGGTTTCCACTATGTCTTATGTGTAGAATGTTTGCGGCAGCAGATCATGTGTTTTCAGCTTCTGATTGATTAATTGCAGATAATGTACTATTATGCAGTTCTCCCAATGTCGATTGCTTTTCTTATTTACCTCTTGTTATAGCGTCTCTCACCGTGGTCATATATCATACAACTTGGCAATATTTGTGCTTTTGATGTTGTAAGTGGCATGCGGGGCCCGTTTCTGACTTCAAAATTTACACATGATAAACCAAACACATTGCCACCTACAGTTTTTTGGAGGTCCGTGTGGTTTATCATATTACTCTAAACCACGTCACATACTACATAGTGATTTCAGCTGTGAATTTTGCAACTGACATGCAGTGCCAGACTACAGTTTGCAGGTGATCTGTGTGATATTACCACAATGCCATGTTAGTTCTTTGCTACTAGAACGTATCATGTCATGAGTTATGTCTGATTAACTCATTACAAGGTTTTTGTCAAGCTTCTATTTATTCTTAGCCATCAGGTCTTCTCTACACATACTACATAGAGACTAAAGTACAAAATCATAATTCTGGGGGTTGCATTGCATGTTAATTTCAGTTAGTTATGACATTTGTTATGAATTCTGGGATTGCAAATTGCTGTCTACAATTTGCTGGAGGGGCCTGTGTAGCATGCCATATATATTGATGCTTTACTTCTATGCTGCACCGTATCAGGCATTTATGTCTGATTAACTAATTACAAAGAAGGTGTAATGACTTATATCTGAAAATTCTTCTTGAAGAATATATTTGGAAAAGTGTGCATGTGTTAGGAGAGCTATACTGCAGCTCGAATCTGTAGCTTCAGTTCTTAATTTGTTATGCATGAACTGTAATAATGAGGCAACCTTAGTTGATATTGTTCTGTACTAATAGGCTACTTGGTACTTTGTTTAGCTCTACACATGGAAATATTGGCATGTCATATTTAGCTCTACTTGGTACTTTGTTTTTCTGTACTAATAAGCTACTGTTTGTTACGCCATAGGGGGTAGCATCTAGGTATGCCTCGTAGTATAATGTACAATATGTGTTTCACGAGTCACGACATAGCACTAGTAGAAAACAGGGCTTTGGTCCAGGCTGGGTCAGCCCATTAGTCCCGGTTCAGTTCAGAACCGGGACCAATGTGGGCATTGGTCCCGGTTCGTGAGCCCAGGGGGCCGGCCGGGCCACGTGGGCCATTGGTTCCGGTTCATCTGGACCTTTTGGTCCCGGTTGGTGGGATGAACCGGGACCAATGGGCTGAGCTCCTGGCCCACCACCATTGGTCCCGGTTGGTGGCTTGAACCGGGACCAAAGGCTCCCCTTTAGTCCCGACTCATGTCACCAACCGGGACCAATGAGGTGCCTATATATACCCCTCGCTCGCGAGCAGAGCACCCCAGTGCTTTGTTTTTCTCTGGCCGAGGGGGAGAGGGCTTGGTGGTGCTCTAGCTCACCTCCTATGCACACAAGGTGTTCGATGGAATGCCCGAGCCACACTACTTAAGCTTTCTCCTCTCCAAGCTCGACCTCCAAGCTGCATGTCTAGGTTTAGCGGTCCGTCACGCCCCGTCCCCGTCTTCACCACCGTCGATCACCCGCGCCGAGCTCATCGCCGGCACCACCGTGGTGAGCCTCTTGTTCTTATCTTCTTTCTGAAAGGAAAAATATTCTTACTTGTATGTTTACATAGATACTTGTATTATTTTCTTACTTCTATTATTGCATCTTATATAGTGCGATGGTTTTGGTATCCGCCTCCGTCGGCCCTCGTCCTGTCTATGATTCGGATGTGGTATATATATTATCTTTATAACTATTGGTTCATTTATTGTTTATGAAAATTATGCCGACCAACGTGACATAGATTTTATTTATGTAGGATGTATGTGAATCGGAAATGCCAACCGACCCTATTGTCGAGAGGTTAAATTTAGTTGAAGAAGAAAACAATTTGTTGAAGGAAAAAATAAAAAAATTGAGGAGGAGAAGATGATATTGGAGTTGCATGTTGCGGATGTCGTCGATGATCACAAGATCAAGATGGATGCAATGCGCTTGAAGATTAGAAAGATTAGAAAATATGCCATTCATACCGAGGCTCGGTATCATTATGCCGTTGGATCAATTGTTACCTTGGTTGCGATTATGATCGCATTTGTTTTCGCATTGAAATGTTTTACATAGTTTCAATGTATGATTTAATTAATTAGATGCTCTGGAGAGCTATATGTTGTTAGATGAGAACTATGTATGCACTTTGGTTTTAATGTGATGATGAACTTCTATTAATTTGGACACTTAATTATATATAATGCACGCAGATGAACCGGCAGTGGATGTATGGTGACCGACACACCCGCGAGTACATTAAGGGCGTGCATGAGTTTCTCGATGCGGCTGAGGCAAACAAGCAGAATGGTTTTATGTGTTGTCCATGCACTGAATGTGGGAATACGAGGTCTTACTCTAACCGGAAAATCCATCACTCCCACCTGCTTTACAAGGGTTTCATGCCACACTATAATGTTTGGACGAGGCACGGAGAAATAGGGGTTATGATGGAAGACGGCGACGAAGAAGAGTAGGATGACAACTATGTGCCCCTTGAATAAGGTGATGCTGCAATGGGGGGAGCTGGTGAAGATCAAGAGGAACCAGACGATGTGCCCAATGATGCTGCAACGGGTGAAGCTGCTGAAGATCAAGAGGAACCAGACGATGTGCCCGATGATGATGATCTCCGCCGGGTCATTGTCGATGCAAGGATGCGATGCGAAAGTCAAAAGGAGAAGCTGAAGTTTGATCGCATGATAGAGGATCACAAAAAAGGGTTATACCCCAATTGCGAAGATGGCAACACAAAGCTCGGTACCGTACTGGAATTGCTGCAGTGGTAGGCAAAGAATGCTGTGGCTGACAAAGGATTTGAGAAGCTACTGAAAATATTGAAGAAGAAGCTTCCAAAGGATAACGAATTGCCCTACAGTACATACGCAGCAAAGAAGGTCGTATGCCCTCTAGGATTGGAGGTGGAGAAGATACATGCATGCCCTAATGACTGCATCCTCTACCGCGGTGCATACAAGGATTTGAACGCATGCCCGGTATGCGGTGCATTGCGGTATAAGATCAAACGAGATGACACTGTGATGTTGACGGCGAGCCCCCCAGGAAGAGGGTTCCTGCGAAGGTGATGTGGTATGCTCCTATAATACCACGGTTGAAACGTCTGTTCAGAAACGAAGAGCATGCCAAGTTGATGCGATGGCACAGTGAGAACCGAAACAAGATGGGAAGTTGAGAGCACCCGCTGACGGGTCGCAGTGGAGAAAAATTGAGAGAAAGTACTGGGATGAGTTTGCAAAGGACCCAAGGAATGTATGGTTTTCTTTAAGCGCGGATGGCATTAATCCTTTCGGGGAGCAGAGCAGCAATCACAGCACCTGGCCCGTGACCCTATGTATGTATAACCTTCCTCCTTGGATGTGCATGAAGCGGAAGTTCATTATGATGCCAGTTCTCATCCAAGGCCCTAAGCAACCCGGCAACGAAATTGATGTGTACCTAAGGCCATTAGTTGAAGAACTTTTACAGCTGTGGAATGGAAACGGTGTACGTACGTGGGATGAGCACAGACGGGAGGAATTTAACCTTAAGGCGTTGCTGTTCGTGACCATCAACGATTGGCCCGCTCTCAGTAACCTTTCAGGACAGACAAACAAAGGATACCACGCATGCACGCACTGTTTAGATGACACTGAAAGTATATACCTGGACAAATGCAGGAAGAATGTGTACCTGGGCATTCGTCGATTTCTTCTGACCAACCATCAATGTCGAAAGAAAGGCAAGCATTTCAAAGGCGAGGTAGATCAGCGGAAGAAGCCCGCCATGCGCACCGGTGATCACGTGCTTGCTATGGTCAATGATTTACACTACGCAATCTTTGGAAAGGGTCTCGGTGGACTAGCTGTTCTGAATGACGCTAAGGGACACGCACCCATGTGGAAGAAGAAATCTATATTTTGGGACCTACCCTACTGGAAAGACCTAGAGGTCCGCTCCTCAATCGACGTGATGCACGTGATGAAGAACCTTTGCGTGAACCTGCTAGGCTTCTTGGGCGTGTATGGGAAGACAAAATATACACCTGAGGCACGGGAGGACCTGCAACGTTTGCACAAAAAAGACGGCATGCCTCCGAAGCAGTATAAAGGTCCTGCCAGCTACGCTCTTACGAAAGAAGAGAAAGAAATCTTCTTTGAATGCCTGCTCAGTATGAAGGTCACGACTGGCTTCTCGTCGAATATAAAGGGAATAATAAATATGCCAGAGAAAAAGTTTCAGAACCTAAAGTCTCATGACTGCCACGTGATTATGACGCAACTGCTTCCGGTTGCATTGAGGGGGCTTCTACCGGAAAACGTCCGATTATCCATTGTGAAGCTATGTGCATTCCTCAATGCAATCTCTCAGAAGGTGATCGATCCAGAAATCGTACCAAGGCTAAGGAGTGATGTGGCGCAATGTCTTGTCAGTTTCGAGCTGGTGTTCCCACCATCCTTCTTCAATATCATGACGCACGTCCTAGTTCATCTAGTCGACGAGATTGTCATCCTGGGGCCCGTATTTCTACACAATATGTTCCCCTTTGAGAGGTTCATGGGAGTCCTAAAGAAATATGTCCGTAACCGCGCTAGGCCAGAAGGAAGCATCTCCATGGGCCATCAAACAGAGGATGTTATCGGGTTTTGTGTTGACTTCATTCCTGGCCTTAAGAAGATAGGTCTCCCTAAATCGCGGTATGAGGGGAGACTGACTGGAAAAGGCACTCTGGGAAGAGACTCAATAATATGCAGGGACGAATATTCTTGGTCTCAAGCAAACTACACAGTTCTACAGAACTCTACCTTGGTGACCCCGTATGTCGATGAACACAAGAACAGTCTGCGCTCCAAACACCCGGAGTAGTGCGACGACTGGATTACATGTGAACACATCAGGACTTTCAGCAGTTGGTTGGAAACACGTCTCAGAGGTGACAACACTGTTTGTGATGAGTTGTACTTGTTGTCCAGGGGACCATCTTTGACTGTATTGACTTACAAAGGATATGAGATAAATGTGAATACATTTTACACGATCGCCCAAGATCAAAAGAGCACCAACCAAAACAGCGGTGTCCGCTTTGATGCAGCAACCGAGAGCGGAAAGGACACATATTATGGTTATATAGTGGACATATGGGAACTTGACTACGGACCTGATTTTAAGGTCCCTTTGTTTAAGTGCAAATGGGTCAATCGGTTAGGCGGCGGGGTATAGGTAGACCCACAGTACGGAATGACAACAGTGGATCTGAAAAATCTTGGGTACACTGACGAACCGTTCGTCCTAGCCAATGATGTGGCACAGATTATCTATGTGAATGACATGTCTACCAAACCGAGAAAAAGAAAAGATAAGGAAGCGAATACATCATACGATGAGCCAAAGCGCCACATAGTTCTTTCAGGAAAAAGGGACATCCTGGGAGTGGACGGCAAGACAGACATGTCTGAAGATTATGAAAAGTTTCATGAAATTCCTCCCTTCAATGTCAAGGCTGACCCAAGCATCCTAATAAACAATGAAGATTATCCATGGTTACGACGCAATAAGCAAATGACACAAGCGAAGAAAAAGTGAAGACTTTCTCCCGCAACTATTATGATGATACCATGCCAACTTTGTAACACACGAACATGCTACCATTGTTCGTTTTGTACATGCACATGCTATGTGGGTGAAATTATGATACCATCCCAACTTTCAACTTTTTCAGAGTTCATTTGAAATGCTTTCATGTCTTATGGTTCGGCCCTCGTAATACCATGACCATTAGTCCCTGGCCCATGCCAACTTTCAACTTTCAACTTTCTAAAACTAATGGCACTAACAGAAAGTTTATAATTTTGCTCCTCGCCCCTGGCCCATGACCATTAGTCCCGGTTTGTGCCACAAACCGGGACTAAAGGGTTGGTACTCATTGTGGGCAGAGTTTAGTCCCACCTCGCCAACCGAAGGGGGCTCACACCGGTTTATAAGCCCTTCTCTCTCTGCCTTGTTGAGCTCCTCTCAAAGTGAAAATAGATGCCCTAATAGAGAAAAGTTTAACCTAAATTCATAGTGAATTTCTCTGAAATTGATAGAAATTTACTAGGAATTCAGGTTGAATTTTCTCTATAAGCGCATCTATTCTCATTTTTTAGTAAGTTAATCACAAACTTGTGATTCAAACAATTTTCAAAGAATTCAAATTTTAACTATTCAAATTTGAAAACTAATGGCACTAACAGAAAGTTTATAATTTTTCTAAAACTAAGGGCACTAACAGAAAGATTATAATTTTGCTAACCTAAAAGCAAACAGAATTAAAAATTAAAGAAAAAACAAAAGAAAATAAATAATGCAAAAAACAAATAAAAAAAAATAGGAAAACAACTATTTTTATAGTAAAGTTAATCACAAAATAAAATAAATAAAGCAACAAAAAAAACTAAAAAAGTGTTTTCAAATTTGAAAACTAATGGCACTACCAGAAAGTTTATAATTTTTCTAAAACTAAAAGCAAGAAGAATAAAATATAAAGCAAAAAAGCAAAAGAAAATAAATAATGCAGAAAACAAAACAAAAAAACTGGAAAAAAATAGCAACAATAAGTATTTTGTTGTAAGTAGAAACGAAATAAAATAAATAAAGCAACAGAAAGTTTATAATCTGGCTGACCTAAAAGCAAAAAAGAATTAAAAATAAAGCAAAAAACATAAGAAAATAAATAATACAGAAAACAAAACAAAAAACTGGAAAAAAATAAAAATAGAAACAATAAGTATTTTGTTGTAAGTAGAAACAAAATAAAATAAATAAAGCAACAAAGAAAACAAAAAAACAAAAAAAAGTGCCACCTACTGGGCACCCACGGCCTGAATACGACTAGAAACCCTACCATGGGCTAGGATTCAAGCCCGTGGGAGGCCCAGTAGGCCCACAGGCACACATTGCACGGTTAGGCCCGAAAGCCTGCTTCAGAGAGGAGCTCGAGAGGGAAGGCGCACCGCACCTTATAAACAGGTGCGGCTCCCTCTCAACTAGCGAGGTCGGACTAAACATTTGCGCGCGGGGCAGCACAAGGCCTTTGGTCCCGGTTGGTGCCACCAACCGGGACCAAAGGCCGCCGCTTCCCGCCCTTTGTGCTGCTGAAAAGAGGCCTTAGGTCCCGGTTGGTATCACCACAATGCCATGTTAGTTCTTTGCTACTAGAACGTATCATGTCATGAGTTATGTTTGATTAACTCACTACAAGGTTTTTGTCAAGCTTCTATTTATTCTTAGCCATCAGGTCTTCTCTACACATACTACATAGAGACTAAAGTACAAAATCATAATTCTGGGGGTTGCATTGCATGTTAATTTCAGTTAGTTATGACATTTGTTATGAATTCTGGGATTGCAAATTGCTGTCTACAATTTGCTGGAGGGGCCTGTGTAGCATGCCATATATATTGATGCTTTACTTCTATGCTGCACCGTATCAGGCATTTATGTCTGATTAACTAATTACAAAGAAGGTGTAATGACTTATATCTGAAAATTCTTCTTGAAGAATATATTTGGAAAAGTGTGCATGTGTTAGGAGAGCTACACTGCAGCTCGAATATGTAGCTTCAGTTCTTAATTTGTTATGCATGAACTGTAATAATGAGGCAACCTTAGTTGATATTGTTCTGTACTAATAGGCTACTTGGTACTTTGTTTAGCTCTACACATGGAAATATTGGCATGTCATATTTAGCTCTACTTGGTACTTTGTTTTTCTGTACTAATAAGCTATTGTTTGTTACGCCATAGGGGGTAGCATCTAGGTATGCCTCGTAGTATAATGTACAATATGTGTTTCACGAGTCATGACATAGCACTACTAGAAAACAGGGCTTTGGTCCAGGCTGGGTCAGCCCATTTCCCGGTTCAGTCCAGAACCGGGACCAATGTGGACATTGGTCCCGGTTCGTGAGCCCAGGGGGCCGGCCGGGCCACGTGGGCCATTGGTCCCGGTTCATCTGGACCTTTTGGTCCCGGTTGGTGGGATGAACCGGGACCAATGGGCTGAGCTCCTGGCCCACCACCATTGGTCCTGGTTGGTGGCTTGAACCGGGACCAAAGGCTCCCCTTTAGTCCCGACTCATGTCACCAACCGGGACCAATGAGGTGCCTATATATACCCCTCGCTCGCGAGCAGAGCACCCCAGTGCTTTGTTTTTCTCTGGCCGAGGGGGAGAGGGCTTGGTGGTGCTCTAGCTCACCTCCTATGCACACAAGGTGTTCGATGGAATGCCCGAGCCACACTACTTAAGCTTTCTCCTCTCCAAGCTCGACCTCCAAGCTGCATGTCTAGGTTTAGCGGTCCGTCACGCCCCGTCCCCGTCTTCACCACCGTCGATCACCCGCGCCGAGCTCATCGCCGGCACCACCGTGGTGAGCCTCTTGTTCTTATCTTCTTTCTGAAAGGAAAAATATTCTTACTTGTATGTTTACATAGATACTTGTATTATTTTCTTACTTCTATTATTGCATCTTATATAGTGCGATGGTTTTGGTATCCGCCTCCGTCGGCCCTCGTCCTGTCTATGATTCGGATGTGGTATATATATTATCTTTATAACTATTGGTTCATTTATTGTTTATGAAAATTATGCCGACCAACGTGACATAGATTTTATTTATGTAGGATGTATGTGAATCGGAAATGCCAACCGACCCTATTGTCGAGAGGTTAAATTTAGTTGAAGAAGAAAACAATTTGTTGAAGGAAAAAATAAAAAAATTGAGGAGGAGAAGATGATATTGGAGTTGCATGTTGCGGATGTCGTCGATGATCACAAGATCAAGATGGATGCAATGCGCTTGAAGATTAGAAAGATTAGAAAATATGCCATTCATACCGAGGCTCGGTATCATTATGCTGTTGGATCAATTGTTACCTTGGTTGCGATTATGATCGCATTTGTTTTCGTATTGAAATGTTTTACATAGTTTCAATGTATGGTTTAATTAATTAGATGCCCTGGAGAGCTATATGTTGTTAGATGAGAACTATGTATGCACTTTGGTTTTAATGTGATGATGAAGTTCTATTAATTTGGACACTTAATTATATATAATGCACGCAGATGAACCGACAGTGGATGTATAGTGACAGACACACCCGCGAGTACATTAAGGGCGTGCATGAGTTTCTCGATGCGGCTGAGGCAAACAAGCAGAATGGTTTGATGTGTTGTCCATGCACTGAATGTGGGAATACGAGGTCTTACTCTAACCGGAAAATCCATCACTCCCACCTGCTTTACAAGGGTTTCATGCCACACTATAATGTTTGGACGAGGCACGGAGAAATAGGGGTTATGATGGAAGACGGCGACGAAGAAGAGTACGATGACAACTATGTGCCCCCTGAATAAGGTGATGCTGCAACGGGGGGAGCTGGTGAAGATCAAGAGGAACCAGACGATGTGCCCAATGATGCTGCAACGGGTGAAGCTGCTGAAGATCAAGAGGAACCAGACGATGTGCCCGATGATGATGATCTCCGCCGGGTCATTGTCGATGCAAGGACGCAATGCATTAGTCAAAAGGAGAAGCTGAAGTTCGATCGCATGATAGAGGATCACAAAAAAGGGTTATACCCCAATTGCGAAGATGGCAACACAAAGCTCGGTACCGTACTGGAATTGCTGCAGTGGAAGGCAGAGAATGCTGTGGCTGACAAAGGATTTGAGAAGCTACTGAAAATATTGAAGAAGAAGCTTCCAAAGGATAACGAATTGCCCTACAGTACATACGTAGCAAAGAAGGTCGTATGCCCTCTAGGATTGGAGGTGGAGAAGATACATGCATGCCCTAATGACTGCATCCTCTACCGCGGTGCATACAAGGATTTGAACGCATGCCCGGTATGCGGTGCATTGCGGTATAAGATCAGACGAGATGACACTGGTGATGTTGACGGCGAGCCCCCCAGGAAGAGGGTTCCTGCGAAGGTGATGTGGTATGCTCCTATAATACCACGGTTGAAATGTCTGTTCAGAAACGAAGAGCATGCCAAGTTGATGCGATGGCACAGTGAGAACCGAAAGAAGATGGGAAGTTGAGAACACCCGCTGACGGGTCACAGTGGAGAAAAATCGAGAGAAAGTACTGGGATGAGTTTGGAAAGGACCCAAGGAATGTATGGTTTGCTTTAAGCGCGGATGGCATTAATCCTTTCGGGGAGCAGAGCAGCAATCACAGCACCTGGCCCGTGACCCTATGTATGTATAACCTTCCTCCTTGGATGTGCATGAAGCGGAAGTTCATTATGATGCCAGTTCTCATCCAAGGCCCTAAGCAACCCGGCAACGAAATTGATGTGTACCTAAGGCCATTAGGTGAAGAACTTTTACAGCTGTGGAATGGAAACGGTGTACGTACGTGGGATGAGCACAGACAGGAGGAATTTAACCTTAAGGCGTTGCTGTTCGTGACCATCAACGATTGGCCCGCTCTCAGTAACCTTTCAGGACAGACAAACAAAGGATACCACGCATGCACGCACTGTTTAGATGACACTGAAAGTATATACCTGGACAAATGCAGGAAGAATGTGTACCTGGGCATTCGTCGATTTCTTCTGACCAACCATCAATGTCGAAAGAAAGGCAAGCATTTCAAAGGCGAGGTAGATCAGCGGAAGAAGCCCGCCATGCGCACCGGTGATCACGTGCTTGCTATGGTCAATGATTTACACTACGCAATCTTTGGAAAGGGTCTCGGTGGACTAGCTGTTCTGAATGACGCTAAGGGACACGCACCCATGTGGAAGAAGAAATCTATATTTTGGGACCTACCCTACTGGAAAGACCTAGAGGTCCGCTCCTTAATCGACGTGATGCACGTGATGAAGAACCTTTGCGTGAACCTGCTAGGCTTCTTGGGCGTGTATGGGAAGACAAAATATACACCTGAGGCACGGGAGGACCTGCAACGTTTGCACGAAAAAGACGGCATGCCTCCGAAGCAGTATAAAGGTCCTGCCAGCTACGCTCTTACGAAAGAAGAGAAAGAAATCTTCTTTGAATGCCTGCTCAGTATGAAGGTCACGAATGGCTTCTCGTCGAATATAAAGGGAATAATAAATATGCCAGAGAAAAAGTTTCAGAACCTAAAGTCTCATGACTGCCACGTGATTATGACGCAACTGCTTCCGGTTGCATTGAGGGGGCTTCTACCGGAAAACGTCCGATTATCCATTGTGAAGCTATGTGCATTCCTCAATGCAATCTCTCAGAAGGTGATCGATCCAGAAATCGTACCAAGGCTAAGGAGTGATGTGGCGCAATGTCTTGTCAGTTTCGAGCTGGTGTTCCCACCATCCTTCTTCAATATCATGACGCACGTCCTAGTTCATCTAGTCGACGAGATTGTCATCCTGGGGCCCGTATTTCTACACAATATGTTCCCCTTTGAGAGGTTCATGGGAGTCCTAAAGAAATATGTCCGTAACCGCGCTAGGCCAGAAGGAAGCATCTCCATGGGCCATCAAACAGAGGATGTTATCGGGTTTTGTGTTGACTTCATTCCTGGCCTTAAGAAGATAGGTCTCCCTAAATCGCGGTATGAGGGGAGACTGACTGGAAAAGGCACTCTGGGAAGAGACTCAATAATATGCAGGGACGAATATTCTTGGTCTCAAGCAAACTACACAGTTCTATAGAACTCTACCTTGGTGACCCCGTATGTCGATGAACACAAGAACAGTCTGCGCTCCAAACACCCGGAGCAGTGCGACGACTAGATTACATGTGAACACATCAGGACTTTCAGCAGTTGGTTGGAAACACGTCTCAGAGGTGACAACACTGTTTGTGATGAGTTGTACTTGTTGTCCAGGGGACCATCTTTGACTGTATTGACTTACAAAGGATATGAGATAAATGTGAATACATTTTACACGATCGCCCAAGATCAAAAGAGCACCAACCAAAACAGCGGTGTCCGCTTTGATGCAGCAACCGAGAGCGGAAAGGACACATATTATGGTTACATAGTGGACATATGGGAACTTGACTACGGACCTGATTTTAAGGTCCCTTTGTTTAAGTGCAAATGGGTCAATCGGTTAGGCGGCGGGGTATAGGTAGACCCATAGTACGGAATGAGAACAGTGGATCTGAAAAATCTTGGGTACACTGACGAACCGTTCGTCCTAGCCAATGATGTGGCACAGGTTATCTATGTGAATGACATGTCTACCAAACCGAGAAAAAGAAAAGATAAGGAAGCGAATACATCATACGATGAGCCAAAGCGCCACATAGTTCTTTCAGGAAAAAGGGACATCCTGGGAGTGGACGGCAAGACAGACATGTCTGAAGATTATGAAAAGTTTCATGAAATTCCTCCCTTCAATGTCAAGGCTGACCCAAGCATCCTAATAAACAATGAAGATTATCCATGGTTACGACGCAATAAGCAAATGACACAAGCGAAGAAAAAGTGAAGACTTTCTCCCGCAACTATTATGATGATACCATGCCAACTTTGTAACACACGAACATGCTACCATTGTTCGTTTTGTACATGCACATGCTATGTGGGTGAAATTATGATACCATCCCAACTTTCAACTTTTTCAGAGTTCATTTGAAATGCTTTCATGTCTTATGGTTCGGCCCTCGTAATACCATGACCATTAGTCCCTGGCCCATGCCAACTTTCAACTTTCAACTTTCTAAAACTAATGGCACTAACAGAAAGTTTATAATTTTGCTCCTCGCCCCTGGCCCATGACCATTAGTCCCGGTTTGTGCCACAAACCGGGACTAAAGGGTTGGTCCTCATTGCGGGCAGAGTTTAGTCCCACCTCGCCAACCGAAGGGGGCTCACACCGGTTTATAAGCCCTTCTCTCTCTGCCTTGTTGAGCTCCTCTCAAAGTGAAAATAGATGCCCTAATAGAGAAAAGTTTAACCTAAATTCATAGTGAATTTCTCTGAAATTGATAGAAATTTACTAGGAATTCAGGTTGAATTTTCTCTATAAGCGCATCTATTCTCATTTTTTAGTAAGTTAATCACAAACTTGTGATTCAAACAATTTTCAAAGAATTCAAATTTTAACTATTCAAATTTGAAAACTAATGGCACTAACAGAAAGTTTATAATTTTTCTAAAACTAAGGGCACTAACAGAAAGATTATAATTTTGCTAACCTAAAAGCAAACAGAATTAAAAATTAAAGCAAAAAACAAAAGAAAATAAATAATGCAAAAAACAAATCAAAAAAATAGGAAAACAACTATTTTTATAGTAAAGTTAATCACAAAATAAAATAAATAAAGCAACAAAGAAAACAAAAAAAAACTAAAAAAGTGTTTTCAAATTTGAAAACTAATGGCACTAACAGAAAGTTTATAATTTTTCTAAAACTAAAAGCAAAAAGAATAAAATATAAAGCAAAAAAGCAAAAGAAAATAAATAATGCAGAAAACAAAACAAAAAAACTGGAAAAAATAGCAACAATAAGTATTTTGTTGTAAGTAGAAACGAAATAAAATAAATAAAGCAACAGAAAGTTTATAATCTGGCTGACCTAAAAGCAAAAAAGAATTAAAAAATAAAGCAAAAAACATAAGAAAATAAATAATACAGAAAACAAAACAAAAAAATGGAAAAAAATAAAAATAGCAACAATAAGTATTTTGTTGTAAGTAGAAACAAAATAAAATAAATAAAGCAACAAAGAAAACAAAAAAACAAAAAAAAGTGCCACCTACTGGGCACCCACGGCCTAGGATTCAAGCCCGCGGGAGGCCCAGTAGGCCCACAGGCGCACATTGCACGGTTAGGCCCGAAAGCCTGCTTTAGAGAGGAGCTCGAGAGGGAAGGCGCACCGCACCTTATAAACAGGTGCGGCTCCCTCTCAACTAGCGAGGTGGGACTAAACATTTGGGCGCGGGGAAGCACAAGGCCTTTGGTCCCGGTTGGTGCCACCAACCGGGACCAAAGGCCGCCACTTCCCGCCCTTTGGGCTGCTGAAAAGAGGCCTTAGGTCCCGGTTAGTATCACCAACCGGGACTAAAGGGGGGGCATTGGTCACGGTTTGTGCCACGAACCGTGACCAATGCCTTAGCTATATAAGCAACACTTAGGAAATTTTCACCATTTCCCTCGCGAGTTGCCCTGACGACGCCGAGCTCATCGACGTCGCCAGGCTGCCCCGACGTCGTCTGCCGCCCCTGCCGTCGCCCGTGCCTCGCCGTCGCGTCTCCGTCGCCGTCGCCGAGCCCGCGCGCCCCTGCCCTCGCCCCCGAGCGGGCCTCCACCGTCCCCAAGCCTAGCTTCTTCCTCGTCGCCGATGCCACCTCGCGATGAGCGTCGCCCCGTTCCCCTGCTCCTCCCCCTGTACTGGCTGTCGTCGCCGCCGCGCGCTGCCATCGCGCCGCCGCCCCTGCCCTTCGATGCCGCCGCGCGCCGCCCCTGCCTTGCGCGGCCGCCGCGCGCCGCCCCTGCCCTTCGCTGCCGCCGCACGCCGCCCCGCCGCGCGCCGCCCCTACCCTTCGCTGCCGCCGCGCGCCGCCCCTGCCCTGCCGTGCCGTCGCCCTACCCTTCATTTTTTAAGTTTAATTTTTTTGTTCATATATATATATAATGTATATGTGTATGTACATATGTGGCTATGTGTATGTATATGTTCATAGAAAATTTTGTATAATGTATATGTGTATTTATAATGTATATGTGTATGTATATGTGTATATGTATAATGTTCATATACAATGTATAATGTATATGTGTATGTTAGTTTAATTTTTTGTTCATAGAATTTTTTTTCATATATATATAGAAAGTTTTTTGTTCATAGAAAGTTTTTTGTTCATATATAGAAAGTTAGAAGAAAAAGAAGGATATGAAAGAAGAAAATAAGAAGAGGAAAGAAAGAAGAAGAGGAGAGGAAAAGAAAAGGAGAAATAAATAAGAAGAAGAAAAAAGAAGAAAAAGAAGAGGACAAGAACAAAGGAATAGTGGAGAGGAAGAGAAAATAGAATATTCTATTTTCTCTTCTTCTCCACTATTCCTTTCTTCTTCTCCTCTTTTTTTTCTTCTTTTTTATCTTCGATCTTCTCCTCTAGCTATTCCTTTCTTCTTCTCCTCTTTATTCTTCTTCTTCTTCTTCTTCTTCTTCTTCTTCTTCTTCTTCTTCTTCTTCTTTATTTTTATCAGGAACGAGGGTGTCGAGGATCACCGAGGGGTCGAGGGTCGGGAACTAGGGTAGAGGGTCGAGGTTCGTTAAGGGGTCAAGGGTCGAGGGTTTCAGGGTCGAGGGTTCGAGGGTTCTATAGGGTCGAGGGATCGAGGGTCGAGGGTTCCAGGGTCGTCTAGGGGTCGAGGGTTCCAGGGTCGTCGAGGGTTCGAGGGGTCGAGGATCGCCGAGGGGTCGAGAGAGGTTTCCTAGTGTCAAAGTATTGAAGAAATCCATGGCTTCATCATTAGCCAGAAGTAACCAGGGCATGACGAAGTCCTCCAAAGTTATTTTGGAATGGTGTCCCAGATAGGATAATTTGCCTTTTTGTATGAATTTTAGCAAAGGCCTTCCAAATAACAATATTTGGAAGGTTCTTGCTGAACTTTGTACCAAAAAGCGAATTATCCTATCTAGGACTCCGTTCCAAAATAACTTTGGAGAGCTTCGTACCATCATGCACCTGTTACTTTCGCCTGATGATGAAGACATGGTTTTGTTGAATCCTTTGACACTAGGCAACCTCCCGACCCCTCGGCGATCCTCTCGAACATGAGAGGAAGAAGAGGATCGCCGAGGGGTCGAGGGTTCCAGGGTCGTCGAGGGTTCGAGGGGTCGAGGATCACCGAGGGGTCGAGAGAGGTTTCCTAGTGTCATAGTATTGAAGAAATCCATGGCTTCATCATTAGCCGTAAGTAACCAGGGCATGATGAAGTCCTCCAAAGTTATTTTGGAATGGTGTCCCGGATAGGATAATTTGCCTTTTTGTATGAATTTCAGCAAAGGCCTTCCAAATAATGATATTTGGAAGGTTCTTGCTGAACTTTGTACCAAAAAGCGAATTATCCTATCTAGGACTCCGTTCCAAAATAACTTTGGAGAGCTTCGTACCATCATGCACCTGTTACTTTCGCCTAATGATGAAGACATGGTTTTGTTGAATCCTTTGACACTAGGCAACCTCCCGACCCCTCGGCGATCCTCTCGAGCATGAGTGGAAGAAGAGGATAAAAAAAGAAGAGGAAGAAGAAAAAAAAGAGGAGAAGAAAGAATAGAGGAGTTCTTCTCCTCTATTCTTTCTTCTCCTCTTTTTTTCTTCTTCTTCCTCTTTTTTATCGGGAACGAGGGTCGTCGAGGGACATAGATGTTGTGTCGTCGTTGTCGATATACCCCCTCCCGATAGCTTCAACACATGGGGGGGGGTCGATATTACCCCCTCCTTGAAGCGTTCTCGAGGCCACCCCAAACCCTTGAAGCATTGTCGAGGCCACCCCAAACCCTAGAGAAGTAGCATCGAGGCCACTAATTAATATATATGATTCCTTACTATGATTAGGTAGCTAGTTCTACGTTTGCCACTAATATATCCATCTGTCATGTTTGAATAATAATTTCCATGTTGTAAATATTTGTAGAAACTATGGACACCGCCCGAGACGAAGCAAAAGAAGCATTGTTAAGGGACATAATCGCAGAAGGAAGTGATGCCGTCTCGTTGTTTCTCAACGACACCGATGGTCTGGAAGGAGAGGGTGAAGAAGCTGACTATGGTGGCCTAATGCCGGTGCAAGAAGAAGAACATGAGGACGGCTCCGGTGACCCAATGCCGGTGCAAGAAGGAGACCGTGATGACGGCTCCGGTGACCGAACCGAGTCCGGCCAGGTATATATATTAGTTAAGCCTGTGCTGACTAGCTAATTGATGCATTCATTGTTTTGGTATGTACACATATTAATTAAGTCTTTGTTCTTTTTTCTAGCCCTCCGGATCGAGCACAACTTCGGTAAAGAGACGAGGCCCGAAGAAAAAGTTGAGCTCGGATGAAAGGTTTGAGATCATAGCAATCGCGCCCGACGGCCAACCGATTGAACCCATCCGAACAAAGAACGCATTTGTTGCTCAGTGCGGGGTTCTGGTTAGGGACAAGATCCCGATCAGCATCCAGCAATGGTTTAAGCCGGCTACAGAAGACCCTGAGGTGTCTTATGTCAATGATATGCAGAAAAATGATCTTTGTACTGAGCTGAAGTCAAATTTCACCCTACCGCCAGAGGATAATCCAGAGAACCCAGTGTAAGAGCAATTAATCAAGTCTTTTGCTCTTAAGAGGATGGCAGAGCTATTCAGGAGGTGGAAGAAAGAGCTGAATAAGTTTGTCGAAAATAATGAGACACCAGAATTCAAGGGCAGATATGAGAAGATCAGAGATCACTGGCCCGCATTTGTGGCCCACAAGACATCGGAAAAGAGTAAGAAGATGTCGGCGACAAACAAGAAAAATGCTGCGAAGAAGAAGCATCACCATCGCACGGGGTCAGGTGGCTACCTCGTAGCCCGGCCTAAGTGGGCCAAGACTGAGAATGCTCTGATTGATAAAGGGATCAAACCAGAGATAATTAACTGGCCAGACCATTTCCGGACTTGGTTCTTCGGGGCTGGCGGAACCTTGGACCCTGTAACAAGGAAGTGCATTTGGACGAACGATCAACTGGACATACCAGTCAGGAAGCTTCAGCAGTATATCGAAGCAGCGCAGCAAGGGACGTTCTTTCCAGACAAAGAGAATGACGAGCTCGCAATGGCCCTCGGGAATCCTGAGCACCCTGGACGGACACGAGGCACACCAGGCTCCATTCCGTGGAAGGTTGGGTTTCCAGACGCTGGCAGTTACAAATCCCATGAGAGGAGGAAAAAAGTGCAGCAGACTCAAATGCATGCGCTGCAAGCAAGGGTACAAGCGATAGAGGAATGAGAAGCAAATTGCAGCAAACGTACTGCCGAAGCTTCCCCCGAAGCTACCCCGCCATCTCAGCGGAGAAGCAGCGTGGCTTCCACCGAGCTGCTTCAACCGGAGCATGCCTTGACGGCTCCTGCCAGCTATCCCGGGGATGCTATCACGGAGTCTCAAAATTGCCACCTTATGACGCAATGGATGAATTTGAAGGTCAAGGCGGCTATTGGCTCTGTTTATCCTACTGAACCCGGCGCAACTTTTCACTGCCGGACGATTCCCGAAGGATATGCTAGGGTGATGGTGGATGAAATAACGGAGGGATTTGAGGACCTCCAGCTTGACCACCCTACCGGTGAAGGGGAGACTAGACTGGGGTCTGCTCTGAAGACTCATGCCTATGGCGGAAGGAGCTCATCAACCTTCCGAACTGGACGCCTCCGCCTCCTCCTCCTCCTCCGGCAAGTCAGGGCACTCCGCCTCCTCCACCGCCTCCTCCTCCGGCGGGTCAGGGCACTCCGCCTCCTCCACCGCCTCCTCCTCCGGCGAGTGACGATCAGGGCACTCGACTGGCTCCTTCTCCAGCGCGTGGCGGCACTCCGCCTCCTTCTCCAGTGTGTGGCGGCACTCCGCCTCCTTCTCCGCCTGTGCCGACGCGCCCGAGCAGCCAGCCTACTCCTTCTTCGCCTCGTCAGCAAGGGCGGAAGAGACCTGCCGCCGCTCCGGCTGCTCCGGCGCGTCGTAGTCCTTCTCCTCCGCCTCGTAAGCAAGTAAAGAAGAGGACCGCTTCATCTACTCGGCCGGCGTCTAGCAGTACAGCCAGAGGCGGGAGGACATACAGATTTGGTCCTTCTCTAAAGACTCGAGAGAAGTTACCATACGAGAGGACCCCGGAGGAGAATGGCGAGATCGCACGAACCGAAGTGGATGACTGGTTTCAAGGGTTGAAAGCAAAGAGAGATCCACTTCCGGAGGAGAAGGTAGATCCGGTGAAAGCGAAGCGCACTCTGGCTGCCCTGACAAAACCACCCAAGTCTCCGCCGAAAGGAAACTATGAGCGCATTATTGGAAAGGAATTTGCCGAAGCGGAGCGGTCGGGAAGTACTGTCATTGATCAAAGGCTGAAAGAACGACGAGCTGGGAAACAACCTGCCCAGCTCGGTGAACAAGCGAAGCAATCGTGCCCCCCCCCCCCCCGCTCAAGGTGCCTAGCCACAACGTCGCTAATGATCCGAGGATGGTGCCCGGTTATAGCAATCTTGCAGATTACCTGCCCGACGATGTACATTATGAACCCATGGAGGTGCAGATACAAAGATACGAGTACGGGAAGCCTCTCGTCAAAGATGAAAGATCTCTATCAACGATGATGCGAAGATTGCATGATTGGTACTTGAAAATCTGCAGAGACTCTGGGGGGAGGAGTACTTTTATGTGAAAGTTAAAAAGGAGCATGACCTCGTTGGAATTGAACTGTTGCCTGTTCCATTTGAGGAGTTCTATCAGTTTTTCAATCAATTGGCCCTCGATAAAACAACGGTCGCCTGCTACTGTCTATAAGTAGTACTACTTCTGTCATTAAGTCTCTCTATATAGCTCAGCTCTTTCATTGTATGTATTTATAATCATCCTCACTATATTTTGTAGATTGAAGATCGCCGAATTGAAGAAAAGACAAGTCGGTGATATTGGGTTCATTAACACATATCTCATAGATGCAACTCAGTTTAAATTTCATGTCGCAGCTACTGAGGCCAACTTGCTACGATCGTTGGTAATAAATGAAAACAAAGATATAACACTCTTTCCTTACAACTTCAAGTGAGTGTTATTGTCTTGTGCGTATTCGGTTTCCCTTATATATTAGTCAAGGTTATAGTAATGTAATTGATGAGTTATGCATGCGTGTGCAGTTTCCACTATATTCTCCTAGAGATTAAGCTTGAGCAGGGACTAGTAACCGTCTTATACTCAAGACGAAAAGATCCCCAGGACTATGCAGACATGACTCAAGTACTCGAGAAGTAAGTTAAATCGATCATTATCCACCATATCAGCAACTTTGTTCATTTCCTGATATATCAAGTAATTGTTTTCTTTGTCCGGTAGGGTTTGGAGAAAATTCACCAGAAAAGCTCCGGGACTGCCGAAGGAGCTGCAATTTAGACACCCGAAAGTAAGTACTATAGTAGCATGTTCCGCGCATCTACTAGTCATTCAAGCGCTAGTTTGATCAATACCATTTGGCATTCTTTCTTATCAGTTTGATTGACCTCTATTTCTTATAAAGTGGTTGTGGCAGGAACAAGGGAATGATTTCTGTGGATACTACGTGTGCGAGTCCATTCGCCACACGACTTGTGAGCGGGGCTACACTGACGAACAATATGAAGTACGTAAATAACAACATTCACAATTTTATTTTATTACCATCATTTGTGTTGAGTTTGATTCATTCATATATATATATATGTATTGACCCCATTCTTTAAATTAGATGTTTCGGAAGCGGGATGAACTCCTAGCACCAGCTCGCATGCGAGCAATTCAAGAGGAATTGGCGGCATTCTTTCTTGACCACGTGATCCCTGAAGACGGAGAATACTATGTGGACCCTGAGTCCGTATGATTATATTTGTAAGAGATAATTATTGTATATATGTAGCCGGTAGTGTCGGATAGATATATGAGAACTTGTTGTTCAACCAATCTCCCGGAGAAGGAGAGGTGGTCGATATCACTTCTGTCTATATCCATATATGTTCATGACGATCTTCTGTTTCCTTCGTTTGCTTACTAGCTAGCTAGCGTGTCTAGTCCTCTCTATACGTATGTATAGTACATAGCGTCGACCAAGCACGGACATAAGAGAGGACACTTCTCTCTATTAATTATAGCTAGCTAACACAATATATGAAACACCTAAATTAACCCCCCAAACCCCCCTTTCAAAAAAAACAAAATCCCCAGCCACAGAAATGCTGACGCGTGGATGCCTATTGGTCTCGGTTGGTGCCACCAACCGGGACCAAAGGGTCTCCTGCCTGGGCTCCGCGCACAGGCCACGTGGAGGCCCATCTGTCTCGGTTCTGGATTGAACCGGGACAAAAGGGACAGGGCATTAGTACCGACCCTTTAGTCCCGGTTCCAGAACCAGGACAAAAGGCCCTTACGAACCAGGACAACAGGCCCTTTTTCTACCAGTGTAGGTTGGGGCTTCCTTGAGCACAATATCTGCCACCTTCCTCAGATGCTTTCCCAGTTAATATGAGGCACTGCAAACTATTAATTTGCATTATATACTCAGCATGATTCCTAATAGCTGAACTGTGGAGTGATTTAATTGCTTTTTTCTCCTGCATTCTGAAAAATGTGATTATGAAGCTGGTAGTGCCAGGATGAATCTCAACTTTTGGAAGCTGGTCAAGCCCACTGAAAATTTCAAGTCATGCATCAAGGTGTTCTCTCACAAAGAATTCCGAGGGGATCTCGCGGAGGTTGTCTTCCTCAAGTTCTTCTTCTGGAGCGCGAGGGTGCTGAGGATCGTGTCCGTCTCCATGGCTAATCCAAGCTTCACGTCATTCTCAATGGATGAGGCGACTCATAAAGTGCAGCAAGCTTCTAACAAGATGGCCAGTAGTTCCTGCGAAATGGTGCTTCTCAGGGGCACAGGTCCTGAAGGAGGCATGCCCTCGTGCTTCAAGACATGTACCAATTACTCTGTTGAGGACCCTTTCTCAGTGGTGCAGATTCGCCACAAAGCTTAATATCCGTGGAGCAATGGAAGTTTTTCGGATGTCAACTGTGAAGCATGTCTGGTATTTGCTTCTTCTGCTACATGTATCCTGACTTTGGTGGTATTGTAAATTATTGTGGGAAGCGTAGAACCCTTTGCTCAGGCCGCATTACATTATATAGGATACATGCCGTGGCTTACAAGGTTTAGATCGATACTAGATCGATCGGTTACAGAAGAAAGATCGGGAGAGGTTGAAACAGAAGAAGAGATAGAATAGGTTTACAACTTAAACAGAGTTCTATCTCTATACAACAACTAATTCTAACACCCCCCCAAAATCTAAACCTCATGAAGCTTTGCCAAGGTTGAGATTGTATTTGAACTCATCTAACCTTCACATGGTGAGTGGTTTTGTGAAGCCATCAGCAAGTTGGTCTCCCGTAGGTATGAACCGAATGTCAAGTAGCTTTCAAGCTACCCTTTCTCTGACAAAGTGAAAATCAACTTCAATGTGTTTGGTACATGCATGGAAAACAGGATGAGCTGAGAGGTAGGTGGCACCAATGTTACCACACCATAACCTAGCAGCTTGTGGAGCCTTAATCCCAAGCTCATAAAGTAAAGTTTGTATCCACATTACTTCTGCTATTGCATTTGCCAAAGCTTTGTACTCTGCCTCAGTACTTGACCTTGAAACTGTAGCCTATTTTCTTGCACTCCATGATACAAGGTTTGTTCCCAAAAACACAGCAAAACCACCTGTGGACCTTCTGTCATCAGCACAACCTGCCCAGTCTGCATCAGAATATGCAGTAACAAGCATGGATGAAGACCTGGTAATATGAAGCCCAAGTCCCTCTGAAAACTTGAGATACCTCAAAATTCTCTTGACTGCAGTCCAATGGGTAGTTCTAGGTGCATGTAAATATTGACATACTTTCTTCACAGAATAATAAATATCAGGACGTGTAAGAGTCAAATATTGTAAATCACCTACAACACTCCTATAATTTGTTGCATCCTCTGGTCCAAGTACTTCTCCACTTTCAACTGTAAGTTTTTTTGAGGTTGAGATTGGTGTACTCACAGGTTTACAATGTTCCAATCCCACTCTCTTGAGAATATCAGTTGTATATTTGTCCTGTGTGAGAAGTATGCCATCCTTTACATGTTTAACCTCTATACCAAGGAAGTAGTGAAGATCACCAGGATCCTTAAGAGCAAACTCCAGTTTCAGATCCTTAAGCAGACAAGTAGTGGCATTTGAGCTTGAACTAGCAACAATTATATCATCAACATAAACAAGCACAAATATGGTGATATTGCCTTTATTGTAAAAGAACAAAGAGGTATCTGCTTTAGATGGTATAAACCCAAGTTGTTGTAACTACATGCAAAATTTTGAGTACCAACCTCTAGGAGCCTGTTTCAGACCATATAAAGCTTTATCCAACTTACAGACATAATGTGGTGTGCTTTGGTTCTCATATCCCGGTGGTTGTCGTATGAACACTTCTTCCTCAAGAACACCATGAAGAAACGCGTTCTCAACGTCTAGCTGTTGTAGACTCCAACCTTTGGAAATAGCAATAGACAACACAAGCCGAATAGTAGCTGCCTTAACAATAGGGCTAAAGGTATCTTCATAATCAATACCAAATCTTTGTTTAAACCCTTTAGCAACTAATCTAGCCTTGTACCTGTCTATACTTCCATCATATTTTCTCTTGATCTTGTATACCCATTTACAATCTATAAAATTATTTCCCTTCCTTGGTGGTACTAAATGCCAACTTTTGTTTTTCATGAGTGCATTGTATTCCCTATCCATAGCCTCCTTCCACTCTTTATGATTAAGTGCATCATGCAAATGAGCTGGTTCACCAAAACTACTAAGAAAAGCTCATTTGACCCTATCGTACCTTACAGTGCCATCGGTATATTCCTTTGCCTTGATAATACCTGACTGAGATCGAGTATGACGACGAGGAGCTGCTGGCGAGGTTTGCACAGAAGATCCCGATGTAGTAGTAGCTGTTGGTTGCGCCATAGAAGATCCTGCAGGATCAGTTGCAGCTGAGACAGCTGCAGGTTCCCGATCCAGCTCCCGATCCAAGGAGGATCGCGACCCAGACGCGCCAGGCGTCCCGCTGTCGCCTCCTGGGTCGGCCCATGGGCTGGTGGCGCGCGATGATTCGCCCCCATCCGCGCCTGGAGAGATGGGCTCAGCGACGGGCGTCGCTGCGCGAGGGCTGTCGGCCACCAGCGCCTCTGAACCGCTGGGCTCCATGCGGTCAGGCTGGTCGGCCACCCGAGCACGATTGGCTGCATGCGGGCGACCGCGATCGTCCTCGGGTCGCGCGTCGATGGAGACAGCCGGGCTGGCGTGGGGATCTGTCTCGGATCGAACACCGCTGCCACCCGAATCTGTATGGGATCCGGCGCCTCTTCTATCTTTTTCTGCACACATAAAATCATGACCTGAATATGTACAAATATCTCTAGAATCTGAATTTTCTATGGAATTCTTCACAGGATCAGCTTGATATAATTCACCCCCGTGATCTGGAAGAAGTGCTATTTCAGCACGGAGGAGAGCTCCCGCATTTGGGTGAAGTTTGGCAAACGGAAAAAGAGTTTCATCAAAGACAACGTCTCGAGAGATATAGATACGGCCAGGTGCAATCTCTAAGCATTTGTACCCTTTGTGAATATTACTATAGCCAAGAAAAACACATTCGGTAGATCGAAACTCAAGCTTGTGGTGAGATTATATGGACGTAAATTTGGGTAGCAAGCACACCAAAATTTTTTAAGCGAATCATAATCAGGTGTTTGATTATATAATCGCTCTAATGGAGTAGAATTTCCAATGACCTTACTAGGAAGACGATTGATAAGATAAGTTGCTGCAATGAATGCCTCATCCCAATATTTGAGAGGCATGGAGGCATGGAGGCATGTGCAAGTAGGGAAAGGCCAACTTCAACAATGTGGCGATGTTTGCTCTCGGTAGAGCCATTATGCTGGTGAACATGAGGACAAGAGACATGATGTTCAATGCCTATGCTACAGAAGAAAAAGTTGAGCTTCTCATACTCCCCTCCCTAGTCACTCTGGACTGCTAGAATTTTCCTGTTAAAATGTCTTTCAACAAGTTTTTGGAATTCTTGAAACACAGAAAAACTTCAGATTTGTGTTTTAACAAGTAAATCCAAGTAAACTTGCTTTAATCATCAATGAAACTGACATAATTTTTTTCTTCCAAAGGAATCTCTAGCATGACCCCATACATCACTGAAAATAAGCTCTAAAGGAGCATGAGACACACTGTTTGACCTAGGATAAGGGAGTTGATGACTCTTAGCACACTGACATGCTTCACAAATAGACTCACTGGATTGACTATGTGACAATGGCAAATTGCCTTTATTAACTACTTGCTTGACTATGGTTGATGCTGGGTGTCCTAATCTTTGACGCCACCGTGCCAAAGAGGGCTTGATGACAGAATAAGCACGACGACGCTTGTGGTTGAAAACTCCGGATGAGATGGGGTAGATCCCTGCAATGCATCTACCGTGATGAAGAAGTTCCCTCGTTGCCCGGTCCTTTATAAAAAAGTAATGAGGGTGAGTTTCAAAGAAAACATTATTATCGGTGTCTAGACGAGACATAGATGCAAGGTTTTTATCTGCTTGAGGAACATGGACGACATCGTTTAAGACAAGATCATGTTTAAGGGTAGGGGAATTAATAAAAGCTTGACTGATGTTTCGAATATCCATACCTCCACCACTTGCAGTATGAATCTGATCGTTGCCAAGGTATTTCTCCTGGAGAGCGAGTTGCTCTTGTTCACCAGTAACATGGTCGGTTGCACCAGAGTCAATGTACCACACGCCATCACCCCCCTGCTCGCGCATAGCTGCAGCAACAAGACGGCAGTTGGGGACAAAATCTTCATCATACCGGTGCCAGCAATCCATGACTTCATGGCCTGCCTTTTTGCAGAGTTCACACCGGGGACGCCCTCGGGAGGAGGAGGGGCGACGGCTAGAGTTGTTGTGGAAGCCGCCGCCTAAGGGTTTGTTGGTGTAGTTGCTGGAAGTGTTGTAGCCGCCGCCAGAGCTGTTGTAGCCGCCATCTCCCTGGAAGTTGCCACTCCCGCGCCCAGCGATGCGGGACTGCCCCTGGTGACCATGCCCACGGCGGCGACCACGAGAGACAATGTTGGCCGAAGATTGGCTGAGGTTGGTGCCATGAAGAAGGCTGAGGCGGGCATCAAAACTCAGGAGCTGGCTGTAGAGCTCCTAAACCGTTATTGGTTCCACCTGAGCAGTGAGCACCGAGACAACAGGGTTGTACTCTATATCTAGCCAGGCTAGAATTTTGGAGACGATCTTCGGATCGGAGAGCGCGACGGCAGTACAGGCAACTTCATCTGTGATACTTTTAATTTTGCCAAGATACTCGGCCATGGTCATATTACCTTTCTGAAGATTGTTCAGCTCGATGCGGGTGTTCATAGCTTGAGCTTGACTCTGAGCAACAAACATGGCCTGAATTGCACGCCAAACTTTGGCCGGCGTCTGTAACGTGGCGACCTGTGCAAGGATATCGCGGGAAAGAGAGCCCATCAAAAATCCCTGAAGTTGCTGCTGTTGTGCATACCAGAGAGTCCTTGCAAAGTTGACGACTTGCTCTTCTTTGCCATCCTTGGTGATGGTGAGGGTGGGCGGCGTTGCCGGGATCTTCTCGTCGAGGTGATGCTCCATCTGTGCTCCTTTGATCTGCGGTAGCACGACGGCCTTCAGGGAAGAAAGTTCCCCCTCGTCAGCTTCTCCTGCGGTGGTGGTCCAAGGGATGCGGTGGTGGTGGTGGAAGAGGAGGCGAAGGTGGAGGAGGAGGTGGTGGAAAGTGCACCCATGGTGCTGGGCGTCATGGCGGCGGAGGTGGTAGACATACTCTCGATGGAGGAAGGTAGCTAGATGCGTCCTTGTTGAGGAAGAGGCTCTGTTACCATGTAAATTATTGTGGGAAGCGTAGAACCCTTTGCTCGGGCCGCATTACATTATATAGGATACATGCCGTGGCTTACAAGGTTTAGATCGATAATAGATCGATCGGTTACAGAAGAAAGATCGAGAGAGGTTGAAACAGAAGAAGAGATAGAATAGGTTTACAATGTGAACAGAGTTCTATCTCTATACAACAACTAATTCTAACAGGTATTACTACCATATTTCAGACTTTGTGTTAAATTCGTGGTCCGATGTTTGGTGGGAAAATCAGAAATACTATGCACTGACGATAGTTTGCTTGCTGTGTAACCTGTATCATCAGTTTCCCACAGCATATGCTGCTTGCAACATTTTGAGTGCAGCAGCAACATGTTTTAGCTGCCTTTTGTGCATCTTGGTGTCCTGATTGTCATGTATATCAATTATCAACAAAACATTCCAATTTCTTTAGGCATGCATTGTTATGATCAGATATATGCCTTTGAACTTCATCGCAAAATATCTTTGATTAATATGGCTTAAAACACCAGGAAGTACCATGTAATTTCAGACATTTTACCTGCATATCTCATTGAGCTTGTCAATCTTATTAGATTATAGCAGTTCTTACATCTTTTATCATTCGATTAGAAAATTTCTTTGATCTATGATTTTACATTGCATTGTTTCTTATAAATATATTGTTACCTATTGCAAAGAAGAAGCGGACCGATGTGATGTGTAATTTTATTTCAGCCTTAAGGATCCATTACTTTGCATATGAATCCTTTACTTTTGTGCATATATGCTCTGCTAGCAAGACGAGACTGAATCAGATGATCTTATTTTGCTCCTTCCTATCTCCAATAACTAGATTAATGCTCGATTTTACAACAAAAGTAACCCGATTTTACAGCAAGTCACTTCTAGGGAAAAGGCTAGCAGCAGCACGGGTTTTAGGTGTATCAGTAGCGCGGGGACCGGCGCTACTAATAAGGCGCTACAGCTAACACGTAGCAGTAGCGCGTGCTCACCAGCGCTACTGCTACACAAGTGTAGCAGCAGCGCGCTTAATGGAAGCTCGCTACTGCTAATAGCTACAGCGTGCTTCTCCTGTGCGCGCTACTGCTACTACCGGGCTGCTGCTAACTTTTGTCCACTCACTACTGCTAATTTTAGTAGTTTTTTGTTTTTTTGGCATATTTGTTTTTTATTTGAACAGGCTTTATAGAGGAATCTTTAGCACATACAAATGTCATCATGATACACATACAAATGCCTGCGAGACCACAAATATAATCATAGCATATACATACAAATAGTCTCATCATAATCATCATCCAACACAAAGTGGTATCTTGTCATCATCTCAAAAATAGCGATACATGCAAGTCTTGAATACTTGCAACTACAATATCATCCATCTAAACAAAGGTATACGCGAGAAGAGCTATCACTATGAGTGAGAGCGGAACTATGCAGTACATGAGGTGGCGGTTACGAGTCCTCTCTCGCGCTAGCGTGAACCTCAAGTAACTAGCTTCTCCTTCTTGTATGCTTTTGAAGCCTTTATGGCTGGTGCCCGAGAACCCATTCACTTGCGCCTGACACTCATGCCACTCGTTGTACACCCCCGGAACCTTCCCTTTGTACACGACATAGCACTTCCATCTCGCCATCAAGAAACTAGGTACCTGTTAGAGATGCATGTTCATGAAGAGGATGTACAATCATATATATGCAACAAAATATACTAGAGCAACACCGAAAAAGAAAGGGTTAGAAACTAGATGCAACATACAGTACGTAAATTAATTAACTAGAGGTCCGCAGGTCATCGTACGCAAACTAACAAAGTAGCGTTACGCAAATTTGGCAGGGACCATGGACATCACAAAGTTTCATCGCTACAAAAAGTATACAAGTTCAACCGACACATATCATAATCATTGGCATCATAAATCACTAGAAGTTCCATCCTTCCATATCATCGAGGATGGACCCTAGCTTCTTGAATGGCGTGAGGTCTAGACGTTGCATGCCTATGCGAGTTCGGACGTCAGCTCGTGATATAGGGCCGTGGTGGAGCATCCCCTTCTCATCGACGACTTCTTTCATGATGATCGTTGCAATGTCGCTTTGGATGCGAAAGAAGTCATCTCTAAGTTTATAATCCGCTTCTCCATGAGATTTTAGCCACTTGTGGATATGATCATCATTTCTGCTTCTCATGCGAAGCTTTTGGTGATCCGTGTTGAACTGAATCATGAGATGGACAATGTAGAATCCATCCTTCTTGCTTGGTTTTGGGACATGGATGCAGGAGAAGTTAGTTTTATGCGCAAAACCCATCTTCTTGTTCCTTTGTTTCCTGATCTGCATGTGGCCACCTCTAATGCTGAAGCCTTGGAGAGCATCATCTAGAATATTCATTATGTGGGTGTAGTCTTTTTTCACGTAGTCTCTGGAAGGGTCAAAATACACGGCATGGGAGACTTGTGGGTAAAGAACAATAAGGACGGCGCGCCCGTTGCTGCGGGGAAAAGACACCTCAAATTATTCCCCATATGAGAGAGAAGGAATGATTGAAATGTACGAAAGGGTTGTCCGGAACTGACTTACTTTGGATGATAAGGCACGAGGAAAATTTCCCGGTCCTTATTCTGTACCATGAAGTTTTGGAGGTACTCCCTAGCAGTTTCACGCTCAAAGTCGCCGAGACTCAAGAAAGACTCGTGCATCTAGTATAGATCCGCCACACAGATTTGCGAGACTTCTTCACTCTTCATGACGGAGCTCATATGTAGCGCAAAAAGGGGGACGATTGTAAAATCGAGCCGCCTTGTCAGAAACATCTCAAAGATATGGTCAAACCGCAGGAAGAACACCTCCGCAGGCCGTGTGTCGACGTAGCACTTCCCCTCAGGCACACGAGCCGCGTATGTCGGGTATCCTGGATCCTTTGAGGCTAGTAGGCTTTTCTCAGTCGAGAGCACATGGTCGTGCAGTCTCTTGAGATCCCCTGATAGTGCGTCCAGCGGTTTCGATGGTAGCATCGGCTTGCCCATGAGATGGAACATGGCCGCACCTTTCACGGGTATACGCTCTTCAGAATGCATCGTCTAGCTACTTTGTGCTCTGCCTTGTTTGGAGGCAATCTTCCCCGATCTCTTCCTCTCCTTTTTCTTGGGCACACCTTCCAGACCCTTCCTTAACCCCTGCCCCAGGGTTCCCGGGCTAAGCACTGTACGACCCCCGGCTAGTTGAGCCTGTGTTGAGGCGACATCTTCAGGTTTGTCCTGTGAGGAATTCATGAAGAGAGACTTTTTGCAATCCTTCCAACAACCTTCCTGCCCGGGCATATCATCCATATCCTCATTAGCATGCTGATAGCCCGATTCGTCATATGGTTGACTCATCATATCTATGTCACAGTCATACGCGTTTGTATTGAGGAAACCCATAGGGTCGACCTCCGTTTCATCATCCATTCTCTACAGGACTGATTACTTCAGCCAGTACTATTGCACCCCCTTGATCACGTCGTCCGCCGCTCTCACTCGACACTATAGGAGCTGGTAATTGCGTAGGCGGGGTGTTGGTCTTTGCACATGCTTGTTGATGTGTGGTTATTGGTGTGCTCTCGGCCGCCTCTAGACGAATAAGATTCTTCGTCCATACCAGCACCCAACCCTTGCAGTTTCCAATCCGTGGTGGGGTCTCGTCGTCCTCTCCCACGGGATATACCAGAGGAGGCAAATGCTCGTGCCCTGATTTCACACTGGACAAGTTAACCCTGAAGTGCCCAACGGGGATCGGCTGGTTGTGGAACGTGGGTTGCACGGGGTTCATTATCATCCCCTTTCCCACGTCCACCTTCTGGCCTTTGATCAAGTAGAGTACGGTGCACGGGGTTTCTTCGCCCTGCAAACACATATGTCTGTGGCGTAAAACATTCGAAAGGCAATGAAAATGGAATACTCTCCCTCTCTCTCTCTATATATATATATGTTGGTGCGACAAGTAATTACCGTGATGGCTCGAGCTCAGCCAAAGATGAAGGCCCACCTAGCGCGCCAGAGACTGGGGGCGGGCTGCTATGCGCGGGAGAAAGTGATGGTGCGGTGTTGTTGTTGTTCATGGAGTTGCTCCCGACGAAACTGGGTATCGGGAAATCATGTACCGTCTTGTCTGGATTTTCCTTCGTCCAGTTGATGATAGCTGGAACCAAGTTATTAGCGAAATCATTTCTGCAGGTAGTTACAGCTGCATTGACTGCTTGCTGTAGCAACTCATTTTTCTCCTCGGCTGTTTTTTCCGCGTCCTCAGCTGCTTTTTTCTCGACCGCAAGCTTCACCTTTGTGTCGATGTCCGCCTGACTAAACTTCTTTTTCTACTTCTTGGCCTCCGGGCCCTCGTTGTAAAACACCTTCCACGTGGTGCCGTCTCCAACGCTGTGCACACGACCATATTGCGGCCGTTGGCCCAAAGGGAGTCCCTTAAGTTCGTTCAAGGCCCGGTTGAGAGGGGTGTCCCACTTGGGCCTCGTCGGAGAAGTAGGGCTTTCGGCTACAAGCTGGTGATGCTTCTCCAGTAGTCTAATCAATTTCCTCGTGATCTGGTCCGTGTAAAAAACCTTTTTCTCCTTGTCCCACTTGTAGCGGGTCCTGATGAAGTCACGCACCAAGGGGTTGGTGAACTTCGCGAAGGGGTCTGGGAGACCCGCGGCTTCACGTTCCGCGTCCTCCTTATCCCATATGGGACTTTTACCGAGGTAGCCATGGCTTCTGAGGCGATGCTTCCCCGTGTTCCTTTGCTGAAGGCTCTTGAATTTCGCAGCCTTAGCCTTGGCTGCCTCGGTAGCGCAAGTGTCCTTGAACTTTTCGAACTCCTCTTCCGTAAGTGTCGGATTTTCCTCCAGAATCTTGGACAGGGGTTCGTCAGCCTCAATAGCTCGTTTCACCCTCCCTTTCCAGGAGGCCAAATCATTGCTAAACATGCCCATGGCGTGATTGTTAATCTTTTTCACCTTCAGATCATCCCACGGTTGTTCTATGTTATCATCCCAGTTGGGGAACTTGAATCTCTTGTGCAACTTTGTTAGGAGCAACTGCGTCAAATTTTCTTTACTCCTTAAGTCATCGTCGTTGATGCTCGCGCATTCCCGTAGGATGCATCCTAATTGGTTCCCATAGCACTTGCGAGGTTCTTCCGGCTCTAATGGCTCAAACTTGCCAGGTGCCATCTTTGTGATCACAAGTCGTCCAATCCCTAGTTTGTTAGGTTTTCTATCCTCTACTTCTTATGCTTCCTCTTTTCAATAGCGGCATCGGCGCCGGTACCTTCCCCGCCGGTCTCGGCGCCGCCATCGGTGCCGGCGCCGTCGGTGTCGATGTCGGCGTCAGTACTATCATCGAGGCCGACCTGCAAACCTTGCTTAGCAGTCAAATAGTCGAGGTACTCTTGTTCACCCCTCATAATCCATCTCGTCTGCATCTTGGTCAGAAGGCCCAGTTTCTTCATTCTTTGACATGTTTCCTATGATTTAGTGTCCTCGTTTATTTCTAAAAGTATGAATAAATGAGAAATGACATAAAAAAGAAATCTATGTGCCAACACTCGATATGCCAACTATGTAGCACAAATCATGCCTTTATTCACGACAAATTTTGGCATGACCTTTTCTAAAAAAATGGACATACCGAGCGCCTGAAATTCACCGGAACGGAAATGAATCAACATTACGGTGTAACAGAGGCCACTCGGATCATTTACCAAAACTGAACCAAAACATCACATGTCCAAATGACATGTTCAAATTCCAAACATGACATGTCCAAAACATGACATATCGACATATCGCATGTCCAGTTCAAATTTGCATATAAATTTAGCCTACCTAAATTTCCTTTAACAAGGGATGTTGATTTGGACAATTGCTTAAATGCTGCCTTTTCTTTTAATTACAATTGCTTAACCCTAAATTTCTGTCCTATGTTAAAACCTAGCTAAATTCATAACTAAATAGATAACCTAATTAACCTACTGTCCTAACTAAAACCTAAGTAAATTAACCGAAGAACCCTAGCTAGCAGAGAGAGAGGGGGGGTTACAGAGGGTGCAGGGGCGAGGAGGCAGGCCCGACGACGGCCGAGGTTGGGAGGGGAGGAAGCAGAGGAGGGAGGCGAGGGCCGACGGGTCGGGGGCGAGCGCCGAGGTTGGGCGCGAGGGCCGGGTCGAGGGCGAGCGCCGGGGCCGGGTCGGGGGCGAGCGCCGGGTCGCGGCTGTGCGACGGGGGAGAGAGTGGGGATTTGGGGGGAAAAGAGGCGGGATGAAGCAGGGAGATTGAGAATTTCTGGTTTAGTGGACGTAGCAGTAGCGCGTTTAGACAAAACGGGCTGCTACTACCTTTACTAGCTGTAGTGGTTTAGATAAAACGCGCTGCTACTACCTTCACTAGTTGTAGCGGTTTAGATAAACGCGCTGCTACTACCTTCACTAGCTGTAGCGGTTTTATAAGGAAATCGCTACTGCTAGCTTGACTGTAGCTGTTTTATAAGGAAATCGCTACTGCTAGCTTGACTGTAGCTGTTTTATAAGGAAATCGCTACTGCCAGTTTCCCTTTTTGTTTTCCTTTATTTTATCCCACTTTGATTTCCTGAGAGCAGTGAATGAAGGGAAGGCGATATATATTGCATCATTTGACGGTTAAATATGTATACAAAATAGGAACATATATATTACATCATTGGACCCATGCATAATAATGGCTAAGTGTGTATACAAAATAGGAACATATATATATATTACATCATTTGACCGATAACATACGGTTCCTCAGCGCTGACGTTTTCATTTTTGAGTCAGCTTTTTCCCTTCTTGTTCGTCGAAGAATAATTGAGCCCCTCATTGTGACTTTGCCTTTCCCATGGAGTACAATTTTTCTTAGGTAATGTAGTATTGATTCTTCTTTTAACGTCTACTTCATCATCATCGTCATCTTCCCTCATTGGGTTGCCGTACTGATCATAGTCTTCCTCGTTTGCGACTCCATCCATTCCAATGATGTTCCTTTTGCCTCTCCTCACGACAACATGACTGGGATTGCATGGGTCAGTTATGAAGAAGCATTGTGTCACGTGCTTAGCGTGTACCCATGGCTCATTTTTGGTGATAGCGTTAACGGTAGCGCTCTTGGCGTTGGGTATAGTCATGGTAGTGAAAATTCGGTTTTCTCTTTCAACATTCTTAGCCCATCTGTCACGGAACATCATCGTGTTGTGCAGTCCAGGGTAGTCAAGCTCCCAGATCTCATCGACCCTTCCATAAAATCGTTCAGTTGCAATGTAGTCGCTGCTGGTCATGCATTCCATCGTCACCCCTGAGTTCTGATCATCACTGTCCATATCTTTGGCCTCCGTGTAGAACGTGTATCCGTTGATATCATATGCCTGATAGGTTACGAGGTTAGGGGAGGGGCCATGTGCTAAGGCGTATATGAGAAATCCGTCCTTAGAGCCCTCCTCCGGGGGATTACCAATTATATGCTCTTTGAACCAATGCAGGAAAGTGGAGTTGTGCTCTCTAGTAACTTCGGCGTCCGTCCTGCATACCCCCCGGTCACGATACTTCTTTGCGATAATTTCTTTGTGCAGTGCCACGAAAGGATCTACCTCGTCTAGGTGTTGTAGCACTACCAAGTTTGCTATGTCAAAGTCGCTGCGTCGATCTGAGTATGCCATGTGCAGTTCCCTGTGACCGTTGTAGCGACCTTCTCCTTCGAGCCCCCCATCGTGCTTGTTAACCGGCAAACCAACACTAACACCAGGCGGCTAGTCTGCGCCATATAGAAAATTCTCACAGAAAGAGATGCACTCTTGTGTCACATAACCCTGGACGATGCTTCCATCCGGACGGGACATGTTATGAATGAATCCTTTGATGATCCCATTCATCCTCTCAAACGGCATCATGTTGTGCAAGAATGACGGCCCCAGGTCTATTATGTCATCCACAATATGGACACACAGATGCACCATCACGTCAAAGAACGCAGGCGGGAAGTACATTTCAAGCTCATCCAGTATCACAACGATCTCTTCCTGTAGCCTTCGGAGCTGCTTCACACTGATCGACTTTCAAGAGATGACGTCAAAAAAGTTACAGAGACCAATAAGCATGTCAAGGACGTGCTTGTCCATTATCCCTCTAAGGGCAACAGGTAGTATCTGCGTCATCATCACATGACAGTCATGGGACTTCATCCCGCTGAACCTTTTCTTGACCGTGTCTAGATATCTGTTTATCTTGCCACAGTAACCGGAACTAACTTTGACTCCGGTAAGGCACTTAAAGAATTGATGGATCTCAGCTTGACTTAAGGTGAAGCAAGAAGGGGGGCAATAATCCTCTTTCTTTATTTTCTTGCCCTTCTTCTCCCGTGCCTCTGTCTCCGTCTCTGTCTGATTTTACGGGGCAGCATGTTCAGATCTTCCCTGATTTTCAAATCTTGCAAGTCTTTTCTTGCCTTCGGCCCATCCTTGGTCTTATCCAGCATGTTCATCAGTGTTGCGAGCAAGCTCTCGAGGACATTCTTACAGATATGCATTTGATCAAGGCAATGAGTTGTATCGAGTTTGTGCCAGTATTCCAAGTCCCAGAACACAGACCTCGTCTTCCATACCTTTAGCAGCGGCTCTGGCGCCTTTCTCATCGTCTTTCCCGGCGCGGGGCACTCCTTCTAGTTTTCAACAGCTCATCGATTTCGGCACCGCTCCGTTTACGTGGAGGTCCTCGATGCTCAGCGTGACCATTGAATAGATCTCCACTGTTTCTCCACGGGTCGTCCTGTTCGAGCCATCTTCGATGCCCCATGTACATGATTTTCCCAGACCCGCCATCTTTCCTTGACGTTACCTGCTGAGACGTCGTATGATCCATGCACTGCGTGCATCCGCAATATCCATGGCACACCTGGCCTTCCACATATCCGTAACCGAGATAGTCCTGCACTGTTGTGATCAGCGCGACTCTCATGTTGAAATACTCGCCTTTGCTGGCGTCCCATGTCCAGGCCGGTGTTTTCCATAACGTGTCTAACTCCTCTTGAAGTAGCCCCAGATACAAATTAATATTATTTCCTGGTTGTTTCGGCCCTTGAATAAGCATGCTCAAGTGAATGTACTTCGATTTCATGCACAACCAGGGGGAGGTTGTACATCCATACAAACACGGGCCATGTGCTATGGTTGGTGTTCTGGTTGCCAAACGGGTTCATGCCATCGGTACACGCGCCGAGCACGATGTTCCTTGCATCACATTCAAAATACCGATAGAAGCTGTTCAATGCTCTCCACTGGCTTCCATCCTTGACGTGTCTCAGCTTCAGATCATCTCCATCGTCGGGCTTCTTCCTCTCCGCGTGCCAGCGCATTAGCTTTGCTTCCTTGGGATCTACAAAATAACTCTGGAGACGGGGAGTGATCGGTAAGTACCACACCACTTTGTGGGGACATTTCTTCCTGGCCTTCTTGTATCGAGAAGCATTGCACACCGGACAGCCTGTTTTTTCCGCGTTCTCCTTCCGATAAATTATGCAATTGTTGATGCATGCATGGTATCTAACGTGTGGCAGATCAAGAGGGCACACGATCTTCTTGGCCTCATCAACACTACTAGGACATAGATTACCCGCGGGAAGAACATCCTTTAGGTACTTGAGATGCTCATCGAGGCTAGTGTCGGTCCATTTGTTTTTAGCCTTCGTCTTCAGAGTTGGAGCGTGAAACTCAAGCGGGTCACCTCAAGATTGCAACCATCATACAATGGAGTGTTCGAGTCTACCACCAGTTGCTCCAGCTTAGCCTCCTCTCTAGAAGCATCTCTCTCAGTACTCTTCTCCTTGCGAAGCAATGCTTGAACATGAGGGTCCCATACGATTGAACTTAGTACCGACGAACATGTCCGGCCCCTTGTCTGCCGGCATGTCTGGCCTCTTCCCCGCCGCCATTATCGATCATCTCTTCGTCTTGCCCCGTGTCATCATTGCCTGCCCCGTCGGCATCCTCAACATCGTCATCCTCATCTTCAATTATCCACCGAGTATAGCCATCCATGAAACAAGTCATGAGCAGGTGCGCTTTGACACGACCATCGTCATGGGGGTCGAGCCAAACTATTCCTTTGCATTTTTGACACGGACATAAAACCTCTGTCCGGTTATTTTCTTTCATGTCCTGCACCGCCGACCGCAACCACCTGTCCACCATCGTTCCACTGACCATCGTCAACTCTGCACGGTAATAACAAGCAAATTGATTATAAAAATGCGTGCATGCATCAAAGTCATACAAAAATTCGGCATGACCTTCCTTAAAAATAGGACATATATAGATCTAGAGTTTGCCTGGAATTCGCCGAAACGGAAATAAATCGACATTTCGGCAAAACATAGGCAACTCAAAAGCACAATTTGGCATCAACTCATGCCACACACACAATTTCCATAAACATATCACACACACATAAACATATTTCCATTTTGCAAAAGCATGAAATTTTAATCACCTATATCTCGAGATCGAGCACACGGTGGAGATGATGATGTAGGGAGATCAAAAGTGCACAAAGCACTTCTTGACAAAGATAGATCTAGTTAGGGGGCAAATAGGTCACTTAACTAAATACTACATCTACCTAGCTACCTAATTTGGGAAGAGACAACTTCAACTAGTGGAGGGGGAAGGAAAAAGAGAAAGGAGATGCATTAATGGAGGTGGTGTAGTTAGGTAGGAGTAATGAAGAGAGAGAAAGGTAGGTAGAAGAGGGAGAGTAATGGGGGAGAAGTATTGAGGAAGAAGAAGAGTGAGAGTGGGAGAGGTAGGGGAAAGGGAGAGGAGGGGGAGGGGGGAGGGGGAGGGTGGGTGGGGAAAAGGTGGTGGGTGCAGCTTAGCAGTAGCGCGGGACATAAAACGCGCTGCTACTAAGAAAGTAGCAGCAGCGCGCTTTCGGTACAAGCGCTACTGCTAACCATGACCAAAAGTGTGCCCGATTTGAAAATTAGCAGCAGCGACCTCAGAAAAATTGCGCTACTGCTACAGCTATAGAAGTAGCGCGGCTCGCGGCACTGCGCTGCTGCTAAATGGAGTTGGGTGGGCACTGTTGGTCCATATTTGTAGCAGCGCGGGTTACGCCGAGCGCGCTACTGCTAAGAACTTGTCAGTAGCGGGTTTTCCACACCCGCGCTACTGCTAATTAGCAGCAGCGCTCCTTTTTGAGCCGCACTGCTGCTAAGATTATGTGTATAGGGTTTTCCCTAGTAGTGACTAGTCAGCTGCCGCTTGATTTTATTATAAACATTGATGTAACAAGGCACTGAAAACATTCAGTTTAGGCTAAGAAACTTGTGAAGATCTCTCTAATTGATTATTTTTTCTTGGTTCGATAAATACTTGGCTGCAAAATTGGCAATATTCTTGCCTGGCTCCCTCCTTCGGACATAGCCTCTTTGGCCTTCTGCCTTATGCATCCATATAGAACATTCCTCATGCAAGCCGATCGCCCATGCTCTCCCAAACCACTTCCACCTAACCCTTGCCTCTAGCCGTGACCGCCCCGGGCCGCGGCTGCTGCCATCTGCCGCCATCGCTACCCCCTCCCGCTGCGCCGCCGCACCCTCTCCCCGCAGCCGCGCTGTCCCTCTCCCAGCCACCGCGTCGCCTCTCTTGCCGTGCCGCCGCCACCCCATCTCAACCCTAGCCGCCACTACTCCTCTAGCCACCGCCGCTCCTCCTCCTCACCGCGCCGCCATGTCTTCTAACGCCTCCACCTACTCCAACCCTTTCGCCGAGCCGGACCCCGCCGACATCCGCGACATCAACATCCACGAGCGTTCCCCGTTTGTCCTTGATGCCACCGACTCCATGTACTTCGCGTGGAAGATGTACTTTTCGCTCCTCTTCCGTGAGAAAAATCTCTGGATCATGTTGACGGCACCATCGACTCCCGCGCTCTGGTGGGCGACTCCGAGTGGACCGCGATCGACAATACGCTCATCCGGTGGTTCTTCACCACCATCTCCAAGGACCTGTTTCACACGGTCGTGATCAATGGTGATGACACCCACGCCGTGTGGGTCAAGCTCAGCGGACTCTTCAACGACAACAAGCTTCAGTGCCGCGTTTTTTGCAGCAGGAATTTTTTGACTGTCATCAGGATGAACAGTCCATCGATGACTACTGTCGCCGCCTGAAGACGTTGGCGGATGAACTCCGCGACATCGGCGCCAAGGTTGATGACGACCTCCTCCTTAGCATGCTCACCACCGGTCTCAACGAGGACTTCGGAAACGCCGTCTCCAACCTCACCTTGATGCTGGAGTCCTACTTCCCCAAGTTTGTGGCATACTTGCGGTTGGAGGAGCGCCGGATGAAGGGGGTCAAGAAGCATGTGCAGCACCACGCCCTCGCCGCCGACACCCCACGCGGCGCCCGGCCACAAGCCGCCCCGTCCGCTCCGCGGCAACAGCCGCCGCCCCGGGATTTACCCCCTCCTGCCCGCGCCCCCGTTCCTCCCGCTGCCCC
The DNA here is from genome assembly GCF_056163025.1 of Triticum urartu. Lineage (NCBI taxonomy): Eukaryota > Viridiplantae > Streptophyta > Magnoliopsida > Poales > Poaceae > Triticum > Triticum urartu. Next base: position 35,048,268 of record NC_141874.1, on the reverse strand, counting down.
CAGCAGCAGCAGCAGGGTGGCAGGCGGCGCGGCAACCGCCGCGGGGGCGGCCAAAAGCAGCAACAACTTGCGCACATGGGGCCCCCTTGTCAGTAGGAGCTGGCCACCCCACCGTGGACTTATGACACCAATCTGTGGACGGTGTCGTTCACGCATACTCGATGTCGGTCCCTCGGGCTCCTGCCCAAGGCATCCTTGGGCCCCGTCCGGTGAGCCACCAGGCGTACTTCTCCGCTCCCAGCACCGCCCCCTACCCGGCATCGCCGGCCATGGGAGGCTATGGCACCGCCCCCGCGCCTGCCTATGGCGGGTTCTACCCGCCCCAGGTCCCGCCGCCGTGGGATTCAGCCCTCCATGCCGCCCTGCATTCGGCTTCGTCACCGAGTAACTATGGTGGCGGTAGTGACTGATACATGGTCTCGAGCGCCACTGCTCACATGACTGCTCATCTCGGTAACCTCATGTCTTCCACTCTCGTTCATATTACCACTCGCATCACCGTTGGTAACGATTCCTCTCTACCCATTACACATGTCGGTCATATGTAGTTTCCTTCCACCTCTACTCCTATTAACATGTCTAATGTTCTCGTATCTTCTAACTTAGTAACCAACCTTGTCTCTGTTCGTCGCCTTGCTCGTGAGAATCCTATTACTGTTGAATTTGACGATGTTGGCTTTTCTGTGAAGGACGCCCGTACACGGATGGTACTACACCGATGTGACAGCCCGGACGAGCTCTACCCGGTGCATCCTTCTGCCGCCACGACCACCCGTCCAGCCGCCCTCGCCACTAGTGTCGATCTTTGGCACGCCTGCCTCGGTCATCCCAACTCCACAAGTTTGCGTCAGATTCTGCAGAGTTTTTCATTCTCATGTAATAAGGTTGACGACCACACCTGTGAGGCATGCCGTCTCGGCAAGCATGTTAGACTTCCCTTTAACGAGTCTACAAACATTTCCACTTTTCCGTTTCATTTATTACATAGTGATGTTTGGACGTCCTGGTTGCAAGCAACATGGGTTATCTATACTATTTGGTGATATTGGATGTTTTTCCCCATTATGTGTGGACATTTCCTCTCCGTCGCAAGTCCGACGCTCTTGCTACACTCCCTGCTTTTTACTCATATATCACCACACAGTATGGTCGTCCTATTCTTGCCTTGCAAACGGACAACAGAGAAGAGTTTGACAATGTTGCCATCCGCAATCTCCTTGCGACTCACGACGCCATTTTTCAGCTCACTTGCCCCTACACGTCACAGCAGAATGGTCGCGCCGAGCACACCATCCGCACTATTAATGACCATGTTCGCACGTTGCTCTTCCCCTCCAACGTGCCTCCTCGGTTCTGGCCGGACGCTCTTGCAACCGCCAACCTTCTCACAAACATCCGCCCATGTCATCCTCGCTGGAACTATAGTCCTCACCAGCTCCTCTTCGGTGTGGCTCCATCTTATGATGGTCGCATTTTCGGGTGTCTCTGTTATCCTAGCACCGTGTCCACCACCCCTCACAAACTCACTCCCTGGTCGGTTCCTTGCATCTTTCTCGGTTATCCTCCCAACACCAAAGGTTATCGGTGCTATGATCCAGTGTCCCACTATGTCTTTACTTCGCGGCACATGTACTTTGATGAGCTGGTGTTCCTATTTCAGCAGGTACAGTCCTCCTTGGCGTCTCCCGCGGTGCGGCTCGCCCCTGCCACCACCTACGGCAAGTCGTCACCACGCCGCGCCGAGCACTGGGCCCGGCCCTGCCCACGCTTCCGGCGCCGGCCGCCCCTCCCGCGGCGCTTCGGGTGTGGCTGCCCCCTCGGGCGCCCCCGCAGCCGCGGCCTTTGGGGCCCCCTCGGGCGTCCCCACTGTCGCAGCCTCCTCGGGCGTCCTCGCCCCCGAGGCCAACTAGGGTGCCCCCGCCGCCACGGGCCCTTCGGCCGCCCCCGTCGTCGCGGCCTCTGGCACCACTGCGGGTGGCCCCTCGAAGTCCTCGAAGACTGGCTTGACCTCCTACTCACCGGTCCCCCTCTCGACTTCGCCGACTGAAGTCGCACCTCTCATCGGTGTGGTTACTCGAGCTCGGACTGGGACGTTTCATCCTAGCATGCGCAATACCTCAGACGAGTACGCGTGTGTCGCGTCTACCTTGGCCCCGACTCCGCTCCCCACCTCCGCCCGCGCAACCCTTTGGGATCTGAACTGGCTTGCTGCGCTGCGTGAAGAGTTCGACGCCCTGTAGCGCAACCGTACATGGGAGCTTGTCCCGCGGCCTCCCTGTGCCAATGTTATCATTGGCAAGTGGATTTTCCGCCACAAGACTCATCCCGACGGTTATCTTGAGAGCTACAAGACGCGATGGGTGGTGCGCGGTTTCCGGCAGCGCGCCGGCGTGGACATCACGGACACCTTCGTCCCGGTTGCCAAACCGGGCACGATTCGCGTTGTTCTCCAGCTTGCTGTCTCTCGCGCCTGGCCAGTTCACCAACTCAACGTGTCCATTGCTTTCTTGCATGGCCATCTCGACGGGCAGGTGTTTTGTAAGTAGCCCAATGGTTTCGTCGACACCGATGTGCTTGCTCTCTCGTTCTCTTTACGGGTTGCACTACTAGGAAAAGGGCTACTAATGGCGCACCAGTTTTGCCTACTAATGGCGCATCACTGGTGCGCCATTAGTATCACGCCACTAGTATTTTTTACTAATGGCGCACCACTGGTGCGCCATTAGTATTTTTTAATTTTGAAGGCGGGAAAATAGTAGTGGCGCACCGTCTAACCCCCACCGTGCGCCATTGCTATTTTTGAATTTTGAATTTGGATCTGGATCGTGATTTTTTTGCCCATTTTTTGCTCGTTTTTTGGCACGATATTATTTCAAATTTTGTTCCTGTTTTTGGATCTTGTACGTTCTTTTGCCGTGTTCTTTTGCCGGAGAGGAGTTTGCCGGAGAGGAGGAGGAGGAGGTCACCGGAGAGGCGCTTGCCTACATCGCTGTAGAGGAGGAGGAGGAGCTCATCGGAGAGGAGGGACGAGGAGCTCACCGGAGAGGAGGGAGGAGAAACCGTAAGGGAAGGGGAGGGGAGGAGAGGAGGGAGGAGGAGGTCGCCGGAGAGGAGGAGGAGGAAGTCGCCGGAGCGGAGGAGGGTAGTATGATGCAGGAGAGAAGGGAAGATGGAGTGGTGGAGTGGAGGAGATGGAGTGGAGGAGAGGTGGAGTGGAGGAGAAGAATGAAGAGGTAAGGACGACGGGCGGGGCGACGGCGATGTGCGGGGCAGGGGCGACGGCGGGCGGGCCGGGGCGCGCGACGCGCGTCGGGGCAGGGCGGCGAGCGGCGTCGGGCGAGGGCACGACCGACGGCGAGCGGGCGGCGACGGCGACCTCGGGCGGCTAGGGGAGGTGACGGCGTCGTCGGGGCTGGGGCCGGCGTCGAGGAGCAGCGCAGCAGCCTGGCGGCGTTGGAGAAGAATGGCGGGTGGGGTGAAATTTCCCAAGTGTTTGGTTATATAGGAAAGGCTTTGGTCCCGGTTCATGGCACGAACCGTGACCAATGCCCCCTTTAGTCCCGGTTGGTGCCACCAACCGGGACCAAAGGCCTCGTTTCAGCAGCCCAAAGGGTGGGAAGCGGCGGCCTTTGGTCCCGGTTGGTGGCACCAACCGGGACTAAATGGGGGCATTGGTCACGGTTCGTGGCAACAACCGTGACCATTGCCCCCCTTTAGTCCCGGTTGGTGCCACCAACCGGGACCAAAGGCCTGCGCCTGCCAAAGCCGCGATGCGGTGGGATGTTTAGTCCCACCTCGCTAGCCGAGGAGCGGCCACACCTGTTTATAAGCGCTGCCCCGCCATCTCCATCGAACTCCTCAGAACTGCAGGCCTCTGGGCCTAATCTCACACCGCTATGCCTGTGGGCCTACTGGGCTTTCTGCGGGCCTGAATCCTGGCCCATGGATGGGCTTCTAGTCGTATTCAGGCCGTGGTGGCCCAGTAGGTGGCATTTTTTTACTATTTATTTTTTCATTTCTACTTAGAACTAAATACTTATAGTTTTTTAGTGATTTTTTTTTCTTTTAGGTCACAAAAATTATAAACTTTCTGTTAGTGCCATTAGTTTTAAAATTTGAATAATTTAAATTTGAATTTTTTAAAATTTGTGTGAATCACTAGTTTATGAATAACTTTACTATAAAAATTGATTTTTGAGTCATTCTTTTTCCTGCTATTTAATATTACTGTGTTTTATCATTATACTCAATTTGGTAATTTTAGTTAGTCATAAAAAGTATTATAAGCATTTTTTTCTTTTTTGCTATTTATTTTTTCATTTATACTTAGAACAAAATACTTATAGTTTTTTAGTGTTTTCTTTTTTCTTTTAGGTCACAAAAATTATAAACTTTCTATTAGTGCCATTAGTTTTCAAATTTGAAAGCACTTTTTTTGTTTTTTTGCTTTTAGTGCCTTTTTTTCTAGTTTTTTGTTTTGTTTTCTGCATTATTTATTTCCTTTTGTTTTTTGCTTTATTTTTTAACTTTTTTTGCTTTTAGTTTTACAAAAATTATAAATTTTCTGTTAGTGCCATTAGTTTTCAAATTTGAAAACACTTTTTTTTAGTTTTTTTTTCTTTTTTTTGTTGCTTTATTTATTTTATTTTGTTTCTACTTACAACAAAATACTTATTGTTGCTATTTTTATTTTTTTCCAGTTTTTTGTTTTGTTTTCTGTAATGGCGCACCGCGGGCAGGTGCGCCATTACTATTTTTTTTTTGATTTATTTTGAATTTTGAAGGCAGGAAGATACTAATGGCGCACCATGGGCAGGTGCGCCGTTAGTAACTTTTTTTTGACTTATTTTGAATTTTGAAGGCGGGAAGATAGTAATGGCGCACCATGGGTAGGTGCGCCATTAGTAAGTTTGAATTTTTTTTGAATTTTTTACCTCTCCAGATCTTAAAAGCCCCGTATCTTTTTTTCTGTTAGGTTTTTGAGGATTTTGAAAATGTTTAACGGGTTCCCCTTGTTAAATTCGGATGTAACTTTTCGAGTAGACGATTTTTCATATAAAAAACTTTTTCATCCGAGTTCGTACGCAAAAGTTATGCCCATTTTACAAATTCTCGAGACATTTCGCAAATAAAGTCGAAATTCATATTTGTAAATTTTCACAACAACTAGACCACATATCACATCGGAAACTTTTTTTCTTTTATTTTTTTGACATTTCCATCATTTTTTTATTTTATTTTTTAAACTGAAAAGGCGGTCCGTGAGGGGGTGCATTCGGTGAAAGTGGTGGCCAAGTTACTAATGGCGCACCATGCGAGTGGTGCGCCATTACTAGTTCAACTAGTAATGGCGCACTACTCCCACGGTGCGCCATTAGTAAAAAAGAATTAAATTTTTTACAAAACTACTAATGGCGCACCGTGGGAGTGGTGCGCCATTACTAGTTCAACTAGTAGTGGCGCACCACTCCCACGGTGCGCCATTAGTAGTTTTGAAAAAATTAAAAAAAATTACTAATGGTGCACCGTGGATGTGGTGCGCCATTAGTATTTGGACACTAATGGCGCACCAACACATGGTGCGCCATTAGTATATAGTAATGGCACACCACATGTCTGGTGCGCCATTAATGTCAATTCCATCTATAACCCTTTTCCTAGTAGTGTTGAAGCAGGCGCCTCGAGCCTGTTACCAGCGGATCGCGGCCTTCCTTCAGTAGTAGGGGTTTCGGTCCACACGGTTTGATGCCTCCCTGTTTGTTTATCACCAGGGTGCCGCCACCGCTTACCTTCTCATGTATGTCGACATCATCATCCTGACTGCGTCCTCACGAGCGCTACTTCAGCAGATCACAGCTCGCCTTGGCACCAATTCGCCCTCAAGGACTGGGGGTCTCTCCTCTACTTCCTCAGCATCGAGGTTATCCGCCATGCCACTGGATTCTTCCTGCATCAGCAGAAGTATGCCTACGAGCTTCTGGAGTGATCCAACATGCTTAACTGCAAGCCTGCTTCCACACCTGTTGACACGAAGGCTAAGGTGTCCGCCGTCCAGGGCTCTCCGGCGTCCGAAGCTCCCTTTTACCGCTCCATTGTCAGTGCTCTTCGGTACCTCACACTGACGCATCCGGATATCTAGTATGTTGTCCAGCAGTTGTGTCTCCACATGCATGCCCCTCGTGACACTCATTGGGCTCTGGTGAAACGTATTCTCCGGTGTATACGTGGCACCACGGCTATGGGTGTCACCCTGACGGCATCACCCGACACCAGCCTCGTCGCCTACTCCGACGCCGACTGGGCTGGGTGTCCCGACATTCGGCGCTCCACTTCCGGCTACTACGTCTACCTCAGACACTCTCTGATTTCGTGGTCGTCTAAACGACAACCCACGGTCTCACGATCAAGCGCCGAGGCCGAGTACAGGGCAGTGGCCAACACCGTCGCGGCGTACTCCTGCCTATGATAGCTTCTTCAGGCCACGCTTGTCTACTGCGACAACGTCTCCGTGTTCTACCTCGTTGCCAACCCTGTCCATCATCGCCGGACGAATCATATTGAGCTCGACATTGACTTCGTTGGGGAGCATGTCGCACATGGTCGTGTTCGAGTTTTGCATGTGCCCACCGATCAGCAGTTCGCCGATATTATGACGAAGGGTCTACCCACCTCGACTTTCGAGGGCTTCCGGTCCGGTTTTTGCGTCACCGGCGATGCTTTGACTGCGCGGGGGGGGGGGGGGGGGTGTTGAACATGTGTACACGTATGTAGGACCGGGTTTTATATGTCGTACCTGTAGCGTCTCTCTCCCTCTGTATTTACTTGTATCTTGAGAGACAAGACACCGGTCGCACCCCTTGTACCTATATATGTGCCTAGTGCACGATCAATGAGAATATCGATGCATACAATCCCCTTTACAGGAGAGACAAAAAAATACTAGCAGCCAGTAGTGAGCTTGACCGCACCTAGCCAATTGCCCTGAAGGCTGCTAGTTATTATATATCGCACGTCGTATATAAGAACGGACAGGAGCGTTCATATATGAAACTCTAGAGGAATATGAACAAACAGGTTACGAAAAAAAACACGTCTATTGGGCCGGCCCAGTCGCGACCGCAGTCAGCAATTCCGGGATTCGACATGCCACGTCAACAATCCCTGTTTGGAAACTCTCTCAAGGTTCAAAATATACCGGGACCGGATAGTTCGATGTGTTGATTTCCGGGAGTGAAAGTTCAGGGTTCGATTTAGATTTCGTCTACAAGTTCAAGGTTTGTTTTCAACTTTTGCTTCTGTGAGTCGTACACGAGCACCTGAACAGGCTGGTCGTCATCTGGGAGATGCACGAGTCTATCAGACAGCAGGCACACGAACCCAATGCTCCAGTTAGGCCAGCACCTGGCGTACCACGACCTCCGCTGGTCCGCCCCATCCTTGTCGCGCCACATGATACATTCTTGTCAACTCCTTCTGCGACCTTGAACTACAGGAGGCCAACTACATGGAGTCAAGATGGTGCACCAAGACCATTGCCTGATGGTGCCGGCTTTCTTCCTCGACAACAGCGCCTATGGACGGTCTACAACCTTGATGCCGGCGACCTTGCCGAGCTTGGAAATGGGCTCTGCAATTCTGGCAAAGCCTTTTCTCTCGGTTGTGATGTCTAGTGAGGCACAAAAGATCTTTTCTAGGCAGTTATAAATGTTGTAGTTGGCGATGAATTCATATGTGAGTCAAATAAATAAATGCATTTCTATCCACATGTGAGACTAGTAATGAGCTTTTGTTATATTTTCTATCTACATATGGGACCATACAAATAAATAAATAAAGATCTTTTTCTATGTGCTTATAATTGCAATTCAAAATTTTATACACTATTTATCTTGCAAAATATGCACTATGACCGCTTAAGATTATCCAACGACTGATGGATGAGCTTTCACTATATTTTCTCTGTCTTTTTAATCACGAATCACATAACAACCACAAGACAATGACATCTGTGGACAATCTCTTAAGCCCCGGGGCATTGTGCTAGTATCTGAATAATTCCGTGAACGATGGAAGAAGGGATAATCATGCCTTGGTGGCCACCACTTGGGGTGTTGGCGCTGGCGCATATGGCCATAGGCATCATATGAGAAATTTTGTATTTTTTTGCTACAAATATAAATTTTATGAGGGGTTTTATATTGCACTTTTAACTTGCATGTTGTTCCGTGATGCGCTGTGGATGAAATTTAGCGACAGAAGTAATGGTTGATACCATGCCAATGGTCGCAATGCCACGGTCCACCAACCAGCCAATCACATCAATGTCTGTGGAGAGCGCATGTGAGATCAACATGCGGATGTGGCCCAGGCATTGCGGAGGGGGGGGGGGGGGGTGGAGAGCTGCATCTTGATGTTAATATATGAGGAGAAAAAAAATGAAAAGTGTCGTACAAATGTTGCAAAGTGGATGAAGAAGGCTAATGTGGCAATGCATGAAGGAGGGAGTTCAGATACGAAAAGGTTGCATCCAAGTATTTATGGAGTTCAATTTAGATCCAGTTATCCAGGATTGTTTGTAGTGAAACTGTTGTAATTCATCACTGATTGGCTGATTCAACGTACATGTCTTGATAGAGGAGTATTCTTCCTCTTTACTATAGAATAGAATCTCATCAGAAGTCGGGTACGAAGTTAAAGCTTCTTGTATAGGCCGCCTTTATAAGAATCGGGTTTATGGCGATAGCTGAATTGACTATAACTCATACTCCTGTTGATCTATGGTCGTGGAGAGTTAGGATTTTATCTTGTTGTGTGCAAGATGTAGAGAACACGTTCATACAGTAACTTGACACGAGAGAATACACTAAAAAATATCACGGTTGAGAAATACATAGTGCACCAATGACAAAATTGCTTTTCCCCAACATATACTCTATTTATTCCCTTTTGTAAGATTTAGTAACACTCGGGCGTTGTCCAATGACACATTCTTATAAATACCAAATGACACTATATAAAAACCATATATACGAAAATAACCTTTTGAGTTTACTCTTAACATAGTCAAATGTTTTAGACATTTGAAAGCTTCATGGAATATATATCATAATTCTTAATCCAATTTTCTCATACAATATATCATACATAGTATTACTTTACAAAGTATAGCAATGTATGTACATAAGATACATCTTCGTACACAATTTACAGGCACATATGAACTATACATAGGATATGGGGACCTTAGTTGTTTGAGAACTGTGCATATGCATGATTAGGTCGCATTTGGCTATCTTCCTATTTTGTTGGGTATGAAGGCTCCATGGCAAGACCACACATGCCCTTCTTGTCTGCAATGTCTTTCTCCATTCTCAAGTACCCATCTTCGCCCCAAGTTGTGCCCCATGAATTCTTCATCAACCAATAGCTCGTGCCATCACTAGTCTTTCCATATCCAATGGCTGCAATTCCATGGTCCAAGTCAGTGCCGCAGGACCCAGTCATCACCCCACCAGAGTAGAATTGGAACGTCATGTCTCCTCCGTCCACAGCTACAGACACTGGTTGGCTTGCCACCGCCTTCATAAGGGCACCCTCGTTATTGGCAGGCACATCCTCAAAGCCGGTGATGGTTGCGGCACTGTTGGATCCAGCCTTGCACTTGCCGTCAGCTGCAGTATATGGGTAGCTTGACTCCATAGTAAGGCCTCCATTCTTGATAATGAATTTGAAGGCATCATCCATGAGTCCTCCCTCGCAGCCTTGATCTTGACCATGAACATCACAGTCAACCAACTCTTGCTCCGACAGTGAGATCAACTTCCCGGTTTTCAGTTTTACAATGCCCTCCGTCGCGGCAACAGCAGAAAATGCCCAACAGCAGCCTAGAAAAAATTGCGTTGTTATAGTGTTATCCAATAAAATATTAACACATATATGCCGTGCATCACAATTTTTTTTTTTACTTACCACACTGGCCTTGATCCTTGACAGGAGTGACGGCTCCCTTGGCCCTCCAGTCCATCGTTGCTGGAAGGGCATCCAAACTCAAATTCTCATACCTGAATCCAGAAGAAAGAACTCTCATGGAGTTTGCTTTGAATCCCTTGTTTGTGTTGGTTGTCTTGAACTCATCATTTGTGATATCAGCAAATTGGTTGACGCCAAGCCAGAACTTGTGATTTTGGACATTGAATGTTTCAATGAACTCGACGTTGCCTTTGAAAACCTCGAACCGACGTGCCTTCTCAGTGGTGTCCTTGTACACACGGCCATACTGAGCCATCCAGTTCTCATGCTTCGCCACCATCAACAAGTCATCATTCAGCTCACGAGCTGCAATGACAGTACCACAGAGGCAGATGCAACCGAGGATGGCAAGAAGCAAAGCCTTGTGGATGGCCATCTTCGGTTAGGTACCGAACTGCAATGACAGTACTGCAGCGGCAGAGGCAACCTAGGATGGCAAGTGTCTGTACTTTGGTCTGGTTTGTTGGATGGCACTTGGTGGTATATATAGTGTCAAGTACGTGTTAAAAATAGGAGACTGAGAGATACGGTGTTTGTACGAAGTTATTTTGTGGAAAAGGGCTTGTGCGTTGCCGTGGATTATGGTGCCGGCTAGTGGTATAAAAATGACGCGCACATCTGATTGGCCGGCCACATTGTATAAAAATGATACGGCAGAACAAAGAAGTACGCTTGGTGTACATCTGATAGTGACTCCTGCTTGTTTATGTCGGGGTGTACATCTGACTGACAGTGATCCCTGCTTGAGAGATTTATTGAAAGAAAGAAGAACCGTGTCCATGAAAATAAATTTTCAGAAGAGTACCGTGGACGTGACACCAGTTTGTACAAAAGAATCAAGTAACTGCTTTGATACGTACCGTGAACCCGCCCTGACAACAAAAATTAAAACAAATACTTGAAAAATTCAAAAAATTCCAATTTTTGTGTGTAGAAGATAATTTGATGCGTGAGGTTCACATCAATTTTCAAATCATTTGAACATCTGAGCAGCTCTCGGCAAAAAAAGACAAATTCAGGGTCTGTAAAAACGTTTACTGTTCACACACTGTTCCGACCCGATTTGTCTTTTTTTTCTGAGAGTTCCTCAGATGTACAAATGATTTAAAAATTGGAGCGAAACTCACGCATCAAATTATTTACCACACAATTTTTTTTGGAATTTGTCTAGTGTTTTTTTTTTCCTGACGAGATGTAGATGAGTCTGGGCACCGGAACGCTGCACTCGTATAAAACAGCATAGAAATGGACTTTTATTCAACTAGGAGATGTACAGGAGATGGGCACCAGAACGCTGCACTCGTATAAAACAGCATAGAAATGGACTTTTATTCAACTAGGAACCAGTGAAATTTAAAGGCAATCCCATTTAGTTCGGTAGTGTTACTTGCAACATTTTTTTTAACCTGGAACACTTTATCTCTACACTGTAAGGTCTGCTGGTATCACCATAAAATAAGTAACCCATATAATCCACATTGTGCTCGGTTAATTAAGAGGACGGGGTGTCGACCCGTTGGCTGGGCCCCGAGTTCGAGTCCCGACTCGAACGCGCGGTGCTTGTGGTGTTTCTCCTATAAAAAAATGCTAACGAGGGTTATCCCTTGGTTGGTCTCATTTTTTTGCTCGGTTAATTAATTGGTCATGCCAAACTTGATCCATACTGAAACGAAACAAAGCATGCACTTTAATTGAACTCATGTTACCACCGCAAAGTACAAGATAAAAGTAAAAAAAATGAAACAGGTTGGACTTGATGGTCGCAGCAAAAAAATAGGCGCTACTGCGGCAGCCACGTATGTTCAGAACAACCAGCACAGCGGGATCGCTTCATGCCAGCAAGCCAGCCGCTTGTGTACGACAGGTGGCACACAAACTATGTTATCATCCGGGCCGTTATACGGTGCTTCTCAGGCACGAGGGAGTATGTTTATGTAACCCACATCAAGACTGTGAAAGGCAGCCCGAAATGATAAGGTCCCCGCTATTGGGTGTCTGAGGGGTGCATTTCTGGAATATTGATCGAAGGGCGCTAATTTACTACAGTATTTACGAAGAGAAGCGACGAAGAAAAAAAATACTCCATAGGGAAACATCTGAGAAACATGCTTACATTCATAGGGAAACATGCTTACATTCCCACATATTAGATAATTAAAATGACTCCATAGGGAAGCATGCTTACATTCGTGTGGCCACTAACATAAAGATCGCACCATCCAACGCTGATCCCCGAACTGGCCGCTGATTGATATCTCCAATCATGAGCTCCACAAGTGCATCCGGTTGTTCCCCAGCTTTGGAACTGTCGGTGTCACCGGATCCAGACACTTCAAGCTCGTACACTAGTGCCAATGCGGGATCCAAATGGATGGAATTTGTCCTCTCCCTATGTAGTCGGAGCGCTTACCCTTCTGGTCCCATGAATCTCTTACAGGATGAGATGCCTCCATATCTCTATCACAGGATGGGACAGCTGAGTGGATCGTGGGGTAAGAAGGAGGATGGTCAAGTGCTATGGGAAGAGATAAAGGCTTAACATAAAGCAGAGGCCCGTGAGTTGGTTGGAAGTAACCATGCATGTTTATTCACTGGATAGCTGCACAGATGCTCGACGTTTTCCTACTTTTCCCGACACCTCCCAATCCTACTTCTGTGATATATTGACCGTCAGGTTTCACAAACATGCGCTAAGAGTAAATAACCTATAATATCTAGCAAGGAGGTGATCCACTGAATATTTTATAGGCTTATTACTTCATTTCAACCAAGTTGAATTCTGTCATATTCAATAGCACGCTTCACTTCATTGCCCCTCTCCTCCTGCTTTATATATAAGAGAGAAGCCATAACTTGCAGTGATTATATTCACCAAACTACTGTACCTGAGTCCGTGATGATTAGTTGAGCATGTGCCTTACCTCCTACAAAATACAGATCACGCCTCCTTCCTCATTGTTAGAGTACATAAACATAATGTATAACTATAGGACAGAAGTTCGTTCAAACTTTATCATGCACACAAGTCGATTGAAAAAGCATTGGCACTAAAATGAACCTTCCATTTGTGACCTCAATGTAGCATCGGAAAACAGTTGCCCGCTCAACATACTCATTTTATAAACCCTCAAAATGCAACTATCTATTGGGTCCTTCTCAAATACAGTTCTGATACTAAACTTGTCAAATTGTTATTAGTGATGGTCCTAAAGAGATGCGTAGGCTGCTTAAAACGAAGTTAATTTGTGTGGCCGCATTCATCGACGCTTCCTACTTTAAGCGCCTGCTAATTTTAGCGCAAAACCATATATACATCACATGTTTTCAATATACTATGTTTCCTTTCCTAACTTACCTGAATTACATTATTTGAAGTGGGACATATAAAAATCAATAAGGAAAATTCACATCAGTGTGTTTGGGCAGTACATTGACATTACTCAGTCAGTGTCTAACTAAACTTCCTGAGCATGCATAGTAATTTCTTTCCTCGGTTTGCTGAAGTTTGAATTTTCCTGAAGCCGCAAATTTATGAACAATATGTTGTCTACTATTGCATATGTGCTATGAGAGCCTCTTACCGGCTATCCCCTCTGCTTGTCTTGGCTCTCATCTCGGTTTTACTACTATTTAGTCAAGCTTCATAAAATCCATCAGTTGAACATGAAGGAAGAGGAAACTTATTTTCATATACAAGTACCGGACGGATAATTTGACCTATGGTCAAGCAAACACTAAGGAGAATTTTTCTGTACGACCATGTTTAGTTCATCAGTGCACATGCACAAAAAATATGTACAAATGTAATTAGGGGAGGATGTGTTTGCTTAGCTTAAGTGATAACCGTTAGAATTAATAATTCTTGGTCATGCAAGTCAATCCGTGATGAAACCAACCACGTAGAAGTCTCAGTTTATATCATTCGGTTAGGTAGTATTATAATAAAAGACAGATCTCTAACACTTCAACGTAGACAAAATTCTAAAGGAGAAGTGATATGCATAACATTCTTATTGTATCTGCACTGAGTTTCTTTCCTTTTTTGGACTAAATGTTCAACCTGTGAATACCAGGATCCTACTTTACATAATACCCAAACGGGGAATGAACAACCTATCCGAGCCGTTGTTGCTCAAATCCTTCTTTACATATTGATTCATCCTTCATTATCTAGTCATCAACCTGTGCCTACCACACGTGCTATTTTTTTCTTTTCATTTTTTTCTCAAATAATGTTTCAAACTTTTGCTGATGTTCGATTATTTTGAAGCATCTTACATAAACTTTAGCAATAAATTTCTAGTTGGAAACCTTTGGTCCAGAAAAAGGAGTCCCTAATTTCTAATTACGATACATAGTTATTTTCTCTTTATTTTTCCGTTTCATTTTGGAATTGCTCCTTCCACACCTGTAAATAGGATAACTCACATTAGATTTTTGTCACTGTATTTTTGTATATTTTACTCCCTCCGTTCACAAATATAAGATGTTTTGTATATTTCAATGTGGGACTACATACGAACTAAAATCAGTGAACAAACACACTAAAACATGTCTATATGCATCAAATTCAACTTTTTAAAACATTTTATAATTGTGAATGGATGGACTAGAAGCTTTTCCTAGACAAAGGGTGGATTTTTATTCGCTCTAAATTGAGTACCATGGAGACACAAAAACAATGAGCACCAATATACACACAGAAAAATGACACCGGCAACTAACAAAGTCAAACAAGACCGAAGTTATGCTCTGGTGGAGTAAAAAGAAACAAATATCTGAAGTGATAAAAACTACACTGGCAACAATATCCTCACCGAACATCTCTTAACATCACTAGCACAACAAAAAAGATTCTTCAACAACAACACCTTGAGAAAGGGAACACGCTGAAGCGTCGCCATGCTGGATCCAACAATCGAAGGCCAAATCATGAGTTTTCACCCTCAAGAACAAGTCCGAACAAATCTGAACAATTCCTTTAACAAGGAAATGACACAAGAAACATAGCCAGTGCCAAATATAACTAATAAAGCCAGACCTCGAGTTCTCACCTGGAGCTCGAGACTATGCTTGAGAAGCACCACCAAATCCAAGTTATCATTTGATGTCTCCACCACTTTCCGTGATCCAACAGCTACATGCATAACACGGTATTGATGTGCGATGCCCCACAAGTGAAGATCGTCCTCACAGAAGCAGGCACTCGAGCTACGTAGCCTACGTCGAAGGCCGGCCGCCACTAAGAGCTCCGAAAAGTGAAGGTCGCCATTGCACATTGCAAATGAGATTTAAGGAGGAATTATAAGACGCCATCAAATCCAAAGTCGTGATGCTACAGTAGTCTCTCACCATCCTCGCCCAAGTGATCACCGCCATTCTCACCAATGGACTCCACGGTCTCAACATCGACGGTGGACGCCTCCTTTATGTTGATGCACCTTCTTTTGTTTCCCTCCGAGCCTCCAGCTGTCCACACCATCCTAATCAGTTATGATCTCCCCTGTGCCCTCTGGCCCCTCCCGTGTTAACACCTACACACGTCATCGACCACTGATGGCGCACGCACAATGTGATCAAGCGCACATATAGCACACCCACGCAGAAAACAGCAAGCCCACGCACGTCGGACAACACAACACACTCACTCATGGCGCATGCACTGGTTCACGCACAACACAACCACACACTTCACATGTCACTCTGAATATTGATTATCACAGACCGCCACTGCAGTGCCTCCCACCCCCTCTCTTGCTCGTTATGCTCCGCATCCTCTTAATGCTACATTTTGAGTTAATAAAGCACTTCCTTTATTTCCACTCTTCTTCACAGCACTGCCCCTCCCATTCTGCTTTACAAATATAACACTTACTACCTTTATTGACATAAAGTGAATAATTCAGTTGTGAAAGAATTTTTCTAAAGAAACCCGAGTAGGTGCACATTTCAAATTGCATGCAATTTTAGGTTCATAATCGTCATGCTTTGTACATAACTTTTTGTGCGGCTTCAAGCTTGTGTCATGTAATTTGGTCCTCTTAATTTGAAATAAAAAATTCTCCACTTACCTAATTAGATATATAAATGCTTTCATACACTATGCATCACCAACGAAAATTTTCTGTTAACTTTGAAGGGTGCATAGTAAGTGGTTAAGTAAATGACTCTCAGTTTAAACTACCATCCATAGATTATACTTTCAGTTTTCTTCTTTAATTCATATATATCCTTACAACTGAGTTCTTCTCCGTTGTATCCTTGTGCACTCTTCTTCACATCGATGCCCCTCTAATTCCGCTTTATAAGTATAACACTTACTCATGACCACGCGCACCAAACCACTCTACCGAGACTCGATCAACTTGACCACGATTCTTACGAATGACAGAGTAGTTATCGTACATATTTTCTCATTAGATGCGGGATGGACTAGGGTGTAATCTAGGCCATACCTTATCGATCTAACTATCCATATCTTGGTTTCACAACAAATCGAGGACACAATGCTAGCTCAATAGTAAAAAATGAACACTTCCAAAAAGATATCGGATAATGAAATAAGCAAGCAACAATTTAGGTATTTTAATTAGCAATCCACATTTTATAATGATATTAATCACGATAAACTAATAGTTATGTTTTTTGAGCAGGCAAATGAATTAAATTTGAAAATAGGTAAGCAAAGGCTATTGATATAAAGAGCAAGCAATTATTAGCGGTCTGATATGATGTGCCTGATTTCTAATGGATCCACTAGAATTAAAAATCTCATACTTGTCAAGGATCCAAATTTGTGTCGAAGAAAAAAAATCCTACTAAAAAACAGAACTTTCCTTTGACAGGGCAGAGCTAGATGAAAATACACTAGTGTTCTTTTGGTCAATTTTTAGGAAGATAGTTCCAACAAAACTAAAAACCTATATGTATGTAGAAAAAATGTGGCAATTGCCATTTATTTTAATGGTATTTATTTCTACGTAAATCATTTTTTATTACAAAGTGGTCAAGTTGAATCAAAGAATCTTTATCTACCAGAATTACAAGCAATTTTAAGTTCAGAATTGCAACACACGTTGTACACATTTTTTATGCAACTTCAAGCTTGTGTTGTGTAATCTGGTCTACTTTATTAGATACAGAAACTTCTCCCTTTTATCTGATTAGACATATAAAACTGTATGAAATCATATACATAAATAATGAACATCTAGCTATATCTTGAATTTCAAGAGTACACATGATGGCATATAACCACCAACATTTCAACCTGTCAAGTCCATATAGGATGCTCTAGAACTCACATAAAAAAGGAATCCACGATTAAAAAATAAAACAAAAAATAATTAAAGTGACTTCTTGTTAAACCAAAAAAATTGAAACCTGTGCTAATTCTATATATGGTTGCAATAATAGTGGTCGGAATTGAGGACCTAAGTAGTGGAGACAACATATAAACAAACGGTGAACAGAGCAACTAGCGGTGGGATAGCATCTAGGTGGGCTTATTGCAGGCTTGCAGTAGTATCCCTTCCACCATCCAACCAGCGTCACAACAATCTGGGCACAAAGCTGGAGAGAGGAGCTGCGCTTTGGCATGGATGAGCAGGAGATGGGTGAGAAGATTGGGAAGCATTTATGGGATACAACTGGACAGATATAAGTCATGTGAGTAATACCGCTGGCTGGCTTCCGAGTAGAAGGCGCAACTTTTGGCTGTTTTGTATGGTAATTACTTCATGGGATCATTTGGTCTTCAACTCCAGGTTGCTCATGTCATGGACTAGGGTGTTGCTCGTGCAATTCTAGAGGTTGATTACATAGGAAATTTCTTTTGATTGCCAATGCCAATGCATCCCCATGTCTTCTGCAAGCATCAACAATATGGGAATTGTTTTCACACATTTCCTAACACCTCCCTATCCTACTTCCTTGACTTACATGACAACCGATTTCTAAAACATGAGCAATTTTGTTGGCCTTCTCGAGCTAGATACAAATATTGAATATTGACAACTTTCTTCTTCTATTTCTATAAGTCCTTACAACTGAGTTCCATTATGTGGTATCCTGGAGCACTCTTCTTCACCTTGATGTCCCTATCTTCCCGCTTTATAAGAGAACACTATTACTTCCATGATCATGATGACCAAACCACTCTATCCAGACTTAACTTGACCACGACTCTTATGTACTAAAAAGTACAGATCACACCTCTTTTCTCATTGGAAAGAGATATAAACCCTCGAGCGCAACATTAAGCAATGACTGTACAAAATTTGTATGAATTAGAGAGGTCCATACTCCAGTACTCATCAATTGGCGGTAGGGGATGATGAAGGTTGTGTAGGAGCTATGCCATAGAGGCAGTAATATCAGTTATTTTGTATCTCCTGGTTTGTAATGAAGGTTTATGTTCCATGCTATAACTGCAATGATTCTCGAGTCTGCAAATAAAACGAGGCTTGGAGGAAAACTCATGTGCACCTGTGGGATAATAAACGGTAAATGTATTCCTAGTCAAGCCTCTATGACTAGCTCAAGTATTGCATGATGATCCTGTTTTCTTGATCATGGGCATGACTATGCCGGCAATTTTGAGGACACAATTATTAGTAGAACACTTGTGTTGAATCGACCTAATTTGATGTTATGCTATGAGATACATTCGTCAAAAGTTAATGGTTAATAACACAGAGAAGTTAATGTTTGCATAATTCCTTAGACCATGAGAGTATCGAGTTCCTTCATACTTGCTTTGTGAACTTTCGGGTTTGTTAAACGTCATCGGCGACTGGGTGGCTATTACAGCGGCTTACGGGTTCATGGAAAAGTATGGCAAGTAACGAGATATCTCAAGATTGGGATTTTCTCCTCCGACGATGGAGAGATATACTTGGGCCCTCTCGGTGAAACGGTATCCATCATCGTCTAGCCAGACACACTGTGATTTGATCACTGGGATGCCGGAACACGAAAACAAAAAAAGAGAACGAAACCGGTAACGAGGTAACTTGCATGGTGGACAAATTGTTGATCCACATGAATGCAATAAATCTGACCTCGGGTGTTTGTGGCATATCGTGAAGCAACAGGAATAGCTCACAGCAACTGGAGGTTCACTCGAATATTCATTCGTGTGGCTATAGGGGTCAATATGGGTGTCCACGGCTCCGATGTTGATCATTGATCGGAAGAGGTTCCAGGTCATGTCTATACTTCACCAAACCTATAGGGTCACACGCTTAAGGGTCATCTATCTGCTGAATACTAGACAGGGAGTCTGAGAGAAAATCACCGAAATAGTTTCGGACACCATTACAGTTTCGGACAGCGGAAAAGCTCCGCAGAGAGAGGTCATCGGATGTGTTTCGATGAAACCGAAAAGTTGTTTCGGGATATACTATTAAGTCAAATTGGTTTCGGCGCATGCCTGATAATTCTTGGAAGGTGCCAGAATCATTCTGGAAACTTTTTGGAATTTTCCGGGATAAACACATGAAATGTTCCGGAGCTGCCGAAGCCACTTCAGATGCATTTCGCAGATGGAAATCACTAAAACGGAATTGTTTCGGAACGCGTTGAAAATTATTTTAGTGGGTACTAGAAATGTTCTAAGCCCACATAAATATTTTCAGTTCGAACGGATGCTGAAAAATGTCGTCGTGAATAGTGAAAGTGCTTTTTGGGATATTTTTGGAGAGCCACCTTTTTGGAGTTGGTTAAAGTTCTAGAAGGAAGTGGCTTACAAGGGAAGGAACCCCATTTGTGGGGGGGGGGGGCTAGGGGTGGCCGGCCATGGGTGGTGGAGCTCCTTGGAGCTCCACATGGCATCCCATTTTGTCCTTAACACTCTCATGTGTGACCTAATGCATGGGAGTTTTTGGTAATTTGTGGAGGCACACTATCCCTTGGTTTTCCTATAAATAGAGGAGGTGAGGGCTGCCATATCTTCATCCCTTGCTCTCATACACATGCCATGCCTTATCTGGCTTCTTCTCTCCCTCCCACGAAAAGAGTTTCGTAGAGCCGTAAGGCTGTCTGGGTTCCGGCAGGTACTAGTTCTGGACGGCGAAGCCCTGCCTAATAGCTGACACCGTATGTGTGCAACCACGTAGAGAGGTCGTAGTTTCGGTCTTTTGCCCGAGGGGCTATTCGAGTGTCCTCCCGAAGGGCCGTCCGAGTCTCCGTTCGAGTTTCGAGGGTCCTCCCGAAGGGCTGTCCGCAACATCGTCCGAGGGACTGTCCGACCGCCTCCCGAAGGGCTGTCCGGCAAGGGAGTATATCCTCGCGGTTGGGAGGTTGTAAATCCTAGCTGCGGGGATCTGCAACAACGATCTCCACCGACTCTCCTTCCGCTGCGCTTCGAGTCGGTACGGAACAGATCAAACCATGTTTGCAGTCTCCATAGTGGTCCTGGGCGTGCTCGCTATACTGAAAATTTTCGTTTTCTGTCGCGTTCCCCTACAGGTTGTCCAATCAAGATTACTAATTTCCATGCCTTTACTCCCTTGCTAAAAATTACTAAAAATGAATAGATATGCAAACATGCGTATTATTTATACCTGTAATATCAAATATTATTTGGAAGGCTTATTTCAAAAAGCTAAAAATGAATAAATACGTAAAACTCCAAACATGTAAATGAAAAAAACATAGTAGGTAATATTCAATACGTCATTTATCTCTTCAATCGTCTATCATCCTCTGCTCCAGATGGATGTCGTCATCCTCGTTGCCACCAACTCTCGATGGAGTACGAGTTGGATCACAAAATTGATGTTCTGAGATTTTCCAAGATTAAGGAAGATGGTGGATTTTGATCAATGTGCTTGCGCTCGCTAGACTTGGTGGCTACAAGGCAGTAAGAAGCATGTTTTGTTGGTAGCTAACCCAAGGATCGAGATGGATGCACTAATGTTTTAGCGCTCTTTTCATAGTAATTAGGGAATAAATATTGCAACGATATTTTTCAGATGAACAACATAATGTGCATGTGGGTCTCCTTTTGGACGATCAAACGCTCTACAATTATTGGTTCAAGTGATCGAGGTCTCATTGTATGGAGGACGAGCATTTTTTTCATGCCCATCTTGACTGTCCCCTAGCACCATTCACTAGTAAGTCGTGCTCTTAACAAGCGACGAGGGTGAGATGGCATTCATGTTTTACGTGTGCCACGCATTTGTCATGGTGGAGGAGTATCTAGAACAGCATCCAAGGAGTGTAGATGATGGTGTACACTCACCAACACATTTTACCTACCCAGTCCCTAAAGGATGCTCTAGAACTCATATACAAACACATCTACGATTAGCAAAATAAAACAACAAAATAATTCAAGTGACTCCTTGTTGGACCATTTTTTCTTAAACCTATGCTAATTCGGTACTTGCACAAGTAGTGATCGGAACTTAAGACTTGAGTAGTGGATAAACCACATATAGTTTAGTTATTATGAAAAGTTGGTTTTGTTTGACTTAGGCCAACAGAATCAAACAATGAACGGAGCACTACCAGTGGAATAACATCTAGGTGGGCTGATTGCACGATTGCAGCGGTACTTCTGCCATCGTTCAATCAATGCATAACATTTCTGAGTGCAAAGCAAGAGAGTGGTGCTACACTGTGGCATGGACGAGTATGGGATGTGTGAGAAGATTGAGAAGCATTTTATGAGCATCAATATTTTAAATAGCGGGCTATGCTAGCGGCGGACCTCCAAATCAGCTATAGCGGGCTATTTGTACATGAGACCATTTTGGTTGAAAAGGCTATAGAGGGGCTATGGCCGGCTATTTAAACTATGATGAGCATACACTCGGCTGTACAGAACTCGCATGAGTAGTACCGTTGGCTGGCTTCCACGTAGAAGACGAGGCTTGTGACAGGTTTGTAGGGTGATTACTTCATGGGATCGTAGGGTCTTCAAGGTCAGGTTGCACATCACATAGACCAGGGTGATGTACATGCTGTTCCGTAGGCTGATTGCAAAGTAAATTTCTTTTGATTGGAGATGCCTAAGCATCCCCAAGTATTTCGTGTACATTTACCATATGCATCACACATTTCATAACTCCTCGCAATCCTACTTTGCTGACTTATTGCATACCCAATTGCTAAATCATGAACAACTTGTTGGTCTTCTTGAGCTACAAGATTTCTTCCTTAATTAATATAATGTAAATCCTTACAACTGAGTTCTGCTATATGGTATCATGGGGCACTCTTCTTCACTTCGATGTCCATCTCTTCCTGCTTTACAAGAGAACACTATTACTTCCCATGACCATATTCACCAAACCAATGATTCTTATGTACTACATTGTACATATCGCACCTCTCAAGCACAACTATACAGAATTTGTATGAATCTCTAGTACTTTTCAATCACCGGTAGGGGATGATGAAGGTTGTCCAATCAAGATTACTTTGTTTTCCGGTGGCCCTTGCTAAAAGTTGTTACTGAATAAATATGTAAATATGAAATACTTATTAATATGTAAATTTTCCTTCACTCTCTTGCTCGATGTATGTTATGTACTGTGGACAAGAAAAATCATGTCCTGTTATTTTCTCATTTTTCTCTTTTGCAGACCCTCGTCTACTTTGTTTAAAATGCACCGCTGAGCCGATCTAATTTCTCCCCTAAAAATGATTTAATATTTGTGGGAACTATGCATTTGTTATGTAGAAACTAGGCGCAATCAATTGAGTTTCCCTATTTTCTAAGAGTTAACATTTTAATTTCCAATGGCAATTGTGACATGTGTGGACCAGATATGCTCATGCTAGCTCCTAAAAGTTTGCTGTCCCAAGACGATGGCACATATATGTCACCGAGCTATGATCACAACCCGCCTCCGGTGGATTAGGGGAAGAAGACTTCGACACCCCCGAAACTTTCATTATAATTATATTTGTTTTGTATGTGTGTGTTTCTGAAGTCATGTGAATCTTAATGTTTGATCTTGGGCTTCTTTGCAAAAGAAAGTAATTTAAATTATACTAAAAGGAAAATGAAGACGACTTCCAATTTGTACAATAGAATAGGTTGGATGAATGATTTCTACCATGTCTGATCCGTGTCCTGCTGGTGCGTCTAGAGTCCTCGGAGGGCGTTTGGTCATGTGTATCCATCGGATCTTGTGGGATTTGGTCGGGGCTGCTCTTCGATGTATATGTTTAGATCCCCTCTTCGTCGTCTTTGGTCGTGTGGCTACAAGTTTGATCCTTTCGATCTATGTTTCTCTTCATCAGTGAGGGTTGTTGTTCTAGTGCGATGGCCCTATGGGGCCTTAGCACGATGACTTTCTGGTTGTATTCTACAACAAGGTTTGCCTGACTCCAGCGAGGAAAGGGCGATGACGGAGGCACGACTTTGGCTCGCTCCAGTGCTTGTAGTCATCGCTAGGTTGTCCACGGATATGTTTATTTTGTTCCTTCTAGTGTTCTGTGTATTGTCATGACAGATGATGAAAACATTGGAAGTGTCTCCCACAAATTCTTTGCCAGGCATGATAGATTCGTGTGACATGAGTTTCTAGAGTGTTAAACATATAGTATATCACATTTTATGCACGATCACATGTTTTGTGCTGAATAGTACAATTTTAGTTACGATTTAACGTTAGGAGCGGAGCAGATACTCTTTGGATATACAAACAATTGAAAGACCTAATTGTGGTTCCACCTTGCCTTTTTCATAGTCTAGCAGTAATAGAGGAAACTAATTTCAGATAGCAAAGTACAGAAAGCCATGAAAAGGTAGTTGTGTGCCAAATGGTTTCTGTAGGACTGACGGTCATTCGAAAACGCAATATAGTAAACAGAAAGTAGTCAGGTGCAATATCTCTATCCCTTTGTTGTTGATCTCAGTGTTCAAGTTGTAGGGTTTCTTCTATCAAGTGGCATTTGCCGATGCTTTGCATTGATGCCGATAAAGAGGAACCCAGTGGCCTGCAACACATAAGCAAGGACCCCAGTGGATCTAAAGATGTGCTTGTGTACATTGGCTACAGCGAGATCTTGTGGCGGAGGCAGTGAGACAAGCATGGCCGTCTAGGGAATTTTAGTCGGGCCAAAGATCTTGACGCCCTACTCGCAAAAAAAAAAGATCGTCACACCCTAGGGGCTGAAATTTGGTCCTGTGGCCAGACCTTAGTTGCATATTGGTTAAGGCCCGTGAATGTCTAGGTCAAAGAAATGAGTCTAACCACGAGAAAAACCTGGCCACCTTTCTATAACCTTTGTTTCATTATTATTTAATAGTTCGAAACAACCTGTGGAAGTATATTTGAGGACTAAAAAATCGTATATTTAGGAATGAATAAAAACAGTTTTCTTAAGAGGTTTCAGTGAATGCCATGAAAATAAAAAAATTCACGTACAAAAAAATGCCAAAATAATAAATGTTCATTTCCTAAATTAATTCTTATTATATTTTTTAAAGGATAAGGTATTTCATAAAAAAGGTCATAGTTTTTAAGAAATGTTTTGTACATATAAAATAAAATGTTATATTTCCCCTTTTTGCTTCTCTTTTCTCTTTTTTAACACTTGATGCTTTTTTTCAAATAAGTGATGAATTGTTTTCATATGGGTGATAAAAAAATTATTATATAGATCCCTGCAATGCATCTACCGTGATGAAGAAGTTCCCTCGTTGCCCGGTCCTTTATAAAAAAGTAATGAGGGTGAGTTTCAAAGAAAACATTATTATCGGTGTCTGGACGAGACATAGATGCAAGGTTTTTATCTGCTTGAGGAACATGGACGACATCGTTTAAGACAAGATCATGTTTAAGGGTAGGGGAATTAATAAAAGCTTGACTGATGTTTCGAATATCCATACCTCCACCACTTGCAGTATGAATCTGATCGTTGCCAAGGTATTTCTCCTGGAGAGCGAGTTGCTCTTGTTCACCAGTAACATGGTCGGTTGCACCAGAGTCAATGTACCACACGCCATCACCCCCCTGCTCGCGCATAGCTGCAGCAACAAGACGGCAGTTGGGGACAAAATCTTCATCATACCGGTGCCAGCAATCCATGACTTCATGGCCTGCCTTTTTGCAGAGTTCACACCGGGGACGCCCTCGGGAGGAGGAGGGGCGACGGCTAGAGTTGTTGTGGAAGCCGCCGCCTAAGGGTTTGTTGGTGTAGTTGCTGGAAGTGTTGTAGCCGCCGCCGCCAGAGCTGTTGTAGCCGCCATCTCCCTGGAAGTTGCCACTCCCGCGCCCAGCGATGCGGGACTGCCCCTGGTGACCATGCCCATGGCCGCGACCACGAGAGACAATGTTGGCCGAAGATTGGCTGAGGTTGGTGCCATGAAGAATGCTGAGGCGGGCATCAAAACTCAGGAGCTGGCTGTAGAGCTCCTAAACCGTTATTGGTTCCACCTGAGCAGTGAGCACCGAGACAACAGGGTTGTACTCTATATCTAGCCAGGCTAGAATTTTGGAGACGATCTTCGGATCGGAGAGCGCGACGGCAGTACAGGCAACTTCATCTGTGATACTTTTAATTTTGCCAAGATACTCGGCCATGGTCATATTACCTTTCTGAAGATTGGTCAGCTCGATGCGGGTGTTCATAGCTTGAGCTTGACTCTGAGCAGCAAACATGGCCTGAATTGCACGCCAAAATTTGGCCGGCGTCTGTAACGTGGCGACCTGTGCAAGGATATCGCGGGAAAGAGAGCCCATCAAAAATCCCTGAAGTTGCTGCTGTTGTGCATACCAGAGAGTCCTTGCAAAGTTGACGACTTGCTCTTCTTTGCCATCCTTGGTGATGGTGAGGGTGGGCGGCGTTGCCGGGATCTTCTCGTCGAGGTGATGCTCCATCTGTGCTCCTTTGATCTGCGGTAGCACGACGGCCTTCCAGGGAAGAAAGTTCCCCCTCGTCAGCTTCTCCTGCGGTGGTGGTCCAAGGGATGCGGTGGTGGTGGTGGAAGAGGAGGCGAAGGTGGAGGAGGAGGTGGTGGAAAGTGCACCCATGGTGCTGGGCGTCATGGCGGCGGAGGTGGTAGACATACTCTCGATGGAGGAAGGTAGCTAGATGCGTCCTTGTTGAGGAAGAGGCTCTGTTACCATGTAAATTATTGTGGGAAGCGTAGAACCCTTTGCTCGGGCCGCATTACATTATATAGGATACATGCCGTGGCTTACAAGGTTTAGATCGATAATAGATCGATCGGTTACAGAAGAAAGATCGAGAGAGGTTGAAACAGAAGAAGAGATAGAATAGGTTTACAATGTGAACAGAGTTCTATCTCTATACAACAACTAATTCTAACAGGTATTACTACCATATTTCAGACTTTGTGTTAAATTCGTGGTCCGATGTTTGGTGGGAAAATCAGAAATACTATGCACTGACGATAGTTTGCTTGCTGTAACCTGTATCATCAGTTTCCCACAGCATATGCTGCTTGCAACATTTTGAGTGCAGCAGCAACATGTTTTAGCTGCCTTTTGTGCATCTTGGTGTCCTGATTGTCATGTATATCAATTATCAACAAAACATTCCAATTTCTTTAGGCATGCATTGTTATGATCAGATATATGCCTTTGAACTTCATCGCAAAATATCTTTGATTAATATGGCTTAAAACACCAGGAAGTACCATGTAATTTCAGACATTTTACCTGCATATCTCATTGAGCTTGTCAATCTTATTAGATTATAGCAGTTCTTACATCTTTTATCATTCGATTAGAAAATTTCTTTGATCTATGATTTTACATTGCATTGTTTCTTATAAATATATTGTTACCTATGGCAAAGAAGAAGCGGACCGATGTGATGTGTAATTTTATTTCAGCCTTAAGGATCCATTACTTTGCATATGAATCCTTTACTTTTGTGCATATATGCTCTGCTAGCAAGACGAGACTGAATCAGATGATCTTATTTTGCTCCTTCCTATCTCCAATAACTAGATTAATGCTCGATTTTACAACAAAAGTAACCCGATTTTACAGCAAGTCACTTCTAGGGAAAAGGCTAGCAGCAGCGCGGGTTTCAGGTGTATCAGTAGCGTGGGGACCGGCGCTACTAATAAGGCGCTACAGCTAACACGTAGCAGTAGCGCGTGCACACCAGCGCTACTGCTACACAAGTGTAGCAGCAGCGCGCTTAATGGAAGCTCGCTACTGCTAATAGCTATAGCGTGCTTCTCCTGTGCGCGCTACTGCTACTACTGGGCTACTGCTAACTTTTGTCCACTCACTACTGCTAATTTTAGTAGTTTTTTGTTTTTTTTGGCATATTTGTTATGTATTTGAACAGGCTTTATAGAGGAATCTTTAGCACATACAAATGTCATCATGATACACATACAAATGCCTGCGAGACCACAAATATAATCATAGCATATACATACAAATAGTCTCATCATAATCATCATCCAACACAAAGTGGTATCTTGTCATCATCTCAAAAATAGCGATACATGCAAGTCTCGAATACTTGCAACTACAATATCATCCATCTAAACAAAGGTATACGCGAGAAGAGCTATCACTATGAGTGAGAGCGGAACTATGCAGTACATGAGGTGGCGGTTACGAGTCCTCTTTCGCGCTAGCGTGAACCTCAAGTAACTAGCTTCTCCTTCTTGTCTGCTTTTGAAGCCTTTATGGCTGGTGCCCGAGAACCCATTCACTTGCGCCTGACACTCATGCCACTCGTTGTACACCCCCGGAACCTTCCCTTTGTACACGACATAGCACTTCCATATCGCCATCAAGAAACTAGGTACCTGTTAGAGATGCATGTTCATGAAGAGGATGTACAATCATATATATGCAACAAAATATACTAGAGCAACACCGAAAAAGAAAGGGTTAGAAACTAGATGCAACATACAGTACGTAAATTAATTAACTAGAGGTCCGCAGGTCATCGTACGCAAACTAACAAAGTAGCGTTACGCAAATTCGGCAGGGACCATGGACATCACAAAGTTTCATCGCTACAAAAAGTATACAAGTTCAACCGACACATATTATCATCATTGGCATCATAAATCACTAGAAGTTCCATCATTCCATATCATCGAGGATGGACCCTAGCTTCTTGAATGGCGTGAGGTCTAGACGTTGCATGCATATGCGAGTTCGGACGTCAGCTCGTGATATAGGGCCGTGGTGGAACATCCCCTTCTCATCGACGACTTCTTTCATGATGATTGTCGCAATGTCGCTTTGGATGCGAAAGAAGTCATCTCTAAGTTTATAATCCGCTTCTCCATGAGATTCTAGCCACTTGTGGATATGATCATCATTTCTGCTTCTCATGCGAAGCTTTTGGTGATCCGTGTTGAACTGAATCATGAGATGGACGATGTAGAATCCATCCTTCTTGCTTGGTTTTGGGACATGGATGCAGGAGAAGTTAGTTTTATGCGCGAAACCCATCTTCTTGTTCCTTTGTTTCCTGATCTGCATGTGGCCACCTCTAATGCTGAAGCCTTGGAGAGCATCATCTAGAATATTCATTATGTGGGTGTAGTCTTTTTTCACGTAGTCTCTAGAAGGGTCAAAATACACGGCGTGGGAGACTTGCGGGTAAAGAACGATAAGGACGGCGCGCCCGTTGCTGCAGGGAAAAGACACCTCAAATTATTCCCCATATGAGAGAGAAGGAATGATTGAAATGTACGAAAGGGTTGTCCGGAACTGACTTACTTTGGATGATAAGGCACGAGGACAATTTCCCGGTCCTTATTCTGTACCATGAAGTTTTGGAGGTACTCCCTAGCAGTTTCACGCTCAAAGTCGCCGAGACTCAAGAAAGACTCGTGCATCTAGTACAGATCCGCCACACAGATTTGCGAGACTTCTTCACTCTTCATGACAGAGCTCATATGTAGCGCAAAAAGGCGGACGATTGTAAAATCGAGCCGCCTTGTCAGAAACATCTCAAAGATATGGTCAAAACGCAGGAAGAACACCTCCGCGGGCCGTGTGTCGACGTAGCACTTCCCCTCAGGCACACGAGCCGCGTATGTCGGGTATCCTGGATCCTTTGAGGCTAGTAGGCTTTTCTCAGTCGAGAGCACATGGTCGTGCAGTCTCTTGAGATCCCCTGATAGTGCCTCCAGCGGTTTCGGTGGTAGCATCGGCTCGCCCATGAGATGGAACATGGCCGCACCTTTCACGGGTATACGCTCTTCAGAATGCATCATCTGGCTGCTTTGTGCTCTGCCTTGTTTGGAGGCAGTTATCTTCCCCGATCTCTTCCTCTCCTTTTTCTTGGGCACACCTTCCAGACCCTTCCTTAACCCCTGCCCGAGGGTTCCCGGGCTAAGCACTGTACGACCCCCGGCTAGTTGAGCCTGTGTTGAGGCGACATCTTCAGGTTTGTCCTGTGAGGAATTCATGAAGAGAGACTTTTTGCAATCCTTCCAACAACCTTCTTGCCCGGGCATATCATCCATATCCTCATTAGCATGCTGATAGCCCAATTCGTCATATGGTTGACTCATCATATCTATGTCACAGTCATATGCGTTTGTATTGAGGAAACCCATAGGGTCGACCTCCGTTTCATCATCCATTCTCTACAGGACTGATTACATCAGCCAGTACTATTGCACCCCCTTGATCACGTCGTCCGCCGCTCTCACTCGACACTATAGGAGCTGGTAATTGCGTAGGCGGGGTGTTGGTCTTCGCACATGCTTGTTGATGTGTGGTTATTGGTGTGCTCTCGGCCGGCTCTAGATGAATAAGATTCTTCGGCCATACCAGCACCCAACCCTTGCAGTTTCCAATCCATGGTGGGGTCTCGTCGTCCTCTCCCACGGGATATACCGGAGGAGGCAAATGCTCGTGCCCTGATTTCACACTGGACAAGTTAACCCTGAAGTGCCCAACGGGGATCGGCTGGTTGTGGAACGTGGGTTGCACGAGGTTCATTATCATCCCCTTTCCCACGTCCACCTTCTGGCCTTTGATCAAGTAGAGTATGGTGCACGGGGTTTCTTCGCCCTGCAAACACATATGTCTGTGGCGTAAAACTTTCGAAAGGCAACGAAAATGGAATACTCTCTCTCTCTCTCTCTCTCTATATATATATATATATATGTTGGTGCGACAAGTAATTACCGTGACGGCTCGAGCTCAGCCAAAGATGAAGGCCCACCTAGCGCGCCAGAGACTGGGGACAGGCTGCTATGAGCGGGAGCAAGTGATGGTGCGGTGTTGTTGTTGTTCATGGAGTTTCTCCCGACGAAACTGGGTATCGGGAAATCATGTACCGTCTTGTCTGGATTTTCCTTCGTCTATTGATGATAGCTGGAACCAAGTTATTAGCGAAATCATTTCTGCAGGTAGTTACAGCTGCATTGACTGCTTGCTGTAGCAACTCATTTTTCTCCTCGGCTGTTTTTTCCGCGTCCTCAGCTGCTTTTTTCTCGACCGCAAGCTTCACCTTTGTGTCGATGTCCGCCTGACTAAACTTCTTTTTCTACTTCTTGGCCTCTGGGCCATCGTTGTAAAACACCTTCCACGTGGTGCCGTCTCCAACGCCGTGCACATGACCATATTGCGGCCGTTGGCCCAAAGGGAGTCCCTTAAGTTCGTTCAAGGCCCGGTTGAGAGGGGTGTCCCACTTGGGCCTCGTCGGAGAAGTAGGGCTTTCGGCTACAAGCTGGTGATGCTTCTCCAGTAGTCTCATCAATTTCCTCGTGATCTGGTCCTTGTAAAAAACCTTTTTCTCCTTGTCCCACTTGTAGCGGGTCCTAATGAAGTCACGCACCAAGGGGTTGGTGAACTTCGCGAAGGGGTCTGGGAGACCCGCGGCTTCACGTTCCGCGTCCTCCTTATCCCATATGGGCCTTTTACCGAGGTAGCCATGGCTTCTGAGGCGATGCTTCCCTGTGTTCCTTTGCTGAAGGCTCTTGAATTTCGCAGCCTTAGCCTTGGCTGCCTCGGTAGCGTAAGTGTCCTTGAACTTTTCGAACTCCTCTTCCGTAAGTGTCGGATTTTCCTCCAGAATCTTGGACAGGGGTTCGTTAGCCTCAATAGCTCGTTTCACCCTCCCTTTCCAGGAGGCCAAATCATTGCTAAACATGCCCATGGCGTGATTGTTAATCTTTTTCAACCTTCAGATCATCCCACGGTTGTTCTATGTTATCATCCCGGTTGGGGAACTTGAATCTCTTGTGCAACTTTGTTAGGAGCAACTGCGTCAAATTTTCTTTACTCCTTAAGTCATCGTCGTTGATGCTCGCGCATTCCCGTAGGATGCATCCTAATTGGTTCCCATAGCACTTGCGAGGTTCTTCCGGCTCTAATGGCACAAACTTGCCAGGTGCCATCTTTGTGATCACAAGTCATCCAATCCCTAGTTTGTTAGGTTTTCGTATCCTCTACTTCTTATGCTTCCTCTTTTCAATAGCGGCATCGGCGCCGGTACCTTCCCCGCCGGTATCTTTCCCGCTGGTACCTTCCCCGCCGGTCTCGGCGCCGCCATCGGTGCCGGCGCCGTCGGTGTCGATGTCGGCGTCAGTACTATCATCGAGGCCGACCTGCAAACCTTGCTTAGCAGTCAAATAGTCGAGGTACTCTTGTTCACCCCTCATAATCCATCTCATCTGCATCTTGGTCAGAAGGCCCAGTTTCTTCGTTCTTTGACATGTTTCCTATGATTTAGTGTCCTCGCTTATTTCTAAAAGTATGAATAAATGAGAAATGACATAAAAAAGAAATCTATGTGCCAACACTCGATATGCCAACTATGTAGCACAAATCATGCCTTTATTCACGACAAATTTTGGCATGACCTTTGCTAAAAAAATGGACATACCGAGCGCCTGAAATTCACCGGAACGGAAATGAATCAACATTACGGCGTAACAGAGGCCACTCGGATCATTTACCAAAACTGAACCAAAACATCACATGTCCAAATGACATGTTCAAATTCCAAACATGACATGTCCAAAACATGACATATCGACATATCGCATGTCCAGTTCAAATTTGCATATAAATTTAGCCTACCTAAATTTCCTTTAACAAGGGATGTTGATTTGGACAATTGCTAAATGCTGCCTTTTCTTTTAATTACAATTGCTTAACCCTAAATTTCTGTCCTATGTTAAAACCTAGCTAAATTCATAACTAAATAGACAACCTAATTAACCTACTGTCCTAACTAAAACCTAAGTAAATTAACCGAAGAACCCTAGCTAGCAGAGAGAGGGGGGGTTACAGAGGGTGCAGGGGCGAGGAGGCAGGCCCGACGACGGCCGAGGTTGGGAGGGGAAGAAGCAGAGGAGGGAGGCGAGGGCCGACGGGTCGGGGGCGAGCGCCGAGGTTGGGGGCGAGGGCCGGGTCGAGGGCGAGCGCCGGGGCCGGGTTGGGGGCGAGCGCCGTACAAAATTTCGGCATGCATCAAAGTCATACAAAAATTCGGCATGACCTTCCTTAAAAATAGGACATATATAGATCTAGAGTTTGCCTGGAATTCGCCGAAACGGAAATAAATCGACATTTCGGCAAAACATAGGCAACTCAAAAGCACAATTTGGCATCAACTCATGCCACACACACAATTTCCATAAACATATCACACACACATAAACATATTTCCATTTTGCAAAAGCATGAAAATTTAATCACCTATATCTCGAGATCGAGCACACGGTGGAGATGATGATGTAGAGAGATCAAAAGTGCACAAAGCACTTCTTGACAAAGATAGATCTAGTTAGGGGGCAAATAGGTCACTTAACTAAATACTACATCTACCTAGCTACCTAATTTGGGAAGAGACAACTTCAACTAGTGGAGGGGGAAGGAAAAAGAGAAAGGAGATGCATTAATGGAGGTGGTGTAGTTAGGTAGGAGTAATGAAGAGAGAGAAAGGTAGGTAGAAGAGGGAGAGTAATGGGGGAGAAGTATTGAGGAAGAAGAAGAGTGAGAGTGGGAGAGGTAGGGGAAAGGGAGAGGAGGGGGAGGGGGGAGGGGGAGGGTGGGTGGGGAAAAGGTGGTGGGTGCAGCTTAGCAGTAGCGCGGGACATAAAACGCGCTGCTGCTAAGAAAGTAGCAGCAGCGCGCTTTCGGTACAAGCGCTACTGCTAACCGGGACCAAAAGTGTGCCCGATTTGAAAATTAGCAGCAGCGACCTCAGAAAAATTGTGCTACTGCTACAGCTATAGAAGTAGCGCGGCTCGCGGCACTGCGCTGCTGCTAAATGGAGTTGGGTGGGCACTGTTGGTCCATATTTGTAGCAGCGCGGGTTACGCCGAGCGCGCTACTGCTAAGAACTTCTCAGTAGCGGGTTTTCCACACCCGCGCTACTGCTAATTAGCAGCAGCGCTCCTTTTTGAGCCGCACTGCTGCTAAGATTATGTGTATAGGGTTTTCCCTAGTAGTGACTAGTCAGCTGCCGCTTGATTTTATTATAAACATTGATGTAACAAGGCACTGAAAACATTCAGTTTAGGCTAAGAAACTTGTGAAGATCTCTCTAATTGATTATTTTTTCTTGGTTCGATAAATACTTGGCTGCAAAATTGGCAATATTCTTGCCCGGCTCCCTCCTTCGGACATAGCCTCTTTGGCCTTCTGCCTTATGCATCCATATAGAACATTCCTCTTGTGCTCCTCCTGCCCATCACCTCTCCGCATCTTCCCTTCTCATCTCGACACGCATGCAAGCCGATCGCCCATGCTCTCCCAAACCACTTCCACCTAACCCTTGCCTCTAGCCGTGACCGCCCCGGGCCGCGGCTGCTGCCATCTGCCGCCACCGCTACCCCCTCCCGCCGCGCCGCCGCACCCTCTCCCCGCAGCCGCGCCGTCCCTCTCCCAGCCACCGCGCCGCCTCTCTTGCCGTGCCGCCGCCACCCCATCTCAACCCTAGCCGCCACTACTCCTCTAGCCACCGCCGCTCCTCCTCCTCACCGCGCCGCCATGTCTTCTAATGCCTCCACCTACTCCAACCCTTTCGCCGAGCCGGACCCCGCCGACATCCGCGACATCAACATCCACGAGCGTGCCCCGTTTGTCCTTGATGCCACCGACTCCATGTACTTCGCGTGGAAGATGTACTTTTCGCTCCTCTTCCGTGAGAACAATCTCTGGATCATGTTGACGGCACCATCGACTCCCGCGCTCTGGTGGGCGACTTCGAGTGGACCGCGATCGACAATACGCTCATCCGGTGGTTCTTCACCACCATCTCCAAGGACCTGTTTCACACGGTCGTGATCAATGGTGATGACACCCACGCCGTGTGGGTCAAGCTCAGCGGACTCTTCAACGACAACAAGCTTCAGTGCCGCGTTTTTTGCAGCAGGAATTTTTTGACTGTCATCAGGATGAACAGTCCATCGATGACTACTGTCGCCGCCTGAAGACGTTGGCGGATGAACTCCGCGACATCGGCGCCAAGGTTGATGACGACCTCCTCCTTAGCATGCTCACCACCGGTCTCAACGAGAACTTCGGAAACGCCGTCTCCAACCTCACCTTGATGCTGGAGTCCTCCTTCCCCAAGTTTGTGGCATACTTGCGGTTGGAGGAGCGCCGGATGAAGGGGGTCAAGAAGCATGTGCAGCACCACGCCCTCGCCGCCGACACCCCACGCGGCGCCCGGCCACAAGCCGCCCCGTCCGCTCCGCGGCAACAGCCGCCGCCCCGGGATTTTCCCCCTCCTGCCCGCGCCCCCGTTCCTCCCGCTGCCCCCAGCAGCAGCAGCAGGGTGGCAGGCGGCGCGGCAACCGCCGCGGGGGCGGCCAAAAGCAGCAACAACTTGCGCACATGGGGGCCCCTTGTCAGTAGGAGCTGGCCACCCCACCGTGGACTTATGACACCAATCTGTGGACGGTGTCGTTCACGCATACTCGATGTCGGTCCCTCGGGCTCCTGCCCAAGGCATCCTTGGGCCCCGTCCGGCGAGCCACCAGGCGTACTTCTCCGCTCCCAGCACCGCCCCCTACCCGGCATCGCCGGCCATGGGAGGCTATGGCACCGCCCCCGCGCCTGCCTATGGCGGGTTCTACCCGCCCCAGGTCCCGCCGCCGTGGGATTCAGCCCTCCATGCCGCCCTGCATTCGGCTTCGTCACCGAGTAACTATGGTGGCGGTAGTGACTGATACATGGTCTCGAGCGCCACTGCTCACATGACTGCTCATCTCGGTAACCTCATGTCTTCCACTCTCGTTCATATTACCACTCGCATCACCGTTGGTAACGATTCCTCTCTACCCATTACACATGTCGGTCATATGTCGTTTCCTTCCACCTCTACTCCTATTAACATGTCTAATGTTCTCGTATCTTCTAACTTAGTAACCAACCTTGTCTCTGTTCGTCGCCTTGCTCGTGAGAATCCTATTACTGTTGAATTTGACGATGTTGGCTTTTCTGTGAAGGACGCCCGTACACGGATGGTACTACACCGATGTGACAGCCCGGACGAGCTCTACCCGGTGCATCCTTCTGCCGCCACGACCACCCGTCCAGCCGCCCTCGCCACTAGTGTCGATCTTTGGCACGCCTGCCTCGGTCATCCCAACTCCACAAGTTTGCGTCAGATTCTGCAGAGTTTTTCATTCTCATGTAATAAGGTTGACGACCACACCTGTGAGGCATGCCGTCTCGGCAAGCATGTTAGACTTCCCTTTAACGAGTCTACAAACATTTCCACTTTTCCGTTTCATTTATTACATAGTGATGTTTGGACGTCCCGGTTGCAAGCAACATGGGTTATCTATACTATTTGGTGATATTGGATGTTTTTCCCCATTATGTGTGGACATTTCCTCTCCGTCGCAAGTCCGACGCTCTTGCTACACTCCCTGCTTTTTACTCATATATCACCACACAGTATGGTCGTCCTATTCTTGCCTTGCAAACGGACAACAGAGAAGAGTTTGACAATGTTGCCATCCGCAATCTCCTTGCGACTCACGACGCCATTTTTCAGCTCACTTGCCCCTACACGTCACAGCAGAATGGTCGCGCCGAGCACACCATCCGCACTATTAATGACCATGTTCGCACGTTGCTCTTCCCCTCCAACGTGCCTCCTCGGTTCTGGCCGGACGCTCTTGCAACCGCCAACCTTCTCACAAACATCCGCCCGTGTCATCCTCGCTGGAACTATAGTCCTCACCAGCTCCTCTTCGGTGTGGCTCCATCTTATGATGGTCGCATTTTCGGGTGTCTCTGTTATCCTAGCACCGCGTCCACCACCCCTCACAAACTCACTCCCTGGTCGGTTCCTTGCATCTTTCTCGGTTATCCTCCCAACACCAAAGGTTATCGGTGCTATGATCCAGTGTCCCACTATGTCTTTACTTCGCGGCACATGTACTTTGATGAGCTGGTGTTCCTATTTCAGCAGGTACAGTCCTCCTTGGCGTCTCCCGCGGTGCGGCTCGCCCCTGCCACCACCTACGGCAAGTCGTCACCACGCCGCGCCGAGCACTGGGCCCGGCCCTGCCCACGCTTCCGGCGCCGGCCGCCCCTCCCGCGGCGCTTCAGGTGTGGCTGCCCCCTCGGGCGCCCCCGCAGCCGCGGCCTTTGGGGCCCCCTCGGGCGTCCCCACTGTCGCAGCCTCCTCGGGCGTCCTCGCCCCGAGGCCAACTAGGGTGCCCCCGCCGCCACGAGCCCTTCGGCCGCCCCCGTCGTCGCGGCCTCTGGCACCACTGCGGGTGGCCCCTCGAAGTCCTCGAAGACTGGCTTGACCTCCTACTCACCGGTCCCCCTCTCGACTTCGCCGACTGAAGTCGCACCTCTCATCGGTGTGGTTACTCGAGCTCGGACTGGGACGTTTCATCCTAGCATGCGCAATACCTCAGACGAGTACGCGTGTGTCGCGTCTACCTTGGCCCCGACTCCGCTCCCCACCTCCGCCCGCGCAACCCTTTGGGATCTGAACTGGCTTGCTGCGCTGCGTGAAGAGTTCGACGCCCTGTAGCGCAACCGTACATGGGAGCTTGTCCCGCGGCCTCCCTGTGCCAATGTTATCATTGGCAAGTGGATTTTCCGCCACAAGACTCATCCCGACGGTTATCTTGAGCGCTACAAGACGCGATGGGTGGTGCGCGGTTTCCGGCAGCGCGCCGGCGTGGACATCACGGACACCTTCACCCCGGTTGCCAAACCGGGCACGATTCGCGTTGTTCTCCAGCTTGCTGTCTCTCGCGCCTGGCCAGTTCACCAACTCAACGTGTCCATTGCTTTCTTGCATGGCCATCTCGACGGGCAGGTGTTTTGTAAGTAGCCCAATGGTTTCGTCGACACCGATGTGCTTGCTCTCTCGTTCTCTTTACGGGTTGCACTACTAGGAAAAGGGCTACTAATGGCGCACCAGTTTTGCCTACTAATGGCGCATCACTGGTGCGCCATTAGTATCACGCCACTAGTATTTTTTACTAATGGCGCACCACTGGTGCGCCATTAGTATCTGGTATACTAATGGCGCACCACTGGTGCGCCATTAGTATAGGCCACTGGTGCGCCATTAGTATAGGCCACCGGTGCGCCATTAGTATTTTTTAATTTTGAAGGCGGGAAAATAGTAGTGGCGCACCGTCTAACCCCCACCGTGCGCCATTGCTATTTTTGAATTTTGAATTTGGATCTGGATCGTGATTTTTTTGCCCATTTTTTGCCCCTTTTTTGGCACGATATTATTTCAAATTTTGTTCCTGTTTTTGGATCTTGTACGTTCTTTTTCCGTGTTCTTTTGCCGGAGAGGAGTTTGCCGGAGAGGAGGAGGAGGAGGTCACCGGAGAGGCGCTTGCCTACATCGCTGAGGAGGAGGAGCTCATCGGAGAGGAGGGAGGAGAAACCGTAAGGGGAGGGGAGGGGAGGAGAGGAGGGAGGAGGAGGTCGCCGGAGAGGAGGAGGAGGAGGTCGCCGGAGCAGAGGAGGGTAGTATGATGCAGGAGAGAAGGGAAGATGGAGTGGTGGAGTGGAGGAGATGGAGTGGAGGAGAGGTGGAGTGGAGGAGAAGAATGAAGAGGTAAGGACGACGGGCGGGGCGACGGCGATGTGCGGGGCAGGGGCGACGGCGGGCGGGCCGGGGCGCGCGACGCGCGTCGGGGCAGGGCGGCGAGCGGCGTCGGGCGAGGGCACGACCGACGGCGAGCGGGCGGCGACGGCGACCTCGGGCGGCTAGGGGAGGTGACGGCGTCGTCGGGGCTGGGGCCGGCGTCGAGGAGCAGCGCAGCAGCCTGGCGGCGTTGGAGAAGAATGGCGGGTGGGGTGAAATTTCCCAAGTGTTTGGTTATATAGGAAAGGCTTTGGTCCCGGTTCATGGCACGAACCGTGACCAATGCCCCCTTTAGTCCCGGTTGGTGCCACCAACCGGGACCAAAGGCCGCCGCTTCCCGCCTTTGGTCCCGGTTGGTGGCACCAACCGGGACTAAATGGGGCCATTGGTCACGGTTCGTGGCAACATGGGACTATTTAATATTACTGTGTTTTATCATTATACTCAATTTGGTAATTTTAGTTAGTCATAAAAAGTATTATAAGCATTTTTTTCTTTTTTGCTATTTATTTTTTCATTTATACTTAGAACAAAATACTTATAGTTTTTTAGTGTTTTCTTTTTTCTTTTAGGTCACAAAAATTATAAACTTTCTATTAGTGCCATTAGTTTTCAAATTTGAAAACACTTTTTTTGTTTTTTTGCTTTTAGTGCCTTTTTTTCTAGTTTTTTGTTTTGTTTTCTGCATTATTTATTTCCTTTTTTTTGCTTTATTTTTTAACTTTTTTTGCTTTTAGTTTTAGAAAAATTATAAATTTTCTGTTAGTGCCATTAGTTTTCAAATTTGAAAACACTTTTTTTTAGTTTTTTTTTCTTTTTTTTGTTGCTTTATTTATTTTATTTTGTTTCTACTTACAACAAAATACTTATTGTTGCTATTTTTATTTTTTTCTAGTTTTTTGTTTTGTTTTCTGTAATGGCGCACCGCGGGCAGGTGCGCCATTACTATTTTTTTATTATTTATTTTGAATTTTGAAGGCAGGAAGATACTAATGGCGCACCATGGGCAGGTGCGCCGTTAGTAACTTTTTTTTGACTTATTTTGAATTTTGAAGGCGGGAAGATAGTAATGGCGCACCATGGGTAGGTGCGTCATTAGTAAGTTTGAATTTTTTTTGAATTTTTTGCCTCTCCAGATCTTAAAAGCCCCGTATCTTTTTTTCTGTTAGGTTTTTGAGGATTTTGAAAATGTTTAACGGGTTCCCCTTGTTAAATTCGGATGTAACTTTTCGAGTAGACGATTTTTCATATAAAAAACTTTTTCATCCGAGTTCGTACGCAAAAGTTATGCCCATTTTACAAATTCTCGAGACATTTCGCAAATAAAGTCGAAATTCATATTTGTAAATTTTCACAACAACTAGACCACATATCACATCGGAAACTTTTTTCTTTTATTTTTTTGACATTTCCAACATTTTTTTATTTTATTTTTTAAACTGAAAAGGCGGTCCGTGAGGGGGTGCATTCGGTGGAAGTGGTGGCCAAGTTACTAATGGCGCACCGTGCGAGTGGTGCGCCATTACTAGTTCAACTAGTAATGGCGCACTACTCCCACGGTGCGCCATTAGTAAAAAAAAATTAAGTTTTTTTCAAAACTACTAATGGCGCACCGTGGGAGTGGTGCGGCATTACTAGTTCAACTAGTAGTGGCGCACCACTCCCACGGTGCGCCATTAGTAGTTTTGAAAAAATTAAAAAAAATTACTAATGGCGCACCGTGGATGTGGTGCGCCATTAGTATTTGGACACTAATGGCGCACCAACACATGGTGCGCCATTAGTATATAGTAATGGCACACCACATGTCTGGTGCGCCATTAATGTCAATTCCATCTATAACCCTTTTCCTAGTAGTGTTGAAGCAGGCGCCTCGAGCCTGTTACCAGCGGATCGCGGCCTTCCTTCAGTAGTAGGGGTTTCGGTCCACACGGTTTGATGCCTCCCTGTTTGTTTATCACCAGGGTGCCGCCACCGCTTACCTTCTCATGTATGTCGACATCATCATCCTGACTGCGTCCTCACCAGCGCTACTTCAGCAGTTCACAGCTCGCCTTGGCACCAATTCGCCCTCAAGGACTTGGGGGCTCTCCTCTACTTCCTCAGCATCGAGGTTATCCGCCGTGCCACTGGATTCTTCCTGCATCAGCAGAAGTATGCCTACGAGCTTCTGGAGTGATCCAACATGCTTAACTGCAAGCCTGCTTCCACACCTGTTGACACGAAGGCTAAGGTGTCCGCCGTACAGGGCTCTCCGGCGTCCGAAGCTCCCTTTTACCGCTCCATTGTCAGTGCTCTTCGGTACCTCACACTGACGCATCCGGATATCTAGTATGTTGTCCAGCAGTTGTGTCTCCACATGCATGCCCCTCGTGACACTCATTGGGCTCTGGTGAAACGTATTCTCCGGTATATACGTGGCACCACGGCTATGGGTGTCACCCTGACGGCATCACCCAACACCAGCCTCGTCGCCTACTCCGACGCCGACTGGGCTGGGTGTCCCGACATTCGGCGCTCCACTTCCAGCTACTACGTCTACCTCAGACACTCTCTGATTTCGTGGTCGTCTAAACGACAACCCACGGTCTCACGATCAAGCGCCGAGGCCGAGTACAGGGCAGTGGCCAACACCGTCGCGGTGTACTCCTGCCTATGACAGCTTCTTCAGGCCACGCTTGTCTACTGCGACAACGTCTCCGTGTTCTACCTCGTTGCCAACCCTGTCCATCATCGCCGGACGAAGCATATTGAGCTGGACATTGACTTCGTTGGGGAGCATGTCGCACATGGTCGTGTTCGAGTTTTGCATGTGCCCACCGATCAGCAGTTCGCCGATGTTATGACGAAGGGTCTACCCACCTCGACTTTCGAGGGCTTCCGGTCCGGTTTTTGCGTCACCAGCGATGCTTTGACTGCGCGGGGGGGGGGGGGGGGGGGGGTGTTGAACATGTGTACACGTATGTAGGACCGGGTTTTATATGTCGTACCTGTAGCGTCTCTCTCCCTCTGTATTTACTTGTATCTTGAGAGACAAGACACCGGTCGCACCCCTTGTACCTATATATGTGCCTAGTGCACGATCAATGAGAATAGCGATGCATACAATCCCCTTTACAGGAGAGACAAAAAAATACTAGCAGCCAGTAGTGAGCTTGACCGCACCTAGCCAATCGCCCTGAAGGCTGCTAGTTATTATATATCGCAC
This sequence comes from Triticum urartu, assembly GCF_056163025.1. Lineage (NCBI taxonomy): Eukaryota > Viridiplantae > Streptophyta > Magnoliopsida > Poales > Poaceae > Triticum > Triticum urartu. The sequence continues at coordinate 35,007,008 of NC_141874.1, read as the reverse complement.
GTCGTATATAAGAACGGACAGGAGCGTTCATATATGAAACTCTAGAGGAATATGAACAAACAGGTTACGAAAAAAAACACGTCTATTGGGCCGGCCCAGTCGCGACCGCAGTCAGCAATTCCGGGATTCGACATGCCACGTCAACAATCCCTGTTTGGAAACTCTCTCAAGGTTCAAAATATACCGGGACCGGATAGTTCGATGTGTTGATTTCCGGGAGTGAAAGTTCAGGGTTCGATTTAGATTTCGTCTACAAGTTCAAGGTTTGTTTTCAACTTTTGCTTCTGTGAGTCGTACACGAGCACCTGAACGGGCTGGTCGTCATCTGGGAGATGCACGAGTCTATCAGACAGCAGGCACACGAACCCAATGCTCCAGTTAGGCCAGCACCTGGCGTACCACGACCTCCGCTGGTCCGCCCCATCCTTGTCGCGCCACATGATACATTCTTGTCAACTCCTTCTGCGACCTTGAACCACAGGAGGCCAACTACATGGAGTCAAGATGGTGCACCAAGACCATTGCCCGATGGTGCCGGCTTTCTTCCTCGACAACAGCGCCTATGGACGGTCTACAACCTTGATGCCGGCGACCTTGCCGAGCTTGGAAATGGGCTCTGCAATTCTGGCAAAGCCTTTTCTCTCGGTTGTGATGTCTAGTGAGGCACAAAAGATCTTTTCTAGGCAGTTATAAATGTTGTAGTTGGCGATGAATTCATATGTGAGTCAAATAAATAAATGCATTTCTATCCACATGTGAGACTAGTAATGAGCTTTTGTTATATTTTCTATCTACATATGGGACCATACAAATAAATAAATAAAGATCTTTTTCTATGTGCTTATAATTGCAATTCAAAATGTTATACACTATTTATCTTGCAAAATACGCACTATGACCGCTTAAGATTATCCAACGACTGATGGATGAGCTTTCACTATATTTTCTCTGTCTTTTTAATCACGAATCACATAACAACCACAAGACAATGACATCTGTGGACAATCTCTTAAGCCCCGGGGCATTGTGCTAGTATCTGAATAATTCCGTGAACGATGGAAGAAGGGATAATCATGCCTTGGTGTCCACCACTTGGGGTGTTGGCGCTGGCGCATATGGCCATAGGCATCATATGAGAAATTTTGTATTTTTTTGCTACAAATATAAATTTTATGAGGGGTTTTATATTGCACTTTTAACTTGCATGTTGTTCCGTGATGCGCTGTGGATGAAATTTAGCGACAGAAGTAATGGTTGATACCATGCCAATGGTCGCAATGCCACGGTCCACCAACCAGCCAATCACATCAATGTCTGTGGAGAGCGCATGTGAGATCAACATGCGGATGTGGCCCAGGCATTGAGGAGGGGGGGGGGGGGGGGGTGGAGAGCTGCATCTTGATGTTAATATATGAGGAGAAAAAAAATGAAAAGTGTCGTACAAATGTTGCAAAGTGGATGAAGAAGGCTAATGTGGCAATGCATGAAGGAGGGAGTTCAGATACGAAAAGGTTGCATCCAAGTATTTATGGAGTTCAATTTAGATCCAGTTATCCAGGATTGTTTGTAGTGAAACTGTTGTAATTCATCACTGATTGGCTGATTCAACGTACATGTCTTGATAGAGGAGTATTCTTCCTCTTTACTATAGAATAGAATCTCATCAGAAGTCGGGTACGAAGTTAAAGCTTCTTGTATAGGCCGCCTTTATAAGAATCGGGTTTATGGCGATAGCTGAATTGACTATAACTCATACTCCTGTTGATCTATGGTCGTGGAGAGTTAGGATTTTATCTTGTTGTGTGCAAGATGTAGAGAACACGTTCATACAGTAACTTGACACGAGAGAATACACTAAAAAATATCAAGGTTGAGAAATACATAGTGCACCAATGACAAAATTGCTTTTCCCCAACATATACTCTATTTATTCCCTTTTGTAAGATTTAGTAACACTCGGGCGTTGTCCAATGACACATTCTTATTAATACCAAATGACACTATATAAAAACCATATATACGAAAATAACCTTTTGAGTTTACTCTTAACATAGTCAAATGTTCAAGACATTTGAAAGCTTCATGGAATATATATCATAATTCTTAATCCAATTTTCTCATACAATATATCATACATAGTATTACTTTACAAAGTATAGCAATGTATGTACATAAGATACATCTTCGTACACAATTTACGGGCACATATGAACTATACATAGGATATGGGGACCTTAGTTGTTTGAGAACTGTGCATATGCATGATTAGGTCGCATTTGGCTATCTTCCTATTTTGTTGGGTATGAAGGCTCCATGGCAAGACCACACATGCCCTTCTTGTCTGCAATGTCTTTCTCCATTCTCAAGTACCCATCTTCGCCCCAAGTTGTGCCCCATGAATTCTTCATCAACCAATAGCTCGTGCCATCACTAGTCTTTCCATATCCAATGGCTGCAATTCCATGGTCCAAGTCAGTGCCGCAAGACCCAGTCATCACCCCACCAGAGTAGAATTGGAACGTCATGTCTCCTCCGTCCACAGCTACAGACACTGGTTGGCTTGCCACCGCCTTCATAAGGGCGCCCTCGTTATTGGCAGGCACATCCTCAAAGCCGGTGATGGTTGCGGCACTGTTGGATCCAGCCTTGCACTTGCCGTCAGCTGCAGTATATGGGTAGCTTGACTCCATAGTAAGGCCTCCATTCTTGATAATGAATTTGAAGGCATCATCCATGAGTCCTCCCTCGCAGCCTTGATCTTGACCATGAACATCACAGTCAACCAACTCTTGCTCCGACAGTGAGATCAACTTCCCGGTTTTCAGTTTTACAATACCCTCCGTCGCGGCAACAGCAGAAAATGCCCAACAGCAGCCTAGAAATAATTGTGTTGTTATAGTGTTATCCAATAAAATATTAACACATATATGCCGTGCATCACAATTTTTTTTTACTTACCACACTGGCCTTGATCCTTGACAGGAGTGACGGCTCCCTTGGCCCTCCAGTCCATCGTTGCTGGAAGGGCATCCAAACTCAAATTCTCATACCTGAATCCAGAAGAAAGAACTCTCATGGAGTTTGCTTTGAATCCCTTGTTTGTGTTGGTTGTCTTGAACTCATCATTTGTGATATCAGCAAATTGGTTGACGCCAAGCCAGAACTTGTGATTTTGGACATTGAATGTTTCAATGAACTCGACGTTGCCTTTGAAAACCTCGAACCGACGTGCCTTCTCAGTGGTGTCCTTGTACACACGGCCATACTGAGCCATCCAGTTCTCATGCTTCGCCACCATCAACAAGTCATCATTCAGCTCACGAGCTGCAATGACAGTACCACAGAGGCAGATGCAACCGAGGATGGCAAGAAGCAAAGCCTTGTGGATGGCCATCTTCGGTTAGGTACCGAACTGTAATGACAGTACTGCAGCGGCAGAGGCAACCTAGGATGGCAAGTGTCTGTACTTTGGTCTGGTTTGTTGGATGGCACTTGGTGGTATATATAGTGTGAAGTACGTGTTAAAAATAGGAGACTGAGAGATACGGTGTTTGTACGAAGTTATTTTGTGGAAAAGGGCTTGTGCGTTGCCGTGGATTATGGTGGCCGGCTAGTGGTATAAAAATGACGCGCACATCTGATTGGCCGGCCACATTGTATAAAAATGATACGGCAGAACAAAGAAGTACGCTTGGTGTACATCTGATAGTGACTCCTGCTTGTTTATGTGGGAAGCATGGTTACATTCGTGTGGCCACTAACATAAAGATCGCACCATCCAACGCTGATCCCCGAACTGGCCGCTGATTGATATCTCCAATCATGAGCTCCACAAGTGCATCCGGTTGTTCCCCAGCTTTGGAACTGTCGGTGTCACCGGATCCAGACACTTCAAGCTCGTACACTAGTGCCAATGCGGGATCCAAATGGATGGAATTTGTCCTCTCCCTATGTAGTCGGAGCGCTTACCCTTCTGGTCCCATGAATCTCTTACAGGATGAGATGACTCCATATCTCTATCACAGGATGGGACAGCTGAGTGGATCGTGGGGTAAGAAGGAGGATGGTCAAGTGCTATGGGAAGAGATAAAGGCTTAACATAAAGCAGAGGCCCGTGAGTTGGTTGGAAGTAACCATGCATGTTTATTCACTGGATAGCTGCACAGATGCTCGACGTTTTCCTACTTTTCCCAACACCTCCCAATCCTACTTCTGTGATATATTGACCGTCAGGTTTCACAAACATGCGCTAAGAGTAAATAACCTATAATATCTAGCAAGGAGGTGATCCACTGAATATTTTATAGGCTTATTACTTCATTTCAACCAAGTTGAATTCTGTCATATTCAATAGCACGCTTCACTTCATTGCCCCTCTCCTCCTGCTTTATATATAAGAGAGAAGCCATAACTTGCAGTGATTATATTCACCAAACTACTGTACCTGAGTCCGTGATGATTAGTTGAGCATGTGCCTTACCTCCTACAAAATACAGATCACGCCTCCTTCCTCATTGTTAGAGTACATAAACATAATGTATAACTATAGGACAGAAGTTCGTTCAAACTTTATCATGCACACAAGTCGATTGAAAAAGCATTGGCACTAAAATGAACCTTCCATTTGTGACCTCAATGTAGCATCGGAAAACAGTTGCCCGCTCAACATACTCATTTTATAAACCCTCAAAATGCAACTATCTATTGGGTCCTTCTCAAATACAGTTCTGATACTAAACTTGTCAAATTGTTATTAGAGATGGTCCTAAAGAGATGCGTAAGCTGCTTAAAACGAAGTTAATTTGTGTGGTCGCATTCATCGACGCTTCCTACTTTAAGCGCCTGCTAATTTTAGCGCAAAACCATATATAGATCACATGTTTTCAATATACTGTGTTTCCTTTCCTAACTTACCTGAATTACATTATTTGAAGTGGGACATATTAAAATCAATAAGGAAAATTCACATCAGTGTGTTTGGGCAGTACATTGACATTACTCAGTCAGTGTCTAACTAAACTTCCTGAGCATGCATAGTAATTTCTTTCCTCGGTTTGCTGAAGTTTGAATTTTCCTGAAGCCGCAAATTTATGAACAATATGTTGTCTACTATTGCATATGTGCTATGAGAGCCTCTTACCGGCTATCCCCTCTGCTTGTCTTGGCTCTCATCTCGGTTTTACTACTATTTAGTCAAGCTTCATAAAATCCATCAGTTGAACATGAAGGAAGAGGAAACTTATTTTCATATACAAGTACCGGACGGATAATTTGACCTATGGTCAAGCAAACACTAAGGAGAATTTTTCTGTACGACCATGTTTAGTTCATCAGTGCACATGCACAAAAAATATGTACAAATGTAATTAGGGGAGGATGTGTTTGCTTAGCTTAAGTGATAACCGTTAGAATTAATAATTCTTGGTCATGCAAGTCAATCCGTGATGAAACCAACCACGTAGAAGTCTCAGTTTATATCATTCGGTTAGGTAGTATTATAATAAAAGACAGATCTCTAACACTTCAACGTAGACAAAATTCTAAAGGAGAAGTGATATGCATAACATTCTTATTGTATCTGCACTGAGTTTCTTTCCTTTTTTGGACTAAATGTTCAACCTGTGAATACCAGGATCCTACTTTACATAATACCCAAACGGGGAATGAACAACCTATCCGAGCCGTTGTTGCTCAAATCCTTCTTTACATATTGATTCATCCTTCATTATCTAGTCATCAACCTGTGCCTACCAGACGTGCTATTTTTTTCTTTTCATTTTTTTCTCAAATAATGTTTCAAACTTTTGCTGATGTTCGATTATTTTGAAGCATCTTACATAAACTTTAGCAATAAATTTCTAGTTGGAAACCTTTGGTCCAGAAAAAGGAGTCCCTAATTTCTAATTACGATACATAGTTATTTTCTCTTTGTTTTTCCGTTTCATTTTGGAATTGCTCCTTCCACACCTGTAAATAGGATAACTCGCATTAGATTTTTGTCAGTGTATTTTTGTATATTTTACTCCCTCCGTTCACAAATATAAGATGTTTTGTATATTTCAATGTGGGACTACATACGAACTAAAATCAGTGAACAAACACACTAAAACATGTCTATATGCATCAAATTCAACTTTTTAAAACATTTTATAATTGTGAATGGATGGACTAGAAGCTTTTCCTAGACAAAGGGTGGATTTTTATTCGCTCTAAATTGAGTACCATGGAGACACAAAAACAATGAGCACCAATATACACACAGAAAAATGACACCGGCAACTAACAAAGTCAAACAAGACCGAAGTTATGCCCTGGTGGAGTAAAAAGAAACAAATATCTGAAGTGATAAAAACTACACTGGCAACAATATCCTCACCGAACATCTCTTAACATCACTAGCACAACAAAAAAGATTCTTCAACAACAACACCTTGAGAAAGGGAACGACGCTGAAGCATCGCCATGCTGGATCCAACAATCGAAGGCCAAATCATGAGTTTTCACCCTCAAGAACAAGTCCGAACAAATCTGAACAATTCCTTTAACAAGGAAATGACACAAGAAACATAGCCAGTGCCAAATATAACTAATAAAGCCAGACCTCGAGTTTTCACCTCGAGCTCGAGACTATGCTTGAGAAGCACCACCAAATCCAAGTTATCATTTGATGTCTCCACCACTTTCCGTGATCCAACAGCTACATGCATAACACGGTATTGATGTGCGATGCCCCACAAGTGAAGATTGTCCTCACAGAAGCAGGCACTCGAGCTACGTAGCCTACGTCGAAGGCCGGCCGCCACTAAGAGCTCCGAAAAGTGAAGGTCGCCATTGCACATTGCAAATGAGATTTAAGGAGGAATTATAAGACGCCATCAAATCCAAAGTCGTGATGCTACAGTAGTCTCTCACCATCCTCGCCCAAGTGATCACCGCCATTCTCACCAATGGACTCCACGGTCTCAACATCGACGGTGGACGCCTCCTTTATGTTGATGCACCTTCTTTTGTTTCCCTCCGAGCCTCCAGCTGTCCACACCATCCTAATCAGTTATGATCTCCCCCATGCCCTCTGGCCCCTCCCGTGTTAACACCTACACACGTCATCGACCACTGATGGCGCACGCACAATGTGATCAAGCGCACATATAGCACACCCACGCAGAAAACAGCAAGCCCACGCACGTCGGACAACACAACACACTCACTCATGGCACATGCACTGGTTCACGCACAACACAACCACACACTTCACATGTCACTCTGAATATTGATTATCACAGACCGCCACTGCAGTGCCTCCCACCCCCTCTCTTGCTCGTTATGCTCCGCATCCTCTTAATGCTACATTTTGAGTTAATAAAGCACTTCCTTTATTTCCACTCTTCTTCACAGCACTGCCCCTCCCATTCTGCTTTACAAATATAACACTTACTACCTTTATTGACATAAAGTGAATAATTCAGTTGTGAAAGAATTTTTCTAAAGAAACCCGAGTAGGTGCACATTTCAAATTGCATGCAATTTTAGGTTCATAATCGTCATGCTTTGTACATAACTTTTTGTGCGGCTTCAAGCTTGTGTCATGTAATTTGGTCCTCTTAATTTGAAATAAAAAGTTCTCCACTTACCTAATTAGATATATAAATGCTTTCATACACTATGCATCACCAATGAAAATTTTCTGTTAACTTTGAAGGGTGCATAGTAAGTGGTTAAGTAAATGACTCTCAGTTTAAACTACCATCCATAGATTATACTTTCAGTTTTCTTCTTTAATTCATATATATCCTTACAACTGAGTTCTTCTCCGTTGTATCCTTGTGCACTCTTCTTCACATCGATGCCCCTCTAATTCCGCTTTATAAGTATAACACTTACTCGTGACCACGCGCACCAAACCACTCTACCGAGACTCGATCAACTTGACCACGATTCTTACGAATGACAGAGTAGTTATCGTACATATTTTCTCATTAGATGCGGGATGGACTAGGGTGTAATCTAGGCCATACCTTATCGATCTAACTATCCATATCTTGGTTTCACAACAAATCGAGGACACAATGCTAGCTCAATAGTAAAAAATGAACACTTCCAAAAAGATATCGGATAATGAAATAAGCAAGCAACTATTTAGGTATTTTAATTAGCAATCCACATTTTATAATGATATTAATCACGATAAACTAATAGTTATGTTTTTTGAGCAGGCAAATGAATTAAATTTGAAAATAGGTAAGCAAAGGCTATTGATATAAAGAGCAAGCAATTATTAGCGGTCTGATATGATGTGCCTGATTTCTAATGGATCCACTAGAATTAAAAATCTCATACTTGTCAAGGATCCAAATTTGTGTCGAAGAAAAAAAATCCTACTGAAAAACAGAACTTTCCTTTGACAGGGCAGAGCTAGATGAAAATACACTAGTGTTCTTTTGGTCAATTTTTAGGAAGATAGTTCCAACAAAACTAAAAACCTATATGTATGTAGAAAAAATGTGGCAATTGCCATTTATTTTAATGGTATTTATTTCTACGTAAATCATTTTTTATTACAAAGTGGTCAAGTTGAATTAAAGAATCTTTATCTACCAGAATTACAAGCAATTTTAAGTTCAGAATTGCAACACACGTTGTACACATTTTTTATGCAACTTCAAGCTTGTGTTGTGTAATCTGGTCTACTTTATTAGATACAGAAACTTCTCCCTTTTATCTGATTAGACATATAAAACTGTATGAAATCATGTACATAAATAATGAACATCTAGCTATATCTTGAATTTCAAGAGTACACATGATGGCATATAACTACCAACATTTCAACCTGTCAAGTCCATATATGATGCTCTAGAACTCACATACAAAAGGAATCCACGATTAAAAAATAAAACAAAAAATAATTAAAGTGACTTCCTGTTAAACCAAAAAAATTGAAACCTGTGCTAATTCTATATATGGTTGCAATAATAGTGGTCGGAATTGAGGACCTAAGTAGTGGAGACAACATATAAACAAACGGTGAACAGAGCAACTAGCGGTGGGATAGCATCTAGGTGGGCTTATTGCAGGCCTGCAGTAGTATCCCTTCCACCATCCAACCAGCGTCACAACAATCTGGGCACAAAGCTGGAGAGAGGAGCTGCGCTTTGGCATGGATGAGCAGGAGATGGGTGAGAAGATTGGGAAGCATTTATGGGATACAACTGGACAGATATAAGTCATGTGAGTAATACCGCTGGCTGGCTTCCGAGTAGAAGGCGCAACTTTTGGCTGTTTTGTATGGTAATTACTTCATGGGATCATTTGGTCTTCAACTCCAGGTTGCTCATGTCATGGACTAGGGTGTTGCTCGTGCAATTCTAGAGGTTGATTACATAGGAAATTTCTTTTGATTGCCAATGCCAATGCATCCCCATGTCTTCTGCAAGCATCAACAATATGGGAATTGTTTTCACACATTTCCTAACACCTCCCTATCCTACTTCCTTGACTTACATGACAACCGATTTCTAAAACATGAGCAATTTTGTTGGCCTTCTCGAGCTAGATACAAATATTGAATATTGACAACCTTCTTCTTCTATTTCTATAAGTCCTTACAACTGAGTTCCATTATGTGGTATCCTGGAGCACTCTTCTTCACCTTGACGTCCCTATCTTCCCGCTTTATAAGAGAACACTATTACTTCCATAATCATGATGACCAAACCACTCTATCCAGACTTAACTTGACCACGACTCTTATGTACTAAAAAGTACAGATCACACCTCTTTTCTCATTGGAAAGAGATATAAACCCTCGAGCGCAACATTAAGCAATGACTGTACAAAATTTGTATGAATTAGAGAGGTCCATACTCCAGTACTCATCAATTGGCGGTAGGGGATGATGAAGGTTGTGTAGGAGCTATGCCATAGAGGCAGTAATATCAGTTATTTTGTATCTCCTGGTTTGTAATGAAGGTTTATGTTCCATGCTATAACTGCAATGATTCTCGAGTCTGCAAATAAAACGAGGCTTGGAGGAAAACTCATGTGCACCTGTGGGATAATAAACGGTAAATGTATTCCTAGTCAAGCCTCTATGACTAGCTCAAGTATTGCATGATGATCCTGTTTTCCTGATCATGGGCATGACTATGCCGGCAATTTTGAGGACACAATTATTAGTAGAACACTTGTGTTGAATCGACCTAATTTGATGTTATGCTATGAGATACATTTGTCAAAAGTTAATGGTTAATAACACAGAGAAGTTAATGTTTGCATAATTCCTTAGACCATGAGAGTATCGAGTTCCTTCATACTTGCTTTGTGAACTTTCGGGTTTGTTAAACGTCATCGGCGACTGGGTGGCTATTACAGCGGCTTACGGGTTCATGGAAAAGTATGGCAAGTAACGAGATATCTCAAGATTGGGATTTTCTCCTCCGACGATGGAGAGATATACTTGGGCCCTCTCGGTGAAACGGTATCCATCATCGTCTAGCCAGACACACTGTGATTTGATCACTGGGATGCCGGAACACGAAAACAAAAAAAGAGAACGAAAGCGGTAACGAGGTAACTTGCATGGTGGACAAATTGTTGATCCACATGAATGCAATAAATCTGACCTCAGGTGTTTGTGGCATATCGTGAAGCAACAGGAATAGCTCACAGCAACTGGAGGTTCACTCGAATATTCATTCGTGTGGCTATAGGGGTCAATATGGGTGTCCACGGCTCCGATGTTGATCATTGATCGGAAGAGGTTCCAGGTCATGTCTATACTTCACCAAACCTATAGGGTCACACGCTTAAGGGTCATCTATCTGCTGAATACTAGACAGGGAGTCTGAGAGAAAATCACCGAAATAGTTTCGGACACCATTACAGTTTCGGACAGCGGAAAAGCTCCGCAGAGAGAGGTCATTGGATGAGTTTCGATAAAAACCGAAAAGTTGTTTCGGGATATACTATTAAGTCAAATTGGTTTCGGCGCATGCCTGATAATTCTTGGAAGGTGCCAGAATCATTCTGGAAACTTTTTGGAATTTTCCGGGATAAACACATGAAATGTTCCGGAGCTGCCGAAGCCACTTCAGATGCATTTCGCAGATGGAAATCACTAAAACGTAATTGTTTCAGAACGCGTTGAAAATTATTTTAGTGGGTACTAGAAATGTTCTAAGCCCACATAAATATTTTCAGTTCGAACGGACGCTGAAAAATGTCGTCGTGAATAGTGAAAGTGCTTTTTGGGATATTTTTGGAGAGCCACCTTTTTGGAGTTGGTCAAAGTTCTAGAAGGAAGTGGCTTACAAGGGAAGGAACCCCATTTGTGGGGGGGGGGGGGGCTAGGGGTGGCCGGCCATGGGTGGTGGAGCTCCTTGGAGCTCCACATGGCATCCCATTTTGTCCTTAACACTCTCATGTGTGACCTAATGCATGGGAGTTTTTGCTAATTTGTGGAGGCACACTATCCCTTGGTTTTCCTATAAATAGAGGAGGTGAGGGCTGCCATCTCTTCATCCCTTGCTCTCATACACATGCCATGCATTTTCTGGCTTCTTCTCTCCCTCCCACGAAAAGAGTTTCGTAGAGCCGTAAGGCTGTCTGGGTTCCGGCAGGTACTAGTTCTGGACGGAGAAGCCCTGCCTAATAGCTGACACCGTATGTGTGCAACCACGTAGAGAGGTCGTAGTTTCGGTCTTTTGCCCGAGGGGCTGTTCGAGTGTCCTCCCGAAGGGCCGTCCGAGTCTCCGTTCGAGTTTCGAGGGTCCTCCCGAAGGGCTGTCCGCAACATCGTCCGAGGGACTGTCCGACCGCCTCCCGAAGGGCTGTCCGGCAAGGGAGTATATCCTCGCGGTTGGGAGGTTGTAAATCCTAGCTGCGGGGATCTGCAACAACGATCTCCACCGACTCTCCTTCCGCTGCGCTTCGAGTCGGTACGGAACAGATGAAACCATGTTTGCAGTCTCCATAGTGGTCCTGGGCGTGCTCGCTATACTGAAAATTTTCGTTTTCTGTCGCGTTCCCCTACAGGTTGTCCAATCAAGATTACTAATTTCCATGCCTTTACTCCCTTGCTAAAAATTACTAAAAATGAATAGATATGCAAACATGCGTATTATTTATACCTGTAATATCAAATATTATTTGGAAGCCTTATTTCAAAAAGCTAAAAATGAATAAATACGTAAAACTCCAAACATGTAAATGAAAAAAACATAGTAGGTAATATTCAATACGTCATTTATCTCTTCAATCGTCTATCATCCTCTGCTCCAGATGGATGTCGTCATCCTCGTTGCCACCAACTCTCGATGGAGTACGAGTTGGATCACAAAATTGATGTTCTGAGATTTTCCAAGATTAAGGAAGATGGTGGATTTTGATCAATGTGCTTGCGCTCGCTAGACTTGGTGGCTACAAGGCAGTAAGAAGCATGTTTTGTTGGTAGCTAACCCAAGGATCGAGATGGATGCACTAATGTTTTAGCGCTCTTTTCATAGTAATTAGGGAATAAATATTGCAACGATATTTTTCAGATGAACAACATAATGTGCATGTGGGTCTCCTTTTGGACGATCAAACACTCTACAATCATTGGTTCAAGTGATCGAGGTCTCATTGTATGGAGGACGAGCATTTTTTTCATGCCCATCTTGACTGTCCCCTAGCACCATTCACTAGTAAGTCGTGCTCTTAACAATCGACGAGGGTGAGATGGCATTCATGTTTTACGTGTGCCACGCATTTGTCATGGTGGAGGAGTATCTAGAACAGCATCCAAGGAGTGTAGATGATGGTGTACACTCACCAACACATTTTACCTACCCAGTCCCTAAAGGATGCTCTAGAACTCATATACAAACACATCTACGATTAGCAAAATAAAACAACAAAATAATTCAAGTGACTCCTTGTTGGACCATTTTTTCTTGAACCTATGCTAATTCGGTACTTGCACAAGTAGTGATCGGAACTTAAGACTTGAGTAGTGGATAAACCACATATAGTTTAGTTATTATGAAAAATTGGTTTTGTTTGACTCAGGCCAACAGAATCAAACAATGAACGGAGCACTACCAGTGGAATAACATCTAGGTGGGCTGATTGCACGATTGCAGCGGTACTTCTGCCATCGTTCAATCAATGCATAACATTTCTGAGTGCAAAGCAAGAGAGTGGTGCTACACTGTGGCATGGACGAGTATGGGATGTGTGAGAAGATTGAGAAGCATTTTATGAGCATCAATATTTTAAATAGCGGGCTATGCTAGCGGCGGACCTCCAAATCAGCTATAGCGGGCTATTTGTACATGAGACCATTTTGGTTGAAAAGGCTATAGAGGGGCTATGGCCGGCTATTTAAACTATGATGAGCATACACTCGGCTGTACAGAAGTCGCATGAGTAGTACCGTTGGCTGGCTTCCACGTAGAAGACGAGGCTTGTGACAGGTTTGTAGGGTGATTACTTCATGGGATCGTAGGGTCTTCAAGGTCAGGTTGCACATCACATAGACCAGGGTGATGTACATGCTGTTCCGTAGGCTGATTGCAAAGTAAATTTCTTTTGATTGGAGATGCCTAAGCATCCCCAAGTATTTCGTGTACATTTACCATATGCATCACACATTTCATAACTCCTCGCAATCCTACTTTGCTGACTTATTGCATACCCAATTGCTAAATCATGAACAACTTGTTGGTCTTCTTGAGCTACAAGATTTCTTCCTTAATTAATATAATGTAAATCCTTACAACTGAGTTCTGCTATATGGTATCATGGGGCACTCTTCTTCACTTCGATGTCCATCTCTTCCTGCTTTACAAGAGAACACTATTACTTCCCATGACCATATTCACCAAACCAATGATTCTTATGTACTACATTGTACATATCGCACCTCTCAAGCACAACTATACAGAATTTGTATGAATCTCTAGTACTTTTCAATCACCGGTAGGGGATGATGAAGGTTGTCCAATCAAGATTACTTTGTTTTCCGGTGGCCCTTGCTAAAAGTTGTTACTGAATAAATATGTAAATATGAAATACTTATTAATATGTAAATTTTCCTTCACTCTCTTGCTCGATGTATGTTATGTACTGTGGACAAGAAAAATCATGTCCTGTTATTTTCTCATTTTTCTCTTTTGCAGACCCTCGTCTACTTTGTTTAAAATGCACCGCTGAGCCAATCTAATTTCTCCCCTAAAAATGATTTAATATTTGTGGGAACTATGCATTTGTTATGTAGAAACTGGGCGCAATCAATTGAGTTTCCCTATTTTCTAAGAGTTAACATTTTAATTTCCAATGGCAATTGTGACATGTGTGGACCAGATATGCTCATGCTAGCTCCTAAAAGTTTGCTGTCCCAAGACGAAGGCACATATATGTCACCGAGCTATGATCACAACCCGCCTCCGGTGGATTAGGGGAAGAAGACTTCGACACCCCCGAAACTTTCATTATAATTATATTTGTTTTGTATGTGTGTGTTTCTGAAGTCATGTGAATCTTAATGTTTGATCTTGGGCTTCTTTGCAAAAGAAAGTAATTTAAATTATACTAAAAGGAAAATGAAGACGACTTCCAATTTGTACAATAGAATAGGTTGGATGAATGATTTCTACCATGTCTGATCCGTGTCCTGCTGGTGCGTCTAGAGTCCTCGGAGGGCGTTTGGTTATTTGTATCCATCGGATCTTGTGGGATTTGGTCGGGGCTGCTCTTCGATGTATATGTTTAGATCCCCTCTTCGTCGTCTTTGGTCGTGTGGCTACAAGTTTGATCCTTTCGATCTATGTTTCTCTTCATCAGTGAGGGTTGTTGTTCTAGTGTGATGGCCCTATGGGGCCTTAGCACGATGACTTTCTGGTTGTCTTCTACAACAAGGTTTGCCTGACTCCAGCGAGGAAAGGGCGATGACGGAGGCACGACTTTGGCTCGCTCCAGTGCTTGTAGTCATCGCTAGGTTGTCCACGGATATGTTTATTTTCTTCCTTCTGGTGTTCTGTGTATTGTCATGACAGATGATGAAAACATTGGAAGTGTCTCCCACAAATTCTTTGCCAGGCATGATAGATTCGTGTGACATGAGTTTCTAGAGTGTTAAACATATAGTATATCACATTTTATGCACGATCACATGTTTTGTGCTGAATAGTACAATTTTAGTTACGATTTAACGTTAGGAGCGGAGCAGATACTCTTTGGATATACAAACAATTGAAAGACCTAATTGTGGTTCCACCTTGCCTTTTTCATAGTCTAGCAGTAATAGAGGAAACTAATTTCAGATAGCAAAGTACAGAAAGCCATGAAAAGGTAGTTGTGTGCCAAATGGTTTCTGTAGGACTGACGGTCATTCGAAAACGCAATATAGTAAACAGAAAGTAGTCAGGTGCAATATCTCTATCCCTTTGTTGTTGATCTCAGTGTTCAAGTTGTAGGGTTTCTTCTATCAAGTGGCATTTGCCGATGCTTTGCATTGATGCCGATAAAGAGGAACCCAGTGGCCTGCAACACATAAGCAAGGACCCCAGTGGATCTAAAGATGTGCTTGTGTACAGTGGCTACAGCAAGATCTTGTGGCGGAGGCAGTGAGACAAGCATGGCCGTCTAGGGAATTTTAGTCGGGCCAAAGATCTTGACGCCCTACTCGCAAAAAAAAAAGATCGTCACACCCTAGGGGCTGAAATTTGGTCCTGCGGCCAGACCTTAGTTGCATATTGGTTAAGGCCCGTGAATGTCTAGGTCAAAGAAATGAGTCTAACCACGAGAAAAACCTGGCCACCTTTCTATAACCTTTGTTTCATTATTATTTAATAGTTCGAAACAACCTGTGGAAGTATATTTGAGGACTAAAAAATCGTATATTTAGGAATGAATAAAAACAGTTTTCTTAAGAGGTTTCAGTGAATGCCATGAAAATAAAAAAAGGTCATAGTTTTTAAGAAATGTTTTGTACATGTAAAATAAAATGTTATATTTCCCCTTTTTGCTTCTCTTTTCTCTTTTTTAACACTTGATGCTTTTTTTCAAATAAGTGATGAATTGTTTTCATATGGGTGATAAAAAAATTATTATATATGTACAAAAATACACAAAAAGTTAAGGTATGGAAGAGAACAACATAAATTAAAAAAATACTATGAGATATCAATAACTCTAGTTCTAATCTCTTCCGATATTATTCAAACATGGGTATTCTTTTTTCAAAAGTTTACTAGAAAACCACTTATCCTCTGAGATTCATACTTGCGATACTATCTTTAGCTGTGAACTTTCCAAAATAGAAGTAAAGAAAAACTTTTTGACCAATATAACGCCCGCCACAAAGAAGCGAGTTTCCTATGTTCCACTGCACACCTGTGTGTGCTAACATTTTAGATCCCAAGTATTTTTTTATTACAAAGGCGGTCTTACAGCATAGGTTCCCATTTAATATCTTAACGATCCATTTACACATGAGAATATTTGTTTTCGATCCGAAACCATGGATTCTTAATGCACACATGTCTTTCGGACGTTAGATTACTTTCAATTTTGCTAGACGGTACATTTTTGTATTCATCAATTTGAAATTAGAATCTTGATGTAAAGTAGTCCAATAGATTTGGCACCCTCACACAGAGATTTGAACTTCATCGCAAAATATATTTGATTAATATGGCTTAAAACACCAGGAAGTACCATGTAATTTCAGACATTTTACCTGCATATCTCATTGAGCTTGTCAATCTTATTAGATTATAGCAGTTCTTACATCTTTTATCATTCGATGAGAAAATTTCTTTGATCTATGATTTTACATTGCATTGTTTCTTATAAATATATTGTTACCTATGGCAAAGAAGAAGTGGACCGATGTGATGTGTAATTTTATTTCAGCCTTAAGGATCCATTACTTTGCATATGAATCCTTTACTTTTGTGCATATATGCTCTGCTAGCAAGACGAGACTGAATCAGATGATCTTATTTTGCTCCTTCCTATCTCCAATAACTAGATTAATGCTCGATTTTACAACAAAAGTAACCCGGTTTTACAGCAAGTCACTTCTAGGGAAAAGGCTAGCAGCAGCGCGGGTTTTAGGTGTATCAGTAGCGCGGGGACCGGCGCTACTAATAAGGCGCTACAGCTAACACGTAGCAGTAGCGCGTGCTCACCAGCGCTACTGCTACACAAGTGTAGCAGCAGCGCGCTTAATGGAAGCTCGCTACTGCTAATAGCTATAGCGTGCTTCTCCTGTGCGCGCTACTGCTACTACCGGGCTGCTGCTAACTTTTGTCCACTCACTACTGCTAATTTTAGTAGTTTTTTTCTTTTTTTGGCATATTTGTTTTGTATTTGAACAGGCTTTATAGAGGAATCTTTAGCACATACAAATGTCATCATGATACACATACAAATGCCTGCGAGACCACAAATATAATCATAGCATATACATACAAATAGTCTCATCATAATCATCATCCAACACAAAGTGGTATCTTGTCATCATCTCAAAAATAGCGATACATGCAAGTCTCGAATACTTGCAACTACAATATCATCCATCTAAACAAAGGTATACGCGAGAAGAGCTATCACTATGAGTGAGAGCGGAACTATGCAGTACATGAGGTGGCGGTTACGAGTCCTCTCTCGCGCTAGCGTGAACCTCAAGTAACTAGCTTCTCCTTCTTGTCTGCTTTTGAAGCCTTTATGGCTGGTGCCCGAGAACCCATTCACTTGCACCTGACACTCATGCCACTCGTTGTACACCCCCGGAACCTTCCCTTTGTACACGACATAGCACTTCCATCTCGCCACCAAGAACCTAGGTACCTGTTAGAGATGCATGTTCATGAAGAGGATGTACAATCATATATATGCAACAAAATATACTAGAGCAACACCGAAAAAGAAAGGGTTAGAAACTAGATGCAACATACAGTACGTAAATTAATTAACTAGAGGTCCGCGGGTCATCGTACGCAAACTAACAAAGTAGCGTTACGCAAATTCGGCGGGGACCATGGACATCACAAAGTTTCATCGCTACAAAAAGTATACAAGTTCAACCGACACATATCATCATCATTGGCATCATAAATCACTAGAAGTTCCATCATTCCATATCATCGAGGATGGACCCTAGCTTCTTGAATGGCGTGAGGTCTAGACGTTGCATGCCTATGCGAGTTCGGACGTCAGCTCGTGATATAGGGCCGTGGTGGAACATCCCCTTCTCATCGACGACTTCTTTCATGATGATTGTCGCAATGTCGCTTTGGATGCGAAAGAAGTCATCTCTAAGTTTATAATCCGCTTCTCCATGAGATTCTAGCCACTTGTGGATATGATCACCATTTCTGCTTCTCATGCGAAGCTTTTGGTGATCCGTGTTGAACTGAATCATGAGATGGACGATGTAGAATCCATCCTTCTTGCTTGGTTTTGGGACATGGATGCAGGAGAAGTTAGTTTTATGCGCGAAACCCATCTTCTTGTTCCTTTGTTTCCTGATCTGCATGTGGCCACCTCTAATGCTGAAGCCTTGGAGAGCATCATCTAGAATATTCATTATGTGGGTGTAGTCCTTTTTCACGTAGTCTCTGGAAGGGTCAAAATACACGGCGTGGGAGACTTGCGGGTAAAGAACGATAAGGACGGCGCTCCCGTTGCTGCAGGGAAAAGACACCTCAAATTATTCCCCATATGAGAGAGAAGGAATGATTGAAATGTACGAAAGGGTTGTCCGGAACTGACTTACTTTGGATGATAAGGCACGAGGACAATTTCCCGGTCCTTATTCTGTACCATGAAGTTTTGGAGGTACTCCCTAGCAGTTTCATGCTCAAAGTCGCCGAGACTCAAGAAAGACTCGTGCATCTAGTACAGATCCGCCACACAGATTTGCGAGACTTCTTCACTCTTCATGACGGAGCTCATATGTAGCGCAAAAAGGCGGACGATTGTAAAATCGAGCCGCCTTGTCAGAAACATCTCAAAGATATGGTCAAACCGCAGGAAGAACACCTCCGCGGGCCGTGTGTCGACGTAGCACTTCCCCTCAGGCACACGAGCCGCGTATGGCGGGTATCCTGGATCCTTTGAGGCTAGTAGGCTTTTCTCAGTCGAGAGCACATGGTCATGCAGTCTCTTGAGATCCCCTGATAGTGCCTCCAGCGGTTTCGGCGGTAGCATCGGCTCGCCCATGAGATGGAACATGGCCGCACCTTTCACGGGTATACGCTCTTCAGAATGCATCATCTGGCTGCTTTGTGCTCTGCCTTGTTTGGAGGCAGTTATCTTCCCCGATCTCTTCCTCTCCTTTTTCTTGGGCACACCTTCCAGACCCTTCCTTAACCCCTGCCCCAGGGTTCCCGGGCTAAGCACTGTACGACCCCCGGCTAGTTGAGCCTGTGTTGAGGCGACATCTTCAGGTTTGTCCTGTGAGGAATTCATGAAGAGAGACTTTTTGCAATCCTTCCAACAACCTTCTTGCCCGGGCATATCATCCATATCCTCATTAGCATGCTGATAGCCCGATTCGTCATATGGTTGACTCATCATATCTATGTCACAGTCATATGCGTTTGTATTGAGGAAACCCATAGGGTCGACCTCCGTTTCTTCATCCATTCTCTACAGGACTGATTACATCAGCCAGTACTATTGCACCCCCTTGATCACGTCGTCCGCCGCTCTCACTCGACACTATAGGAGCTGGTAATTGCGTAGGCGGGGTGTTGGTCTTCGCACATGCTTGTTGATGTGTGGTTATTGGTGTGCTCTCGGCCGGCTCTAGACGAATAAGATTCTTCGGCCATACCAGCACCCAACCCTTGCAGTTTCCAATCCATGGTGGGGTCTCGTCGTCCTCTCCCACGGGATATACCGGAGGAGGCAAATGCTCATGCCCTGATTTCACACTGGACAAGTTAACCCTGAAGTGCCCAACGGGGATCGGCTGGTTGTGGAACGTGGGTTGCACGAGGTTCATTATCATCCCCTTTCCCACGTCCACCTTCTGGCCTTTGATCAAGTAGAGTATGGTGCACGGGGTTTCTTCGCCCTGCAAACACATATGTCTGTGGCGTAAAACTTTCGAAAGGCAATGAAAATGGAATACTCTCTCTCTCTATATATATATATATATGTTGGTGCGACAAGTAATTACCGTGACGGCTCGAGCTCAGCCAAAGATGAAGGCCCACCTAGCGCGCCAGAGACTGGGGACAGGCTGCTATGAGCGGGAGCAAGTGATGGTGCGGTGTTGTTGTTGTTCATGGAGTTGCTCCCGACGAAACTGGGTATCGGGATATCATGTACCGTCTTGTCTGGATTTTCCTTCGTCTATTGATGATAGCTGGAACCAAGTTATTAGCGAAATCATTTCTGCAGGTAGTTACAGCTGCATTGAGTGCTTGCTGTAGCAACTCATTTTTCTCCTCGGCTGTTTTTTCTGCGTCCTCAGCTGCTTTTTTCTCGACCGCAAGCTTCACCTTTGTGTCGATGTCCGCCTGACTAAACTTCTTTTTCTACTTCTTGGCCTCCGGGCCATCGTTGTAAAACACCTTCCACGTGGTGCCGTCTCCAACGCCGTGCACACGACCATATTGCGGCCGTTGGCCCAAAGGGAGTCCCTTAAGTTCGTTCAAGGCCCGGTTGAGAGGGGTGTCCCACTTGGGCCTCGTCCGAGAAGTAGGGCTTTCGGCTACAAGCTGGTGATGCTTCTCCAGTAGTCTAATCAATTTCCTCGTGATCTGGTCCTTGTAAAAAACCTTTTTCTCCTTGTCCCACTTGTAGCGGGTCCTGATGAAGTCACGCACCAAGGGGTTGGTGAACTTCGCGAAGGGGTCTGGGAGACCCGCGGCTTCACGTTCCGCGTCCTCCTTATCCCATATGGGCCTTTTACCGAGGTAGCCATGGCTTCTGAGGCGATGCTTCCCTGTGTTCCTTTGCTGAAGGCTCTTGAATTTCGCAGCCTTAGCCTTGGCTGCCTCGGTAGCGCAAGTGTCCTTGAACTTTTCGAACTCCTCTTCCGTAAGTGTCGCATTTTCCTCCAGAATCTTGGACAGGGGTTCGTCAGCCTCAATAGCTCGTTTCACCCTCCCTTTCCAGGAGGCCAAATCATTGCTAAACATGCCCATGGCGTGATTGTTAATCTTTTTCACCTTCAGATCATCCCACGGTTGTTCTATTTTATCATCCCGGTTGGGGAACTTGAATCTCTTGTGCAACTTTCTTAGGAGCAACTGCGTCAAATTTTCTTTACTCCTTAAGTCATCGTCGTTGATGCTCGCGCATTCCCGTAGGATGCATCCTAATTGGTTCCCATAGCACTTGCGAGGTTCTTCCGGCTCTAATGGCTCAAACTTGCCAGGTGCCATCTTTGTGATCACAAGTCATCCAATCCCTAGTTTGTTAGGTTTTCGTATCGTCTACTTCTTATGCTTCCTCTTTTCAATAGCTGCATTGGCGCCGGTACCTTCCCCGCCGGTATCTTCCCCGCTGGTACCTTCCCCGCCGGTCTCGGCGCCGCCATCGGTGCCGGCGCCGTCGGTGTCGATGTCGGCGTCAGTACTATCATCGAGGCCGACCTGCAAACCTTGCTTAGCAGTCAAATAGTCGAGGTACTCTTGTTCACCCCTCATAATCCATCTCGTCTGCATCTTGGTCAGAAGGCCCAGTTTCTTCGTTCTTTGACATGTTTCCTATGATTTAGTGTCCTCGCTTATTTCTAAAAGTATGAATAAATGAGAAATGACATAAAAAAGAAATCTATGTGCCAACACTCGATATGCCAACTATGTAGCATAAATCATGCCTTTATTCACGACAAATTTTGGCATGACCTTTGCTAAAAAAATGGACATACCGAGCGCCTGAAATTCACCGAAATGGATATGAATCAACATTACGGCGTAACAGAGGCCACTCGATCATTTACCAAAACTGAACCAAAACATCACATGCTGCCTTTTCTTTTAATTACAATTGCTTAACCCTAAATTTCTGTCCTATGTTAAAACCTAGCTAAATTCATAACTAAATAGACAACCTAATTAACCTACTGTCCTAACTAAAACCTAAGTAAATTAACCGAAGAACCCTAGCTAGCAGAGAGAGGGGGGGTTACAGAGGGTGCAGGGGCGAGGAGGCAGGCCCGACGACGGCCGAGGTTGGGAGGGGAGGAAGCAGAGGAGGGAGGCGAGGGCCGACGGGTCGGGGGCGAGCGCCGAGGTTGGGGGCGAGGGCCGGGTCGAGGGCGAGCGCCGGGGACGGGTCGGGGGCGAGCGCCGTGGCCGGGTCGGGGGCAAGCGCCGGGTCACGGCGGTGCGACGGGGGAGAGAGTGGGCATTTGGGGGGAAAAGAGGCGGGATGAAGCAGGGAGATTGAGAATTTCTGGTTTAGTGGACGTAGCAGTAGCGCGTTTAGACAAAACGGGCTGCTACTACCTTTACTAGCTGTAGTGGTTTAGATAAAACGCGCTGCTACTACCTTCACTAGTTGTAGCGGTTTAGATAAACGCGCTGCTACTACCTTCACTAGCTGTAGCGGTTTTATAAGGAAATCGCTACTGCTAGCTTGACTGTAGCTGTTTTATAAGGAAATCGCTACTGCTAGCTTGACTGTAGCTGTTTTATAAGGAAATCGCTACTGCCAGTTTCCCTTTTTGTTTTCCTTTATTTTATCCCACTTTGATTTCCTGAGAGCAGTGAACAAAGGGAAGGCGATATATATTGCATCATTTGACGGTTAAATATGTATACAAAATAGGAACATATATATTACATCATTGGACCCATGCATAATAATGGCTAAGTGTGTATACAAAATAGGAACATATATATATATATATATATATATATATATATATATATATATATTACATCATTTGACCAATAACATACGGTTCCTCAGCGCTGACGTTTTCGTTTTTGAGTCAGCTTTTTCCCTTCTTGTTCGTCGAAGAATAATTGAGCCCCTCATTGTGACTTTGCCTTTCCCATGGAGTACGATTTTTCTTAGGTAATGTAGTATTGATTCTTCTTTTGACGTCTACTTCATCATCATCGTCATCTTCCCTCATTGGGTTGCCGTACTGATCATAGTCTTCCTCGTTTGCGACTCCATCCATTCCAATGATGTTCCTTTTGCCTCTCCTCACGACAACATGACTGGGATTGCATGGGTCGGTTATGAAGAAGCATTGTGTCACGTGCTTAGCGTGTACCCATGGCTCGTTTTTGGCGATAGCGTTCACGGTAGCGCTCTTGGCGTCGGGTATAGTCATGGTAGTGAAAATTCGGTTTTCTCTTTCAACATTCTTAGCCCATCTGTCACGGAACATCATCGTGTTGTGCAGTCCAGAGTAGTCAAGCTCCCAGATCTCATCGATCCTTCCATAAAATCGTTCAGTTGCACCGTTGTCGCTGCCGGTCATGCATTCCATCGTCACACCTGAGTTCTGATCATCACTGTCCATATCTTTGGCCTCCGTGTAGAACGTGTATCCGTTGATATCATATGCCTGATAGGTTACGAGGTTAGGCGAGGGGCCATGTGCTAAGGCGTATATGAGAAATCCGTCCTTAGAGCCCTCCTCCGGGGGATTAGCAATTATATGCTCTTTGAACCAATGCAGGAAAGTGGAGTTGTGCTCTCTAGTAACTTCAGCGTACGTCCTGCATACCCCCCGGTCACGATACTTCTTTGCGATAATTTCTTTGTGCAGTGCCACGGAAGGATCTACCTCGTCTAGGTGTTGTAGCACTACCAAGTTTGCTATGTCAAAGTCGCTGCGTCGATCTGAGTATGCCACGTGCAGTTCCCTGTGACCGTTGCAGTGACCTTCTCCTTCAAGCCCCCCATCGTGCTTGTTAACCGGCAAACCAACACTAACACCAGGCGGCTAGTCTGCGCCATATAGAAAATTCTCACAGAAAGAGATGCACTCTTGTGTCACATAACCCTGGACGATGCTTCCATCCGGACGGGACATGTTACGAATGAATCCTTTGATGATCCCATTCATCCTCTCAAACGGCATCATGTTGTGCAAGAATGACGGCCCCAGGTCTATTATGTCATCCACAATATGGACACACAGATGCACCATCACGTCAAAGAACGCAGGCGGGAAGTACATTTCAAGCTCATTCAGTATCACAACGATCTCTTCCTGTAGCCTTCGGAGCTGCTTCACACTGATCGACTTTCGAGAGATGACGTCAAAAAAGTTACAGAGACCAATAAGCGTGTCAAGGACGTGCTTGTCCATTATCCCTCTAAGGGCAACAGGTAGTATCTGCGTCATCATCACATGACAGTCATGGGACTTCATCCCGCTGAACCTTTTCTTGACCGTGTCTAGATATCTGTTTATCTTGCCACAGTAACCGGAACTAATTTTGACTCCGGTAAGGCACTTAAAGAATTGATGGATCTCAGCTTGACTTAAGGTGAAGCAAGAAGGGGGGCGATAATCCTCTTTCTTTATTTTCTTGCCCTTCTTCTCCCGTGCCTCTGTCTCCGTCTCTGTCTGATTTTACGGGGCAGCATGTGCAGATCTTCCTTGATTTTCAAATCTTGCAAGTCTTTTCTTGCCTTCGGCCCATCCTTGGTCTTATCCGGCATGTTCATCAGTGTTGCGAGCAAGCTCTCAAGGACATTCTTACAGATATGCATTTGATCAAGGCAATGAGTTGTATCGAGTTTGTGCTAGTATTCCAAGTCCCAGAACACAGACCTCGTCTTCCATACCTTTAGCAGCGGCTTTGGCGCCTTTCTCATCGTCTTTCCCGGCGCGGAGCACTCCTTCTAGTTTTCAACAGCTCATCGATTTCGGCACCGCTCCGTTTACGTGGAGGTCCTCGATGCTCAGCGTGACCATTGAATAGATCTCCACGGTTTCTCCACGGGTCGTCCTGTTCGAGCCATCTTCGATGCCCCATGTACACGATTTTCCCAGACCCGCCATCTTTCCTTGACGTTACCTGCTGAGACGTCGTATGATCCATGCACCGCGTGCATCCGCAATATCCATGGCACACCTGGCCTGCCACATATCCGTAACCGAGGTAGTCCTGCACTATTGTGATCAGCGCGGCTCTCATGTTGAAATACTCGCCTTTGCTGGCGTCCCATGTCTTGGCCGGTGTTTTCCATAACGTGTCTAACTCCTCTTGAAGGAGCCCCAGATACAAATTAATATTTTTTTCCTGGTTGTTACGGCCCTTGAATAAGCATGCTCAAGTGAATGTACTTCGATTTCATGCACAACCAGGGGGGAGGTTGTACATCCATACAAACACGGGCCATGTGCTATGGTTGGTGTTCTGGTTGCCAAACGGGTTCATGCCATCAGTACACGCGCCGAGCACGATGTTCCTTGCATCACATTCAAAATACCGATAGAAGTTGTTCAACGCTCTCCACTGGCTTCCATCCTTGACGTGTCTCAGCTTCAGATCATCTCCATCGTCGGGCTTCTTCCTCTCCGCGTGCCAGCACA
This sequence comes from Triticum urartu, assembly GCF_056163025.1. Classification (NCBI taxonomy): domain Eukaryota; kingdom Viridiplantae; phylum Streptophyta; class Magnoliopsida; order Poales; family Poaceae; genus Triticum; species Triticum urartu. Next base: position 34,981,495 of record NC_141874.1, on the reverse strand, counting down.
TTAGCTTTGCTTCCTTGGGATCTACAAAATAACTCTGGAGACGGGGAGTGATCGGTAAGTACCACACCACTTTGTGGGGACATTTCTTCCCGGCCTTCTTGTATCGAGAAGCATTGCACACCAGACAGCTTGTTTTTTCCGCATTCTCCTTCCGATAAATTATGCAATCGTTGATGCATGCATGGTATCTAACGTGTGGCAGATCAAGAGGGCACACGATCTTCTTGGCCTCATCAACACTACTAGGACATAGATTACACGCGGGAAGAACATCCTTTAGGTACTTGAGATGCTCATCGAGGCTAGTGTCGGTCTATTTGTTTTTAGCCTTCGTCTTCAGGGTTGGAGTGTGAAAACTCAAGCGGGTCACCTCAGGATTGCAACCATCATACAATGGAGTGTTCGAGTCTACCACCAGTTGCTCCAGCTTAGCCTCCTCTCTAGAAGCATCTCTCTCAGTACTCTTCTCCTTGCGAAGCAATGCTTGAACATGAGGGTCCCATACGATTGAACTTAGTACCGACCAACATGTCCGGCCCCTTCTCTGCCGGCATGTCTGGCCTCTTCCCCGCCGCCATTATCGATCATCTCTTCGTCTTGCCCCGTGTCATCATTGCCTGCCCCGTCGGCATCCTCAACATCGTCATCCTCATCTTCAATTATCCACCGAGTATAGCCATCCATGAAACAAGTCATGAGCAGGTGCGCTTTGACACGACCATCGTCATGGGGGTCGAGCCAAACTATTCCTTTGCATTTTCGACACGGACATAAAACCTCTGTCCGGTTATTTTCTTTCATGTCCTGCACCGCCGACCGCAACCACCTGTCCACCATCGTTCCACTGACCATTGGCAACTCTGCACGGTAATAACAAGCAAATTGATTATAAAAATGCGTGCATGCATCAAAGTCATACAAAAATTCGGCATGACCTTCCTTAAAAATAGGACATATATAGATCTAGAGTTTGCCTGGAATTCGCCGAAACGGAAATAAATCGACATTTCGGCAAAACATAGGCAACTCAAAAGCACAATTTGGCATCAACTCATGCCACACACACAATTTCCATAAACATATCACACACACATAAACATATTTTCATTTTGCAAAAGCATGAAATTTTAATCACCTATATCTCGAGATCGAGCACACGGTGGAGATGATGATGTAGGGAGATCAAAAGTGCACAAAGCACTTCTTGACAAAGATAGATCTAGTTAGGGGGCAAATAGGTCACTTAACTAAATACTACATCTACCTAGCTACCTAATTTGGGAAGAGACAACTTCAACTAGTGGAGGGGGAAGGAAAAAGAGAAAGGAGATGCATTAATGGAGGTGGTGTAGTTAGGTAGGAGTAATGAAGAGAGAGAAAGGTAGGTAGAAGAGGGAGAGTAATGGGGGAGAAGTATTGAGGAAGAAGAAGAGTGAGAGTGGGAGAGGTAGGAGAAAGGGGGAGGAGGGGGAGGGGGGAGGGGGAGGGTGGGTGGGGAAAAGGTGGTGGGTGCAGATTAGCAGTAGCGCGGGACATAAAACGCGCTGCTGCTAAGGAAGTAGCAGCAGCGCGCTTTCGGTACAAGCGCTACTGCTAACCGGGACCAAAAGTGTGCCCGATTTGAAAATTAGCAGCAGCGACCTCAGAAAAATTGCGCTACTGCTACAGCTATAGAAGTAGCGCGGCTCGCGGCACTACGCTGCTGCTAAATGGAGTTGGGTGGGCACTGTTGGTCCATATTTGTAGCAGCGCGGGTTACGCCGAGCGCGCTACTGCTAAGAACTTGTCAGTAGCGGGTTTTCCACACCCGCGCTACTGCTAATTAGCAGCAGCGCTCCTTTTTGAGCCGCACTGCTGCTAAGATTATGTGTATAGGGTTTTCCCTAGTAGTGACTAGTCAGCTGCCGCTTGATTTTATTATAAACATTGATGTAACAAGGCACTGAAAACATTCAGTTTTGGCTAAGAAACTTGTGAAGATCTCTCTAATTGATTATTTTTTCTTGGTTCGATAAATACTTGGCTGCAAAATTGGCAATATTCTTGCCTGGCTCCCTCCTTCGGACATAGCCTCTTTGGCCTTCTGCCTTATGCATCCATATAGAACATTCCTCATGCAAGCCGATCGCCCATGCTCTCCCAAACCACTTCCACCTAACCCTTGCCTCTAGCGGTGACCGCCCCGGGCCGCGGCTTCTGCCATCTGCCGCCACTGCTACCCCCTCCCGCCGCGCCGCCGCACCCTCTCCCCGCAGCCGCGCCGTCCCTCTCCCAGCCACCGCGCCGCCTCTCTTGCCGTGCCGCCGCCACCCCATCTCAACCCTAGCCGCCACTACTCCTCTAGCCACCGCCGCTCCTCTTCCGTGAGAACAATCTCTGGACCCTGCCGACATCCGCGACATCAACATCCACGAGCGTGCCCTGTTTGTCCTTGATGCCACCGACTCCATGTACTTCGCGTGGAAGATGTACTTTTCGCTCCTCTTCCGTGAGAACAATCTCTGGATCATGTTGACGGCACCATCGACTCCCGCGCTCTGGTGGGCGACTCCGAGTGGACCGCGATCGACAATACGCTCATCCGGTGGTTCTTCACCACCATCTCCAAGGACCTGTTTCACACGGTCGTGATCAATGGTGATGACACCCACGCTGTGTGGGTCAGGCTCAGTGGACTCTTCAACGACAACAAGCTTCAGTGCCGCGTTTTTTGCAGCAGGAATTTTTTGACTGTCATCAGGATGAACAGTCCATCGATGACTACTGTCGCCGCCTGAAGACGTTGGCGAATGAACTCCGCGACATCGGCGCCAAGGTTGATGACGACCTCCTCCTTAGCATGCTCACCACCGGTCTCAACGAGGACTTCGGAAACGCCGTCTCCAACCTCACCTTGATGCTGGAGTCCTCCTTCCCCAAGTTTGTGGCATACTTGCGGTTGGAGGAGCGCCGGATGAAGGGGGTCAAGAAGCGTGTGCAGCACCACGCCCTCGCCGCCGACACCCCACGCGGCGCCCGGCCACAAGCTGCCCCGTCCGCTCCGCGGCAACAGCCGCCGCCCCGGGATTTTCCCCCTCCTGCCCGCGCCCCCGTTCCTCCCGCTGCCCCCAGCAGCAGCAGCAGGGTGGCAGGCGGCGCGGCAACCGCCGCGGGGGCGGCCAAAAGCAGCAACAACTTGCGCACATGGGGGCCCCTTGTCAGTAGCAGCTGGCCACCCCACCGTGGACCTATGACACCAATCTGTGGACGGTGTCGTTCACGCATACTCGATGTCGGTCCCTCGGGCTCCTGCCCAAGGCATCCTTGGGCCCAGTCCGGCGAGCCACCAGGCGTACTTCTCCGCTCCCAGCACCGCCCCCTACCCGGCATCGCCGGCCATGCCGCCTTGCATTCGGCTTCGTCACCGAGTAACTATGGTGGCGGTAGTGACTGATACATGGTCTCGAGCGCCACTGCTTAGATGACTGCTCATCTCGGTAACCTCATGTCTTCCACTCTCGTTCATATTACCACTCGCATCACCGTTGGTAACGATTCCTCTCTACCCATTACACATGTCGGTCATATGTAGTTTCCTTCCACCTCTACTCCTATTAACATGTCTAATGTTCTCGTATCTTCTAACTTAGTAACCAACCTTGTCTCTGTTCGTCGCCTTGCTCGTGAGAATCCTATTACTGTTGAATTTGACGATGTTGGCTTTTCTGTGAAGGACGCCCGTACACGGATGGTACTACACCGATGTGACAGCCCGGACGAGCTCTACCCGGTGCATCCTTCTGCCGCCACGACCACCTGTCCAGCCGCCCTCGCCACTAGTGTCGATCTTTGGCACGCCTGCCTCGGTCATCCCAACTCCACAAGTTTGCGTCAGATTCTGCAGAGCTTTTCATTCTCATGTAATAAGGTTGACGACCACACCTGTGAGGCATGCCGTCTCAGCAAGCATGTTAGACTTCCCTTTAACGAGTCTACAAACATTTCCACTTTTCTGTTTCATTTATTACATAGTGATGTTTGGACGTCCCGGTTGCAAGCAACATGGGTTATCTATACTATTTGGTGATATTGGATGCTTTTCCCCATTATGTGTGGACATTTCCTCTCCGTCGCAAGTCCGACGTTCTTGCTACACTCACTGCTTTTTACTCATATATCACCACACAGTATGGTCGTCCTATTCTTGCCTTGCAAACGGACAACAGAGAAGATTTTGACAATGTTGCCATCCGCAATCTCCTTGCGACTCACGACGCCATTTTTTAGCTCACTTGCCCCTACACGTCACAGCAGAATGGTCGCGCCGAGCACACCATCCGCACTATTAATGACCATGTTCGCACGTTGCTCTTCCCCTCCAACGTGCCTCCTCGGTTCTGGCCGGACGCTCTTGCAACCGCCAACCTTCTCACAAACATCTGCCCGTGTCATCCTCGCTGGAACTATAGTCCTCACCAGCTCCTCTTCGGTGTGGCTCCATCTTATGATGGTCGCATTTTCGGGTGTCTCTGTTATCCTAGCACCGCGTCCACCACCCCTCACAAACTCACTCCCTGGTCGGTTCCTTGCATCTTTCTCGGTTATCCTCCCAACACCAAAGGTTATCGGTGCTATGATCCAGTGTCCCACTATGTCTTTACTTCGCGGCACATGTACTTTGATGAGCTGGTGTTCCTATTTCAGCAGGTACAGTCCTCCTCGGCGTCTCCCGCGGTGCGGCTCGCCCCTGCCACCACCTACGGCAAGTCGTCAGCATGCCGCGCCGAAAACTGGGCCCGGCCCTGCCCACGCTTCCGGCGCCGGCCGCCCCTCCCGCGGCGCTTCGGGTGTGGCTGCCCCCTCGGGCGCCCCCGCAGCCGCGGCCTTTGGGGCCCCCTCGGGCGTCCCCACTGTCGCAGCCTCCTCGGGCGTCCCCGCCCCCGAGGCCAACTAGGGTGCCCCCGCCGCCACGGGCCCTTCGGCCGCCCCCGTCGTCGCGTCCTCTGGCACCACTGCGGGTGGCCCCTCGAAGTCCTCGAAGACTGGCTTGACCTCCTACTCACCGGTCCCCCTCTCGGCTTCGCCGACTGAAGTCGCACCTCTCATCGGTGTGGTTACTCGAGCTCGGACAGGGATGTTTCATCCTAGCATGCGCAATACCTCAGACGAGTACGCGTGTGTCGCGTCTACCTTGGCCCCGACTCCGCTCCCCACCTCCGCCCGCGCAACCCTTTGGGATCTGAACTGGCTTGCTGCGCTGCGTGAAGAGTTCGACGCCCTGTAGCGCAACCGTACATGGGAGCTTGTCCCGCGGCCTCCCTGTGCCAATGTTATCATTGGCAAGTGGATTTTCCGCCACAAGACTCATCCCGATGGTTATCTTAAGCGCTACAAGACACGATGGGTGGTGCGCGGTTTCCGGAAGCGCGCCGGCGTGGACATCACGGACACCTTCGCCCCGGTTGCCAAACCAGGCACGATTCGCGTTGTTCTCCAGCTTGCTGTCTCTCGCGCCTGGCCAGTTCACCAACTCAACATGTCCATTGCTTTCTTGCATGGCCATCTCGACGGGCAGGTGTTTTGTAAGTAGCCCAATGGTTTCGTTGACACCGATGTGCTTGCTCTCTCGTTCTCTTTACGGGTTGCACTACTAGGAAAAGGGCTACTAATGGCGCACCAGTTTTTCCTACTAATGGCGCATCACTGGTGCGCCATTAGTATCACGCCACTAGTATTTTTTACTAATGGCGCACCACTGGTGCGCCATTAGTATCTGGTATACTAATGGCGCACCACTGGTGCGCCATTAGTATAGGCCACTGGTGCGCCATTAGTATAGGCCACCGGTGCGCCATTAGTATTTTTTAATTTTGAAGGCGGGAAAATAGTAGTGGCGCACCGTCTAACCCCCACCGTGCGCCATTGCTATTTTTGAATTTTGAATTTGGATCTGGATCGTGAGTTTTTTGCCCATTTTTTGCCCGTTTTTTGGCACGATATTATTTCAAATTTTGTTCCTGTTTTTGGATCTTGTACGTTCTTTTGCCGTGTTCTTTTGCCGGAGAGGAGTTCGCCGGAGAGGAGGAGGAGGAGGTCACCGGAGAGGCGCTTGCCTACATCGCTGTAGAGGAGGAGGAGGAGCTCACCGGAGAGGAGGGACGAGGAGCTCACCGGAGAGGAGGGAGGAGAAACCGTAAGGGGAGGGGAGGGGAGGAGAGGAGGGAGGAGGAGGTCGCCGGAGAGGAGGAGGAGGTCGCCGGAGCGGAGGAGGGTAGTATGGTGCAGGAGAGAAGGGAAGATGGAGTGGAGGAGTGGAGGAGATGGAGTGGAGGAGAGGTGGAGTGGAGGAGAAGAATGAAGAGGTAAGGACGATGGGCGGGGCGACGGCGACGTGCGGGGCAGGGGCGACGGCGGGCGGGCCGGGGCGCGCGACGCGCGTCGGGGCAGGGCGGCGAGCGGCGTCGGGCGAGGGCACGACCGACGGCGAGCGGGCGGCGACGGCGACCTCGGGCGGCTAGGGGAGGCGACGGCGTCGTCGGGGCTGGGGCCGGCGTCGAGGAGCAGCGCAGCAGCCTGGCGGCGTTTTTTACTATTTATTTTTTCATTTCTACTTAGAACTAAATACTTATAGTTTTTTAGTGATTTTTTTTCTTTTAGGTCCCAAAATTATAAACTTTCTGTTAGTGCCATTAGTTTTAAAATTTGAATAATTTAAATTTGAATTTTTTAAAATTTGTGTGAATCACTAGTTTATGAATAACTTTACTATAAAAATTGATTTTTGAGTCATTCTTTTTCCTGCTATTTAATATTACTGTGTTTTATCATTATACTCAATTTGGTAATTTTAGTTAGTCATAAAAAGTATTATAAGCATTTTTTTCTTTTTTGCTATTTATTTTTTCATTTATACTTAGAACAAAATACTTATAGTTTTTTAGTGTTTTCTTTTTTCTTTTAGGTCACAAAAATTATAAACTTTCTATTAGTGCCATTAGTTTTCAAATTTGAAAACACTTTTTTTGTTTTTTTTTGCTTGTAGTGCCTTTTTTTTCCAGTTTTTTGTTTTGTTTTCTGCATTATTTATTTCCTTTTGTTTTTTGCTTTATTTTTTAATTTTTTTTGCTTTTAGTTTTAGAAAAATTATAAATTTTCTGTTAGTGCCATTAGTTTTCAAATTGAAAACACTTTTTTTAGTTTTTTTTTCTTTTTTTTGTTGCTTTATTTATTTTATTTTGTTTCTACTTACAACAAAATACTTATTGTTGCTATTTTTATTTTTTTCTAGTTTTTTGTTTTGTTTTCTGTAATGGCGCACCGCGGGCAGGTGCGCCATTACTATTTTTTTTGATTTATTTTGAATTTTGAAGGCAGGAAGATACTAATGGCGCACCATGGGCAGGTGCGCCGTTAGTAACTTTTTTTTTTATTTTTTTGACTTATTTTGAATTTTGAAGGCGGGAAGATAGTAATGGCGCACCATGGGTAGGTGCCCCATTAGTATGTTTGAATTTTTTTTTGAATTTTTTGCCTCTCCAGATCTTAAAAGCCCCGTATCTTTTTTTCTTTTAGGTTTTTGAGGATTTTGAAAATGTTTAACGGGTTCCCTTGTTAAATTCGGATGTAACTTTTTGAGTAGACGATTTTTCATATAAAAAACTTTTTCATCCGAGTTCGTAAATAAAGTTATGCCCATTTTACAAATTCTCGAGACATTTCGCAAATAAAGTCAAAATTCATATTTGTAAATTTTCACAACAACTAGACCACATATCACATGGGAAACTTTTTTTCTTTTATTTTTTGACATTTCCATCATTTTTTTATTTTATTTTTTGAACTGAAAAGGCGGTCCGTGAGGGGGTGCATTCGGTGGAAGTGCTGGCCAAGTTACTAATGGCGCACCATGCGAGTGGTGCGCCATTACTAGTTCAACTAGTAATGGCGCACCACTCCCACGGTGCGCCATTAGTAAAAAAATATTAATTTTTTTCAAAACTACTAATGGCGCACCGTGGGAGTGGTGCACCATTACTAGTTCAACTAGTAGTGGCGCACCACTCCCACGGTGCGCCATTAGTAGTTTTGAAGAAATTAAAAAAAATTACTAATGGCGCACCGTGGATGTGGTGCGCCATTAGTATTTGGACACTAATGGCGCACCAACACATGGTGCGCCATTAGTATATAGTAATGGCGCACCACATGTCTGGTGCGCCATTAATGTCAATTCCATCTATAACCCTTTTCCTAGTAGTGTTGAAGCAGGCGCCTCGAGCCTGTTACCAGCGGATCGCGGCCTTCCGTCAGTAGTAGGGGTTTCGGTCCACACGGTTTGATGCCTCCCTGTTTGTTTATCACCAGGGTGCTGCCACCGCTTACCTTCTCATGTATGTCGACATCATCATCCTGACTGCGTCCTCACCAGCGCTACTTCAGCAGATCACAGCTCGCCTCAGCACCAATTCGCCCTCAAGGACTTGGGGGCTCTCCTCTACTTCCTCGGCATCGAGGTTATCCGCCGTGCCACTAGATTCTTCCTGCATCAGCAGAAGTATGCCTACGAGCTTCTGGAGTGATCCAACATGCTTAACTGCAAGCCTGCTTCCACACCTGTTGACACGAAGGCTAAGGTGTCCGCCGTCCAGGGCTCTCCGGCGTCCGAAGCTCCCTTTTACCGCTCCATTGTCAGTGCTCTTCGGTACCTCACACTGACGCATCCGGATATCTAGTATATTGTGCAGCAGTTGTGTCTCCACATGCATGCCCCTCGTGACACTCATTGGGCTCTGGTGAAACGTATTCTCCCATATATACGTGGCACCACGGCTATGGGTGTCACCCTGACGGCATCACCCGACACCAGCCTCGTCGCCTACTCCGACGCCGACTGGGCTGGGTGTCCCGACATTCGGCGCTCCACTTCCGGCTACTACGTCTACCTCAGACACTCTCTGATTTCGTGGTCGTCTAAACGACAACCCACGGTCTCACGATCAAGCGCCGAGGCCGAGTACAGGGCAGTGGCCAACACCGTCGCGGCGTACTCCTGCCTATGACAGCTTCTTTAGGCCACGCTTGTCTACTGCGACAACGTCTCCGTGTTCTACCTCGCTGCCAACCCTGTCCATCATCGCCGGACGAAGCATATTGAGCTCGACATTGACTTCGTTCGGGAGCATGTCGCACATGGTCGTGTTCGAGTTTTGCATGTGCCCACCGATCAGCAGTTCGCCGATGTTATGACGAAGGGTCTACCCACCTCGACTTTCGAGGGCTTCCGGTCCGGTTTTTGCGTCACCGGCGATGCTTTGACTGCGCGGGGGGGGGGGGGGGGGTGTTGAACATGTGTACACGTATGTAGGACCGGGTTTTATATGTCGTACTTGTAGCGTCTCTCTCCCTCTGTATTTACTTGTATCTTGAGAGACAAGACACCGGTCGCACCCCTTGTACCTATATATGTGCCTAGTGCACGATCAATGAGAATATCGATGCACACAATCCCCTTTACAGGAGAGACAAAAAAATACTAGCAGCCAGTAGTGAGCTTGACCGCACCTAGCCAATCGCCCTGAAGGCTGCTAGTTATTATATATCGCATGTCGTATATAAGAACGGACATGAGCGTTCATATATGAAACTCTAGAGGAATATGAACAAACAGGTTATGAAAAAAAACACGTCTATTGGGCCGGCCCAGTCGCGACCGCAGTCAGCAATTCCGGGATTCAACATGCCACGTCGACAATCCTTGTTTGGAAACTCTCTCAAGGTTCAAAATATACCGGGACCGGATAGTTCTATGTGTTGATTTCCGGGAGTGAAAGTTCAGGGTTCGATTTGGATTTCGTCTACAAGTTCAAGGTTTGTTTTCAACTTTTGCTTCTGTGAGTCGTACACGAGCACCTGAACGGGCTGGTCGTCATCTGGGAGATGCACGAGTCTATCAGACAGCAGGCACACGAACACAATGCTCCAGTTAGGCCGGCACCTGGCGTACCACGACCTCCGCTGGTCCGCCCCATCCTTGTCGCGCCACATGATACATTCTTGTCAACTCCTTCTGCGACCTTGAACCACAGGAGGCCAACTACATGGAGTCAAGATGGTGCACCAAGACCATTGCCCGATGGTGCCGGCTTTCTTCCTCGACAACAGCGCCTATGGACGGTCTACAACCTAATTTCTAATTACGATACATAGTTATTTTCTCTTTGTTTTTCCGTTTCATTTTGGAATTGATCCTTCCACACCTGTAAATAGGATAACTCACATTAGATTTTTGTCAGTGTATTTTTGTATATTTTACTCCCTCCGTTCACAAATATAAGATGTTTTGTATATTTCAATGTGGGACTACATACGAACTAAAATCAGTGAACAAACACACTAAAACATGTCTATATGCATCAAATTCAACTTTTTAAAACATTTTATAATTGTGAATGGATGGACTAGAAGCTTTTCCTAGACAAAGGGTGGATTTTTATTCGCTCTAAATTGAGTAGCATGGAGACACAAAAACAATGAGCACCAATATACACACAGAAAAATGACACCGGCAACTAACAAAGTCAAACAAGACCGAAGTTATGCCCTGGTGGAGTAAAAAGAAACAAATATCTGAAGTGATAAAAACTACACTGGCAACAATATCCTCACCGAACATCTCTTAACATCACTAGCACAACAAAAAAGATTCTTCAACAACAACACCTTGAGAAAGGGAACGACGCTGAAGCGTCGCCATGCTGGATCCAACAATCGAAGGCCAAATCATGAGTTTTCACCCTCAAGAACAAGTCCGAACAAATCTGAACAATTCCTTTAAAAAGGAAATGACACAAGAAACATAGCCAGTGCCAAATATAACTAATAAAGCCAGACCTCGAGTTTTCACCTGGAGCTCGAGACTATGCTTGAGAGGCACCACCAAATCCAAGTTATCATTTGATGTCTCCACCACTTTCCGTGATCCAACAGCTACATGCATAACACGGTATTGATGTGCGATGCCCCACAAGTGAAGATCGTCCTCACAGAAGCAGGCACTCGAGCTACGTAGCCTACGTCGAAGGCCGGTCGCCACTAAGAGCTCCGAAAAGTGAAGGTCGCCATTGCACATTGCAAATGAGATTTAAGGAGGAATTATAAGACGCCATCAAATCCAAAGTCGTGATGCTACAGTAGTCTCTCACCATCCTCGCCCAAGTGATCACCGCCATTCTCACCAATGGACTCCACGGTCTCAACATCGATGGCGCATGCACTGGTTCACGCACAACACAACCACACACTTCACATGTCACTCTGAATATTGATTATCACAGACCGCCACTGCAGTGCCTCCCACCCCCTCTCTTGCTCGTTATGCTCCGCATCCTCTTAATGCTACATTTTGAGTTAATAAAGCACTTCCTTTATTTCCACTCTTCTTCACAGCACTGCCCCTCCCATTCTGCTTTACAAATATAACACTTACTACCTTTATTGACATAAAGTGAATAATTCAGTTGTGAAAGAATTTTTCTAAAGAAACCCGAGTAGGTGCACATTTCAAATTGCATGCAATTTTAGGTTCATAATCGTCATGCTTTGTACATAACTTTTTGTGCGGCTTCAAGCTTGTGTCATGTAATTTGGTCCTCTTAATTTGAAATAAAAAATTCTCCACTTACCTAATTAGATATATAAATGCTTTCATACACTATGCATCACCAACGAAAATTTTCTGTTAACTTTGAAGGGTGCATAGTAAGTGGTTAAGTAAATGACTCTCAGTTTAAACTACCATCCATAGATTATACTTTCAGTTTTCTTCTTTAATTCATATATATCCTTACAACTGAGTTCTTCTCCGTTGTATCCTTGTGCACTCTTCTTCACATCGATGCCCCTCTAATTCCGCTTTATAAGTATAACACTTACTCGTGACCACGCGTACCAAACCACTCTACCGAGACTCGATCAACTTGACCACGATTCTTACGAATGACAGAGTAGTTATCGTACATATTTTCTCATTAGATGCGGGATGGACTAGGGTGTAATCTAGGCCATACCTTATCGATCTAACTATCCATATCTTGGTTTCACAACAAATCGAGGACACAATGCTAGCTCAATAGTAAAAAATGAACACTTCCAAAAAGATATCGGATAATGAAATAAGCAAGCAACAATTTAGGTATTTTAATTAGCAATCCACATTTTATAATGATATTAATCACGATAAACTAATAGTTATGTTTTTTGAGCAGGCAAATGAATTAAATTTGAAAATAGGTAAGCAAAGGCTATTGATATAAAGAGCAAGCAATTATTAGCGGTCTGATATGATGTGCCTGATTTCTAATGGATCCACTAGAATTAAAAATCTCATACTTGTCAAGGATCCAAATTTGTGTCGAAGAAAAAAAATCCTACTAAAAAACAGAACTTTCCTTTGACAGGGCAGAGCTAGATGAAAATACACTAGTGTTCTTTTGGTCAATTTTTAGGAAGATAGTTCCAACAAAACTAAAAACCTATATGTATGTAGAAAAAATGTGGCAATTGCCATTTATTTTAATGGTATTTATTTCTACGTAAATCATTTTTTATTACAAAGTGGTCAAGTTGAATTAAAGAATCTTTATCTACCAGAATTACAAGCAATTTTAAGTTCAGAATTGCAACACACGTTGTACACATTTTTTATGCAACTTCAAGCTTGTGTTGTGTAATCTGGTCTACTTTATTAGATACAGAAACTTCTCCCTTTTATCTGATTAGACATATAAAACTGTATGAAATCATATACATAAATAATGAACATCTAGCTATATCTTGAATTTCAAGAGTACACATGATGGCATATAACTACCAACATTTCAACCTGTCAAGTCCATATAGGATGCTCTAGAACTCACATACAAAAGGAATCCACGATTAAAAACTAAAACAAAAAATAATTAAAGTGACTTCCTGTTAAACCAAAAAAATTGAAACCTGTGCTAATTCTATATATGGTTGCAATAATAGTGGTCGGAATTGAGGACCTAAGTAGTGGAGACAACATATAAACAAACGGTGAACAGAGCAACTAGCGGTGGGATAGCATCTAGGTGGGCTTATTGCAGGCTTGCAGTAGTATCCCTTCCACCATCCAACCAGCGTCACAACAATCTGGGCACAAAGCTGGAGAGAGGAGCTGCACTTTGGCATGGATGAGCAGGAGATGGGTGAGAAGATTGGGAAGCATTTATGGGATACAACTGGACAGATATAAGTCATGTGAGTAATACCGCTGGCTGGCTTCCGAGTAGAAGGCGCAACTTTTGGCTGTTTTGTATGGTAATTACTTCATGGGATCATTTGGTCTTCAACTCCAGGTTGCTCATGTCATGGACTAGGGTGTTGCTCGTGCAATTCTAGAGGTTGATTACATAGGAAATTTCTTTTGATTGCCAATGCCAATGCATCCCCATGTCTTCTGCAAGCATCAACAATATGGGAATTGTTTTCACACATTTCCTAACACCTCCCTATCCTACTTCCTTGACTTACATGACAACCGATTTCTAAAACATGAGCAATTTTGTTGGCCTTCTCGAGCTAGATACAAATATTGAATATTGACAACTTTCTTCTTCTATTTCTATAAGTCCTTACAACTGAGTTCCATTATGTGGTATCCTGGAGCACTCTTCTTCACCTTGATGTCCCTATCTTCCCGCTTTATAAGAGAACACTATTACTTCCATGATCATGATGACCAAACCACTCTATCCAGACTTAACTTGACCACGACTCTTATGTACTAAAAAGTACAGATCACACCTCTTTTCTCATTGGAAAGAGATATAAACCCTCGAGCGCAACATTAAGCAATGACTGTACAAAATTTGTATGAATTAGAGAGGTCCATACTCCAGTACTCATCAATTGGCGGTAGGGGATGATGAAGGTTGTGTAGGAGCTATGCCATAGAGGCAGTAATATCAGTTATTTTGTATCTCCTGGTTTGTAATGAAGGTTTATGTTCCATGCTATAACTGCAATGATTCTCGAGTCTGCAAATAAAACGAGGCTTGGAGGAAAACTCATGTGCACCTGTGGGATAATAAACGGTAAATGTATTTCTAGTCAAGCCTCTATGACTAGCTCAAGTATTGCATGATGATCCTGTTTTCCTGATCATGGGCATGACTATGCCGGCAATTTTGAGGACACAATTATTAGTAGAACACTTGTGTTGAATCGACCTAATTTGATGTTATGCTATGAGATACATTCGTCAAAATTTAATGGTTAACAACACAGAGAAGTTAATGTTTGCATAATTCCTTAGACCATGAGAGTATCGAGTTCCTTCATACTTGCTTTGTGAACTTTCGGGTTTGTTAAACGTCATCGGCGACTGGGTGGCTATTACAGCGGCTTACGGGTTCATGGAAAAGTATGGCAAGTAACGAGATATCTCAAGATTGGGATTTTCTCCTCCGACGATGGAGAGATATACTTGGGCCCTCTCGGTGAAACGGTATCCATCATCGTCTAGCCAGACACACTGTGATTTGATCACTGGGATGCCGGAACACGAAAACAAAAAAAGAGAACGAAACCGGTAACGAGGTAACTTGCATGGTGGACAAATTGTTGATCCACATGAATGCAATAAATCTGACCTCGGGTGTTTGTGGCATATCGTGAAGCAACAGGAATAGCTCACAGCAACTGGAGGTTCACTCGAATATTCATTCGTGTGGCTATAGGGGTCAATATGGGTGTCCACGGCTCCGATGTTGATCATTGATCGGAAGAGGTTCCAGGTCATGTCTATACTTCACCAAACCTATGGGGTCACACGCTTAAGGATCATCTATCTGCTGAATACTAGACAGGGAGTCTGAGAGAAAATCACCAAAATAGTTTCAGACACCATTACAGTTTCGGATAGCGGAAAAGCTCCGCAGAGAGAGGTCATCGGATGAGTTTCGATGAAACCGAAAAGTTGTTTCGGGATATACTATTAAGTCAAATTGGTTTCGGCGCATGCCTGATAATTCTTCGAAGGTGCCAGAATCATTCTGGAAACTTTTTGGAATTTTCCGGGATAAACACATGAAATGTTCCGGAGCTGCCGAAGCCACTTCAGATGCATTTCGCAGATGGAAATCACTAAAACGGAATTGTTTCGGAACGCGTTGAAAATTATTTTAGTGGGTACTAGAAATGTTCTAAGCCCACATAAATATTTTCAGTTCGAACGGACGCTGAAAAATGTCGTCGTGAATAGTGAAAGTGCTTTTTGGGATATTTGTGGAGAGCCACCTTTTTGGAGTTGGTCAAAGTTCTAGTAGGAAGTGGCTTACAAGGGATGGAACCCCATTTGTGGGGGGGGGGGGGGGGGGCTAGGGGTGGCCGGCCATGGGTGGTGGAGCTCCACATGGCATCCCATTTTGTCCTTAACACTCTCATGTGTGACCTAATGCATGAGAGTTTTTGGTAATTTGTGGAGGCACACTATCCCTTGGTTTTCCTATAAATAGAGGAGGTGAGGGCTGCCATCTCTTCATCCCTTGCTCTCATACACTTGCCATGCATTATTTGGCTTCTTCTCTCCCTCCCACGAAAAGTGTTTCGTAGAGCCGTAAGGCTGTCTGGGTTCCGGCTGGTACTAGTTCTGGACGGCGAAGCCCTGCCTAATAGCTGACACCGTATGTGTGCAACCGCGTAGAGAGGTCGTAGTTTCGGTCTTTTGCCCGAGGGGCTGTTCGAGTGTCCTCCCGAAGGGCCGTCCGAGTCTCCGTTCGAGTTTCGAGGGTCCTCCCGAAGGGCTGTCCGCAACATCGTCCGAGGGACTGTCCGACCGCCTCCCAAAGGGCTGTCCGGCAAGGGAGTATATCCTCGCGGTTGGGAGGTTGTAAATCCTAGCTGCGGGGATCTGCAACAACGATCTCCACCGACTCTCCTTCCGCTGCGCTTCGAGTCGGTACGGAACAGATCAAACCATGTTTGCAATCTCCATAGTGGTCCTGGGCGTGCTCGCTATACTGAAAATTTTCGTTTTCTGTCGCGTTCCCTTACAGGTTGTCCAATCAAGATTACTAATTTCCATGCCTTTACTCCCTTGCTAAAAATTACTAAAAATGAATAGATATGCAAACATGCGTATTATTTATACCTGTAATATCAAATATTATTTGGAAGGCTTATTTCAAAAAGCTAAAAATGAATAAATACGTAAAACTCCAAACATGTAAATGAAAAAAACATAGTAGGTAATATTCAATACGTCATTTATCTCTTCAATCGTCTATCATCCTCTGCTCCAGATGGATGTCGTCATCCTCGTTGCCACCAACTCTCGATGGAGTACGAGTTGGATCACAAAATTGATGTTCTGTGATTTTCCAAGATTAAGGAAGATGGTGGATTTTGATCAATGTGCTTGCGCTCGCTAGACTTGGTGGCTGCAAGGCAGTAAGAAGCATGTTTTGTTGGTAGCTAACCCAAGGATCGAGATGGATGCACTAATGTTTTAGCGCTCTTTTCATAGTAATTAGGGAATAAATATTGCAACGATATTTTTCAGATGAACAACATAATGTGCATGTGGGTCTCCTTTTGGACGATCAAACACTCTAAAATTATTGGTTCAAGTGATCGAGGTCTCATTGTATGGAGGACGAACATTTTTTTCATGCCCATCTTGACTGTCCCCTAGCACCATTCACTAGTAAGTCGTGCTCTTAACAATCGACGAGGGTGAGATGGCATTCATGTTTTACGTGTGCCACGCATTTGTCATGGTGGAGGAGTATCTAGAACAGCATCCAAGGAGTGTAGATGATGGTGTACACTCACCAACACATTTTACCTACCCAGTCCGTAAAGGATGCTCTAGAACTCATATACAAACACATCTACGATTAGCAAAATAAAACAACAAAATAATTCAAGTGACTCCTTGTTGCACCATTTTTTCTTAAACCTATGCTAATTCGGTACTTGCACAAGTAGTGATCGGAACTTAAGACTTGAGTAGTGGATAAACCACATATAGTTTAGTTATTATGAAAAATTGGTTTTGTTTGACTCAGGCCAACAGAATCAAACAATGAACGGAGCACTACCAGTGGAATAACATCTAGGTGGGCTGATTGCACGATTGCAGCGGTACTTCTGCCATCGTTCAATCAATGCATAACATTTCTGAGTGCAAAGCAAGAGAGTGGTGCTACACTGTGGCATGGACGAGTATGGGATGTGTGAGAAGATTGAGAAGCATTTTATGAGCATCAATATTTTAAATAGCGGGCTATGCTAGCGGCGGACCTCCAAATCAGCTATAGCGGGCTATTTGTACATGAGACCATTTTGGTTGAAAAGGCTATAGAGGGGCTATGGCCGGCTATTTAAACTATGATGAGCATACACTCGGCTGTACAGAAGTCGCATGAGTAGTACCGTTGGCTGGCTTCCACGTAGAAGACGAGGCTTGTGACAGGTTTGTAGGGTGATTACTTCATGGGATCGTAGGGTCTTCAAGGTCAGGTTGCACATCACATAGACCAGGGTGATGTACATGCTGTTCCGTAGGCTGATTGCAAAGTAAATTTCTTTTGATTGGAGATGCCTAAGCATCCCCAAGTATTTCGTGTACATTTACCATATGCATCACACATTTCATAACTCCTCGCAATCCTACTTTGCTGACTTATTGCATACCCAATTGCTAAATCATGAACAACTTGTTGGTCTTCTTGAGCTACAAGATTTCTTCCTTAATTAATATAATGTAAATCCTTACAACTGAGTTCTGCTATATGGTATCATGGGGCACTCTTCTTCACTTCGATGTCCATCTCTTCCTGCTTTACAAGAGAACACTATTACTTCCCATGACCATATTCACCAAACCAATGATTCTTATGTACTACATTGTACATATCGCACCTCTCAAGCACAACTATACAGAATTTGTATGAATCTCTAGTACTTTTCAATCACCGGTAGGGGATGATGAAGGTTGTCCAATCAAGATTACTTTGTTTTCCGGTGGCCCTTGCTAAAAGTTGTTACTGAATAAATATGTAAATATGAAATACTTATTAATATGTAAATTTTCCTTCACTCTCTTGCTCGATGTATGTTATGTACTGTGGACAAGAAAAATCATGTCCTGTTATTTTCTCATTTTTCTCTTTTGCAGACCCTCGTCTACTTTGTTTAAAATGCACCGCTGAGCCGATCTAATTCTCCCCTAAAAATGATTTAATATTTGTGGGAACTATGCATTTGTTATGTAGAAACTGGGCGCAATCAATTGAGTTTCCCTATTTTCTAAGAGTTAACATTTTAATTCCAATGGCAATTGTGACATCTGTGGACCAGATATGCTCATGCTAGCTCCTAAAAGTTTGCTGTCCCAAGACGAAGGCACATATATGTCACCGAGCTATGATCACAACCCGCCTCCGGTGGATTAGGGGAAGAAGACTTCGACACCCCCGAAACTTTCATTATAATTATATTTGTTTTGTATGTGTGTGTTTCTGAAGTCATGTGAATCTTAATGTTTGATCTTGGGCTTCTTTGCAAAAGAAAGTAATTTAAATTATACTAAAAGGAAAATGAAGACGACTTCCAATTTGTACAATAGAATAGGTTGGATGAATGATTTCTACCATGTCTGATCCGTGTCCAGCTGGTGCGTCTAGAGTCCTCGGAGGGCGTTTGGTCATGTGTATCCATCGGATCTTGAGGGATTTGGTCGGGGCTGCTCTTCGATGTATATGTTTAGATCCCCTCTTCGTCGTCTTTGGTCGTGTGGCTACAAGTTTGATCCTTTCGATCTATGTTTCTCTTCATCAGTGAGGGTTGTTGTTCTAGTGCGATGGCCCTATCGGGCCTTAGCACAATGACTTTCTGGTTGTCTTCTACAACAAGGTTTGCCTGACTCCAGCGAGGAAAGGGCGATGACGGAGGCACGACTTTGGCTCGCTCCAGTGCTTGTAGTCATCGCTAGGTTGTCCACGGATATGTTTATATTGTTCCTTCTGGTGTTTTGTGTATTGTCATGACAGATGATGAAAACATTGGAAGTGTCTCCCACAAATTCTTTGCCAGGCATGATAGATTCGTGTGACATGAGTTTCTAGAGTGTTAAACATATAGTATATCACATTTTATGCACGATCACATGTTTTGTGTTGAATAGTACAATTTTAGTTACGATTTAACGTTAGGAGCGGAGCAGATACTCTTTGGATATACAAACAATTGAAAGACCTAATTGTGGTTCCACCTTGCCTTTTTCATAGTCTAGCAGTAATAGAGGAAACTAATTTCAGATAGCAAAGTACAGAAAGCCATGAAAAGGTAGTTGTGTGCCAAATGGTTTCTGTAGGACTGACGGTCATTCGAAAACGCAATATAGTAAACAGAAAGTAGTCAGGTGCAATATCTCTATCCCTTTGTTGTTGATCTCAGTGTTCAAGTTGTAGGGTTTCTTCTATCAAGTGGCATTTGCCGATGCTTTGCATTGATGCCGATAAAGAGGAACCCAGTGGCCTGCAACACATAAGCAAGGACCCCAGTGGATCTAAAGATGTGCTTGTGTACATTGGCTACAGCGAGATCTTGTGGCGGAGGCAGTGAGACAAGCATGGCCGTCTAGGGAATTTTAGTCGGGCCAAAGATCTTGATGCCCTACTCGCAAAAAAAAAAGATCGTCACACCCTAGGGGCTGAAATTTGGTCCTGTGGCCAGACCTTAGTTGCATATTGGTTAAGGCCCGTGAATGTCTAGGTCAAAGAAATGAGTCTAACCACGAGAAAAACCTGGCCACCTTTCTATAACCTTTGTTTCATTATTATTTAATAGTTCGAAACAACCTGTGGAAGTATATTTGAGGACTAAAAAATCGTATATTTAGGAATGAATAAAAACAGTCTTCTTAAGAGGTTTCAGTGAATGCCATGAAAATAAAAAAATTCACGTACAAAAAAATGCCGTAATAATAAATGTTCATTTCCTAAATTAATTCTTATTATATTTTTTAAAGGATAAGGTATTTCATAAAAAAGGTCATAGTTTTTAAGAAATGTTTTGTACATATAAAATAAAATGTTATATTTCCCCTTTTTGCTTCTCTTTTCTCTTTTTTAACACTTGATGCTTTTTTTCAAATAAGTGATGAATTGTTTTCATATGGGTGATAAAAAAATTATTATATATGTACAAAAATACACAAAAAGTTAAGGTATGGAAGAGAACAACATAAATTAAAAAAATACTATGAGATATCAATAACTCTAGTTCTAGTCTCTTCCGATATTATTCAAACATGGGTATTCTTTTTTCAAAAGTTTACTAGAAAACCACTTATCCTCTGAGATTCATACTTGCGATACTATCTTTAGCTGTGAACTTTCCAAAATAGAAGTAAAGAAAAATTTTTGACCAATATAACGCCCGCCACAAAGAAGCGAGTTTCCTATGTTCCACTGCACACCTGTGTGTGCTAACATTTTAGATCCCAAGTATTTTTTTATTACAAAGGCGGTCTTACAGCATAGGTCCCCATTTAATATCTTAACGATCCATTTACACATGAGAATATTTGTTTTCGATCCGAAACCATGGATTCTTAATGCACACATGTCTTTCGGACGTTAGATTACTTTCAATTTTGCTAGACGGTACATTTTTGTATTCATCAATTTGAAATTAGAATCTTGATGTAAAGTAGTCCAATAGATTTGGCACCCTCACACAGAGATTTGAACTTCATCGCAAAATATCTTTGATTAATATGGCTTAAAACACCAGGAAGTACCATGTAATTTCAGACATTGTACCTGCATATCTCATTGAGCTTGTCAATCTTATTAGATTATAGCAGTTCTTACATCTTTCATCATTCGATTAGAAAATTTCTTTGATCTATGATTTTACATTGCATTGTTTCTTATAAATATATTGTTACCTATGGCAAAGAAGAAGCGGACCGATGTGATGTGTAATTTTATTTCAGCCTTAAGGATCCATTACTTTACATATGAATCCTTTACTTTTGTGCATATATGCTCTGCTAGCAAGACGAGACTGAATCAGATGATCTTATTTTGCTCCTTCCTATCTCCAATAACTAGATTAATGCTCGATTTTACAACAAAAGTAACCCGATTTTGCAGCAAGTCACTTCTAGGGAAAAGGCTAGCAGCAGCGCGGGTTTTAGGTGTATCAGTAGCGCGGGGACCGGCGCTACTAATAAGGCGCTACAGCTAACACGTAGCAGTAGCGCGTGCTCACCAGCGCTACTGCTACACAAGTGTAGCAGCAGCGCGCTTAATGGAAGCTCGCTACTGCTAATAGCTATAGCGTGCTTCTCCTGTGCGCGCTACTGCTACTACCGGGCTGCTGCTAACTTTTGTCAACTCACTACTGCTAATTTTAGTAGTTTTTTGTTTTTTGGCATATTTGTTTTGTATTTGAACAGGCTTTATAGAGGAATCTTTAGCACATACAAATGTCATCATGATACACATACAAATGCTTGCGAGACCACAAATATAATCATAGCATATACATACAAATAGTCTCATCATAATCATCATCCAACACAAAGTGGTATCTTGTCATCATCTCAAAAATAGCGATACATGCAAGTCTCGAATACTTGCAACTACAATATCATCCATCTAAACAAAGGTATACGCGAGAAGAGCTATCACTATGAGTGAGAGCGGAACTATGCAGTACATGAGGTGGCGGTTACGAGTCCTCTCTCGCGCTAGCGTGAACCTCAAGTAACTAGCTTCTCCTTCTTGTCTGCTTTTGAAGCCTTTATGGATGGTGCCCGAGAACCCATTCACTTGCGCCTGACACTCATGCCACTCGTTGTACACCCCCGGAACCTTCCCTTTGTACACGACATAGCACTTCCATCTTGCCATCAAGAAACTAGGTACCTGTTAGAGATGCATGTTCATGAAGAGGATGTACAATCATATATATGCAACAAAATATACTAGAGCAACACCGAAAAAGAAAGGGTTAGAAACTAGATGCAACATACAATACGTAAATTAATTAACTAGAGGTCCGCAGGTCATCGTACGCAAACTAACAAAGTAGCGTTACGCAAATTCGGCAGGGACCATGGACATCACAAAGTTTCATCGCTACAAAAAGTATACAAGTTCAACCGACACATATCATCATCATTGGCATCATAAATCACTAGAAGTTCCATCCTTTCATATCATCGAGGATGGACCCTAGCTTCTTGAATGGCGTGAGGTCTAGACGTTGCATGCCTATGCGAGTTCGGACGTCAGCTCGTGATATAGGGCCGTGGTGGAACATCCCCTTCTCATCGACGACTTCTTTCATGATGATTTTCGCAATGTCGCTTTGGATGCGAAAGAAGTCATCTCTAAGTTTATAATCCGCTTCTCCATGAGATTCTAGCCACTTGTGGATATGATCATCATTTCTGCTTCTCATGCGAAGCTTTTGGTGATCCGTGTTGAACTGAATCATGAGATGGACGATGTAGAATCCATCCTTCTTCCTTGGTTTTGGGACATGGATGCAGGAGAAGTTAGTTTTATGCGCGAAACCCATCTTCTTGTTCCTTTGTTTCCTGATCTGCATGTGGCCACCTCTAATGCTGAAGCCTTGGAGAGCATCATCTAGAATATTCATTATGTGGGTGTAGTCTTTTTTCACGTAGTCTCTGGAAGGGTCAAAATACACGGCGTGGGAGACTTGCGGGTAAAGAACGATAAGGACGGCACGCCCGTTGCTGCAGGGAAAAGACACCTCAAATTATTCCCCATATGAGAGAGAAGGAATGATTGAAATGTACGAAAGGGTTGTCCGGAACTGACTTACTTTGGATGATAAGGCACGAGGACAATTTCCCGGTCCTTATTCTGTACCATGAAGTTTTGGAGGTACTCCCTAGCAGTTTCACGCTCAAAGTCGCCGAGACTCAAGAAAGACTCGTGCATCTAGTACAGATCCGCCACACAGATTTGCGAGACTTCTTCACTCTTCATGACAGAGCTCATATGTAGCGCAAAAAGGCGGACGATTGTAAAATCGAGCCGCCTAGTCAGAAACATCTCAAAGATATGGTCAAACCGCAGGAAGAACACCTCCGCGGGCCGTGTGTCAACGTAGCACTTCTCCTCAGGCACACGAGCCGTGTATGTCGGGTATCCTGGATCCTTTGAGGCTAGTAGGCTTTTCTCAGTCGAGAGCACATGGTCGTGCAGTCTCTTGAGATCCCCTGATAGTGCCTCCAGCGGTTTCGGCGGTAGCATCGGCTCGCCCATGAGATGGAACATGGCCGCACCTTTCACGGGTATACGCTCTTCAGAATGCATCATCTGGCTGCTTTGTGCTCTGCCTTGTTTGGAGGCAGTTATCTTCCCCGATCTCTTCCTCTCCTTTTTCTTGGGCACACCTTCCAGACCCTTCCTTAACCCCTGCCCCAGGGTTCCCGGGCTAAGCACTGTACGACCCCCGGCTAGTTGAGCCTGTGTTGAGGCGACATCTTCAGGTTTGTCCTGTGAGGAATTCATGAAGAGAGACTTTTTGCAATCCTTCCAACAACCTTCTTGCCCGGGCATATCATCCATATCCTCATTAGCATGCTGATAGCCCGATTCGTCATATGGTTGACTCATCATATCTATGTCACAGTCATATGCGTTTGTATTGAGGAAACCCATAGGGTCGACCTCCGTTTCATCATCCATTCTCTACAGGACTGATTACATCAGCCAGTACTATTGCACCCCCTTGATCACGTCGTCCGCCGCTCTCACTCGACACTATAGGAGCTGGTAATTGCGTAGGCGGGGTGTTGGTCTTCGCACATGCTTGTTGATGTGTGGTTATTGGTGTGCTCTCGGCCGGCTCTAGACGAATAAGGTTCTTCGGCCATACCAGCACCCAACCCTTGCAGTTTCCAATCCATGGTGGGGTCTCGTCGTCCTCTCCCACGGGATATACCGGAGGAGGCAAATGCTCGTGCCCTGATTTCACACTGGACAAGTTAACCCTGAAGTGCCCAACGGGGATCGGCTGGTTGTGGAACGTGGGTTGCACGAGGTTCATTATCATCCCCTTTCCCACGTCCACCTTCTGGCCTTTGATCAAGTAGAGTATGGTGAACGGGGTTTCTTCGCCCTGCAAACACATATGTCTGTGGCGTAAAACTTTCAAAAGGCAATGAAAATGGAATACTCTCTCTCTCTCTCTATATATATATATATATGTTGGTGCGACAAGTAATTACCGTGACGGCTCGAGCTCAGCCAAAGATGAAGGCCCACCTAGCGCGCCAGAGACTGGGGACAGGCTGCTATGAGCGGGAGCAAGTGATGGTGCGGTGTTGTTGTTGTTCATGGAGTTGCTCCCGACGAAACTGGGTATCGGGAAATCATGTACCGTCTTGTCTGGATTTTCCTTCGTCTATTGATGATAGCTGGAACCAAGTTATTAGCGAAATCATTTCTGCAGGTAGTTACAGCTGCATTGACTGCTTGCTGTTGCAACTCATTTTTCTCCTCGGCTGTTTTTTCCGCGTCCTCAGCTGCTTTTTTCTCGACCGCAAGCTTCACCTTTGTGTCGATGTCCGCCTGACTAAACTTCTTTTTCTACTTCTTGGCCTCCGGGCCATCGTTGTAAAACACCTTCCACGTGGTGCCGTCTCCAACGCCGTGCACACGACCATATTGCGGTCGTTGGCCCAAAGGGAGTCCCTTAAGTTCGTTCAAGGCCCGGTTAAGAGGGGTGTCCCACTTGGGCCTCGTCGGAGAAGTAGGGCTTTCGGCTACAAGCTGGTGATGCTTCTCCAGTAGTCTAATCAATTTCCTCGTGATCTGGTCCTTGTAAAAAACCTTTTTCTCCTTGTCCCACTTGTAGCGGGTCCTGATGAAGTCACGCACCAAGGGGTTGGTGAACTTCGCGAAGGGGTCTGGGAGACCCGCGGCTTCACGTTCCGCGTCCTCCTTATCCCATATGGGCCTTTTACCGAGGTAGCCATGGCTTCTGAGGCGATGCTTCCCTGTGTTCCTTTGCTGAAGGCTCTTGAATTTCGCAGCCTTAGCCTTGGCTGCCTCGGTAGCGCAAGTGTCCTTGAACTTTTCGAACTCCTCTTCCGTAAGTGTCGGATTTTCCTCCAGAATCTTGGACAGGGGTTCGTCAGCCTCAATAGCTCGTTTCACCCTCCCTTTCCAGGAGGCCAAATCATTGCTAAACATGCCCATGGCGTGATTGTTAATCTTTTTCACCTTCAGATCATCCCATGGTTGTTCTATGTTATCATCCCGGTTGGGGAACTTGAATCTCTTGTGCAACTTTGTTAGGAGCAACTGCGTCAAATTTTCTTTACTCCTTAAGTCATCGTCGTTGATGCTCGCGCATTCCCGTAGGATGCATCCTAATTGGTTCCCATAGCACTTGCGAGGTTCTTCCGGCTCTAATGGCTCAAACTTGCCAGGTGCCATCTTTGTGATCACAAGTCATCCAATCCCTAGTTTGTTAGGTTTTCGTATCCTCTACTTCTTATGCTTCCTCTTTTCAATAGCGGCATCGGCGCCGGTACCTTCCCCACCGGTATCTTCCCCGCTGGTACCTTCCCCGCCGGTCTCGGCGCCGCCATCGGTGCCGGCGCCGTCGGTGTCGATGTCGGTATCAGTACTATCATCGAGGCCGACCTGCAAACCTTGCTTAGCAGTCAAATAGTCGAGGTACTCTTGTTCACCCCTCATAATCCATCTCGTCTGCATCTTGGTCAGAAGGCCCAGTTTCTTCGTTCTTTGACATGTTTCCTATGATTTAGTGTCCTCGCTTATTTCTAAAAGTATGAATAAATGAGAAATGACATAAAAAAGAAATCTATGTGCCAACACTCGATATGCCAACTATGTAGCACAAATCATGCCTTTATTCACGACAAATTTTGGCATGACCTTTGCTAAAAAAATGGACATACCGAGCGCCTGAAATTCACCGAACGGAAATGAATCAACATTACGGCGTAACAGAGGCCACTCGGATCATTTACCAAAACTGAACCAAAACATCACATGTCCAAATGACATGTTCAAATTCCAAACATGACATGTCCAAAACATGACATATCGACATATCGCATGTCCAGTTCAAATTTGCATATAAATTTAGCCTACCTAAATTTCCTTTAACAAGGGATGTTGATTTGGACAATTGCTTAAATGCTGCCTTTTCTTTTAATTACAATTGCTTAACCCTAAATTTCTGTCCTATGTTAAAACCTAGCTAAATTCATAACTAAATAGACAACCTAATTAACCTACTGTCCTAACTAAAACCTAAGTAAATTAACCGAAGAACCCTAGCTAGCAGAGAGAGGGGGGGTTACAGAGGGTGCAGGGGCGAGGAGGCAGGCCCGACGACGGCCGAGGTTGGGAGGGGAGGAAGCAGAGGAGGGAGGCGAGGGCCGACGGGTCGGGGGCGAGCGCCGAGGTTGGGGGCGAGGGCCGGGTCGAGGGCGAGCGCCGGGGCCGGGTCAGGGGCGAGCGCCGTGGCCGGGTCGGGGGCGAGCGCCGGGTCGCGGCGGTGCGACGGGGGAGAGAGTGGGGATTTGGGGGGAAAAGAGGCGGGATGAAGCAGGGAGATTGAGAATTTCTGGTTTAGTGGACGTAGCAGTAGCGCGTTTAGACAAAACGGGCTGCTACTACCTTTACTAGCTGTAGTGGTTTAGATAAAACGCGCTGCTACTACCTTCACTAGTTGTAGCGGTTTAGATAAACGCGCTGCTACTACCTTCACTAGCTGTAGCGGTTTTATAAGGAAATCGCTACTGCTAGCTTGACTGTAGCTGTTTTATAAGGAAATCGCTACTGCTAGCTTGACTGTAGCTGTTTTATAAGGAAATCGCTACTGCCAGTTTCCCTTTTTGTTTTCCTTTATTTTATCCCACTTTGATTTCCTGAGAGCAGTGAACGAAGGGAAGGCGATATATATTGCATCATTTGACGGTTAAATATGTATACAAAATAGGAACATATATATTACATCATTGGACCCATGCATAATAATGGCTAAGTGTGTATACAAAATAGGAACATATATATATATATATATATATTACATCATTTGACCGATAACATACGGTTCCTCAGCGCTGACATTTTCGTTTTTGAGTCAGCTTTTTCCCTTCTTGTTCGTCGAAGAATAATTGAGCCCCTCATTGTGACTTTGCCTTTCCCATGGAGTACGATTTTTCTTAGGTAATGTAGTATTGATTCTTCTTTTGACGTCTACTTCATCATCATCGTCATCTTCCCTCATTGGGTTGCCGTACTGATCATAGTCTTCCTCGTTTGCGACTCCATCCATTCCAATGATGTTCCTTTTGCCTCTCCTCACGACAACATGACTGGGATTGCATGGGTCGGTTATGAAGAAGCATTGTGTCACGTGCTTAGCGTGTACCCATGGCTCGTTTTTGGCGATAGCGTTCACGGTAGCGCTCTTGGCGTCGGGTATAGTCATGGTAGTGAAAATTCGGTTTTCTCTTTCAACATTCTTAGCCCATCTGTCACAGAACATCATCGTGTTGTGCAGTCCAGAGTAGTCAAGCTCCCAGATCTCATCGACCCTTCCATAAAATCGTTCAGTTGCACCGTTGTCGCTGCCGGTCATGCATTCCATCGTCACACCTGAGTTCTGATCATCACTGTCCATATCTTTGGCCTCCGTGTAGAACGTGTATCCGTTGATATCATATGCCTGATAGGTTACGAGGTTAGGCGAGGGGCCATGTGCTAAGGCGTATATGAGAAATCCGTCCTTAGAGCCCTCCTCCGGGGGATTAGCAATTATATGCTCTTTGAACCAATGCAGGAAAGTGGAGTTGTGCTCTCTAGTAACTTCAGCGTCCGTCCTGCATACCCCCCGGTCACGATACTTCTTTGCGATAATTTCTTTGTGCAGTGCCACGGAAGGATCTACCTCGTCTAGGTGTTGTAGCACTACCAAGTTTGCTATGTCAAAGTCGCTGCGTCGATCTGAGTATGCCACGTGCAGTTCCCTGTGACCGTTGCAGCGACCTTCTCCTTCGAGCCCCCCATCGTGCTTGTTAACCGGCAAACCAACACTAACACCAGGCGGCTAGTCTGCACCATATAGAAAATTCTCACAGAAAGAGATGCACTCTTGTGTCACATAACCCTGGACGATGCTTCCATCCGGACGGGACATGTTATGAATGAATCCTTTGATGATCCCATTCATCCTCTCAAACGGCATCATGTTGTGCAAGAATGACGGCCCCAGGTCTATTATGTCATCCACAATATGGACACACAGATGCACCATCACGTCAAAGAACGCAGGCGGGAAGTACATTTCAAGCTCATTCAGTATCACAACGATCTCTTCCTGTAGCCTTCGGAGCTGCTTCACACTGATCGACTTTCGAGAGATGACGTCAAAAAAGTTACAGAGACCAATAAGCGTGTCAAGGACGTGCTTGTCCATTATCCATCTAAGGGCAACAGGTAGTATCTGCGTCATCATCACATGACAGTCATGGGACTTCATCCCGCTGAACCTTTTCTTGACCGTGTCTAGATATCTGTTTATGTTGCCACAGTAACCGGAACTAACTTTGACTCCGGTAAGGCACTTAAAGAATTGATGGATCTCAGCTTGACTTAAGGTGAAGCAAGAAGGGGGGCAATAATCCTCTTTCTTTATTTTCTTGCCCTTCTTCTCCCGTGCCTCTGTCTCCGTCTCTGTCTGATTTTACGGGGCAGCATGTGCAGATCTTCCCTGATTTTCAAATCTTGCAAGTCTTTTCTTGCCTTCGGCCCATCCTTCGTCTTATCCGGCATGTTCATCAGTGTTGCGAGCAAGCTCTCAAGGACATTCTTACAGATATGCATTTGATCAAGGCAATGAGTTGTATCGAGTTTGTGCCAGTATTCCAAGTCCCAGAACACAGACCTCGTCTTCCATAACTTTAGCAACGGCTTTGGCGCCTTCCTCATCGTCTTTCCCGGCGCGGGGCACTCCTTCTAGTTTTCAACAGCTCATCGATTTCGGCACCGCTCCGTTTACGTGGAGGTCCTCGATGCTCAGCGTGACCATTGAATAGATCTCCACGGTTTCTCCACGGGTCGTCCTGTTCGAGCCATCTTCGATGCCCCATGTACACGATTTTCCCAGACCCGCCATCTTTCCTTGACGTTACCTGCTGAGACGTCGTATGATCCATGCACCGCGTGCATCCGCAATATCCATGGCACACCTGGCCTGCCACATATCCGTAACCGAGATAGTCCTGCACTGTTGTGATCAGCGCGGCTCTCATGTTGAAATACTCGCCTTTGCTGGCGTCCCATGTCTTGGCCGGTGTTTTCCATAACGTGTCTAACTCCTCTTGAAGTAGCCCCAGATACAAATTAATATTTTTTCCTGGTTGTTACGGCCCTTGAATAAGCATGCTCAAGTGAATGTACTTCGATTTCATGCACAACCAGGGGGGAGGTTGTACATCCATACAAACACGGGCCATGTGCTATGGTTGGTGTTCTGGTTGCCAAACGGGTTCATGCCATCGGTACACGCGCCGAGCACGATGTTCCTTGCATCACATTCAAAATACCGATAGAAGTTGTTCAACGCTCTCCACTGGCTTCCATCCTTGACGTGTCTCAGCTTCAGATCATCTCCATCGTCGGGCTTCTTCCTCTCCGCGTGCCAGCACATTAGCTTTGCTTCCTTGGGATCTACAAAATAACTCTGGAGACGGGGAGTGATCGATAAGTACCATACCACTTTGTGGGGACATTTCTTCCCGGCCTTCTTGTATCGAGAAGCATTGCACACCAGACAGCTTGTTTTTTCCGCATTCTCCTTCCAATAAATTATGCAATAGTTGATGCATGCATGGTATCTAACGTGTGGCAGATCAAGAGGGCACACGATCTTCTTGGCCTCATCAACACTACTAGGACATAGATTACCCGCGGGAAGAACATCCTTTAGGTACTTGAGATGCTCATCGAGGCTAGTGTCGGTCTATTTGTTTTTAGCCTTCGTCTTCAGAGTTGGAGCGTGAAAACTCAAGCGGGTCACCTCAGGATTGCAACCATCATACAATGGAGTGTTCGAGTCTACCACCAGTTGCTCCAGCTTAGCCTCCTCTCTAGAAGCATCTCTCTCAGTACTCTTCTCCTTGCGAAGCAATGCTTGAACATGAGGGTCCCATACGATTGAACTTAGTACCGACGAACATGTCCGGCCCCTTCTCTGCCGGCATGTCTGGCCTCTTCCCCGCCACCATTATCGATCATCTCTTCGTCTTGCCCCGTGTCATCATTGCCTGCCCCGTCGGCATCCTCAACATCGTCATCCTCATCTCCAATTATCCACCGAGTATAGCCATCCATGAAATAAGTCATGAGCAGGTGCGCTTTGACACGACCATCGTCATGGGGGTCGAGCCAAACTATTCCTTTGCATTTTCGACACGGACATAAAACCTCTGTCCGGTTATTTTCTTTCATGTCCTGCACCGCCGACCGCAACCACCTGTCCACCATCGTTCCACTGACCATTGGCAACTCTGCACGGTAATAACAAGCAAATTGATTATAAAAATGCGTGCATGCATCAAAGTCATACAAAAATTCGGCATGACCTTCCTTAAAAATAGGACATATATAGATCTAGAGTTTGCCTGGAATTCGCCGAAACGGAAATAAATCGACATTTCGGCAAAACATAGGCAACTCAAAAGCACAATTTGGCATCAACTCATGCCACACACACAATTTCCATAAACATATCACACACACATAAACATATTTCCATTTTGCAAAAGCATGAAATTTTAATCACCTATATCTCGAGATCGAGCACACGGTGGAGATGATGATGTAGGGAGATCAAAAGTGCACAAAGCACTTCTTGACAAAGATAGATCTAGTTAGGGGGCAAATAGGTCACTTAACTAAATACTACATCTACCTAGCTACCTAATTTGGGAAGAGACAACTTCAACTAGTGGAGGGGGAAGGAAAAAGAGAAAGGAGATGCATTAATGGAGGTGGTGTAGTTAGGTAGGAGTAATGAAGAGAGAGAAAGGTAGGTAGAAGAGGGAGAGTAATGGGGGAGAAGTATTGAGGAAGAAGAAGAGTGAGAGTGGGAGAGGTAGGGGAAAGGGAGAGGAGGGGGAGGGGGGGAGGGGGAGGGTGGGTGGGGAAAAGGTGGTGGGTGCAGATTAGCAGTAGCGCGGGACATAAAACGCGCTGCTGCTAAGAAAGTAGCAGCAGCGCGCTTTCGGTACAAGCGCTACTGCTAACCGGGACCAAAAGTGTGCCCGATTTGAAAATTAGCAGCAGCGACCTCAGAAAAATTGCGCTACTGCTACAGCTATAGAAGTAGCGCGGCTCGCGGCACTGCGCTGCTGCTAAATGGAGTTGGGTGGGCACTGTTGGTCCATATTTGTAGCAGCGCGGGTTACGCCGAGCGCGCTACTGCTAAGAACTTGTCAGTAGCGGGTTTTCCACACCCGCGCTACTGCTAATTAGCAGCAGCGCTCCTTTTTGAGCCGCACTGCTGCTAAGATTATGTGTATAGGGTTTTCCCTAGTAGTGACTAGTCAGCTGCCGCTTGATTTTATTATAAACATTGATGTAACAAGGCACTGAAAACATTCAGTTTAGGCTAAGAAACTTGTGAAGATCTCTCTAATTGATTATTTTTTCTTGGTTCGATAAATACTTGGCTGCAAAATTGGCAATATTCTTGCCTGGCTCCCTCCTTCGGACATAGCCTCTTTGGCCTTCTGCCTTATGCATCCATATAGAACATTCCTCATGCAAGCCGATCGCCCATGCTCTCCCAAACCACTTCCACCTAACCCTTGCCTCTAGCCGTGACCGCCCCGGGCCGCGGCTGCTGCCATCTGCCGCCACCGCTACCCCCTCCCGCCACGCCGCCGCACCCTCTCCCCGCAGCCGCGCCGTCCCTCTCCCAGCCACCGCGCCGCCTCTCTTGCCGTGCCGCCGCCACCCCATCTCAACCCTAGCCGCCACTACTCCTCTAGCCACCGCCGCTCCTCCGCCTCACCGCGCCGCCATGTCTTCTAACGCCTCCACCTACGCCAACCCTTTCGCCGAGCCGGACCCTGCCGACATCCGCGACATCAACATCCACGAGCGTGCCCTGTTTGTCCTTGATGCCACCGACTCCATGTACTTCGCGTGGAAGATGTACTTTTCGCTCCTCTTCCGTGAGAACAATCTCTGGATCATGTTGACGGCACCATCGACTCCCGCGCTCTGGTGGGCGACTCCGAGTGGACCGCGATCGACAATACGCTCATCCGGTGGTTCTTCACCACCATCTCCAAGGACCTGTTTCACACGGTCGTGATCAATGGTGATGACACCCACGCTGTGTGGGTCAAGCTCAGCGGACTCTTCAACGACAACAAGCTTCAGTGCCGCGTTTTTTGTAGCAGGAATTTTTTGACTGTCATCAGGATGAACAGTCCATCGATGACTACTGTCGCCGCCTGAAGACGTTGGCGGATGAACTCCGCGACATCGGCACCAAGGTTGATGACGACCTCCTCCTTAGCATGCTCACCACCGGTCTCAACGAGGACTTCGGAAACGCCGTCTCCAACCTCACCTTGATGCTGGAGTCCTCCTTCCCCAAGTTTGTGGCATACTTGCGGTTGGAGGAGCGCCAGATGAAGGGGGTCAAGAAGCGTGTGCAGCACCACGCCCTCGCCGCCGACATCCCACGCGGCGCCCGGCAACAAGCTGCCCCGTCCGCTCCGCGGCAACAGCCGCCGCCCCGGGATTTTCCCCCTCCTGCCCGCGCCCCCGTTCCTCCCGCTGCCCCCAGCAGCAGCAGCAGCAGGGTGGCAGGCGGCGCGGCAACCGCCGCGGGGGCGGCCAAAAGCAGCAACAACCTGCGCACATGGGGGCCCCTTGTCAGTAGCAGCTGGCCACCCCACCGTGGACTTATGACACCAATCTGTGGACGGTGTCGTTCACGCATACTCGATGTCGGTCCCTCGGGCTCCTGCCCAAGGCATCCTTGGGCCCAGTCCGGCGAGCCACCAGGCGTACTTCTCCGCTCCCAGCACCGCCCCCTACCCGGCATCGCCGGCCATGGGAGGCTATGGCACCGCCCCCGCGCCTGCCTATGGCGGGTTCTACCCGCCCCAGGTCCCGCTGCCATGGGATTCAGCCCTCCATGCCGCCTTGCATTCGGCTTCGTCACCGAGTAACTATGGTGGCGGTAGTGACTGATACATGGTCTCGAGCGCCACTGCTTAGATGACCGCTCATCTCGGTAACCTCATGTCTTCCACTCTCGTTCATATTACCACTCGCATCACCGTTGGTAACGATTCCTCTCTACCCATTACACATGTCGGTCATATGTAGTTTCCTTCCACCTCTACTCCTATTAACATGTCTAATGTTCTCGTATCTTCTAACTTAGTAACCAACCTTGTCTCTGTTCGTCGCCTTGCTCGTGAGAATCCTATTACTGTTGAATTTGACGATGTTGGCTTTTCTGTGAAGGACGCCCGTACACGGATGGTACTACACCGATGTGACAGCCCGGACGAGCTCTACCCGGTGCATCCTTCTGCCGCCACGACCACCTGTCCAGCCGCCCTCGCCACTAGTGTCGATCTTTGGCACGCCTGCCTCGGTCATCCCAACTCCACAAGTTTGCGTCAGATTCTGCAGAGCTTTTCATTCTCATGTAATAAGGTTGACGACCACACCTGTGAGGCATGCCGTCTCAGCAAGCATGTTAGACTTCCCTTTAACGAGTCTACAAACATTTCCACTTTTCCGTTTCATTTATTACATAGTGATGTTTGGACGTCCCGGTTGCAAGCAACATGGGTTATCTATACTATTTGGTGATATTGGATGCTTTTCCCCATTATGTGTGGACATTTCCTCTCCGTCGCAAGTCCGACGTTCTTGCTACACTCACTGCTTTTTACTCATATATCACCACACAGTATGGTCGTCCTATTCTTGCCTTGCAAACGGACAACAGAGAAGATTTTGACAATGTTGCCATCCGCAATCTCCTTGCGACTCACGACGCCATTTTTTAGCTCACTTGCCCCTACACGTCACAGCAGAATGGTCGCGCCGAGCACACCATCCGCACTATTAATGACCATGTTCGCACGTTGCTCTTCCCCTCCAACGTGCCTCCTCGGTTCTGGCCGGACGCTCTTGCAACCGCCAACCTTCTCACAAACATCTGCCCGTGTCATCCTCGCTGGAACTATAGTCCTCACCAGCTCCTCTTCGGTGTGGCTCCATCTTATGATGGTCGCATTTTCGGGTGTCTCTGTTATCCTAGCACCGCGTCCACCACCCCTCACAAACTCACTCCCTGGTCGGTTCCTTGCATCTTTCTCGGTTATCCTCCCAACACCAAAGGTTATCGGTGCTATGATCCAGTGTCCCACTATGTCTTTACTTCGCGGCACATGTACTTTGATGAGCTGGTGTTCCTATTTCAGCAGGTACAGTCCTCCTCGGCGTCTCCCGCAGTGCGGCTCGCCCCTGCCACCACCTACGGCAAGTCGTCAGCATGCCGCGCCGAGCACTGGGCCCGGCCCTGCCCACGCTTCCGGCGCCGGCCGCCCCTCCCGCGGCGCTTCGGGTGTGGCTGCCCCCTCGGGCGCCCCCGCAGCCGCGGCCTTTGGGGCCCCCTCGGGCGTCCCCACTGTCGCAGCCTCCTCGGGCGTCCCCGCCCCCGAGGCCAACTAGGGTGCCCCCGCCGCCACGGGCCCTTCGGCCGCCCCCGTCGTCGCGGCCTCTGGCACCACTGCGGGTGGCCCCTCGAAGTCCTCGAAGACTGGCTTGACCTCCTACTCACCGGTCCCCCTCTCGGCTTCGCCGACTGAAGTCGCACCTCTCATCGGTGTGGTTACTCGAGCTCGGACTGGGACGTTTCATCCTAGCATGCGCAATACCTCAGACGAGTACGCGTGTGTCGCGTCTACCTTGGCCCCGACTCCGCTCCCACCTCCGCCCACGCAACCCTTTGGGATCTGAACTGGCTTGCTGCGCTGCGTGAAGAGTTCGACGCCCTGTACCGCAACCGTACATGGGAGCTTGTCCCGCGGCCTCCCTGTGCCAATGTTATCATTGGCAAGTGGATTTTCCGCCACAAGACTCATCCCGACGGTTATCTTAAGCGCTACAAGACGCGATGGGTGGTGCGCGGTTTCCGGCAGCGCTCCGGCGTGGACATCGCGGACACCTTCTCCCCGGTTGTCAAACCGGGCACGATTCGCGTTGTTCTCCAGCTTGCTGTCTCTCGCGCCTGGCCAGTTCACCAACTCAACGTGTCCAATGCTTTCTTGCATGGCCATCTCGACGGGCAGGTGTTTTGTAAGTAGCCCAATGGTTTCGTCGACACCGATGTGCTTGCTCTCTCGTTCTCTTTACGGGTTGCACTACTAGGAAAAGGGCTACTAATGGCGCACCAGTTTTGCCTACTAATGGCTCATCACTGGTGCGCCATTAGTATCACGCCACTAGTATTTTTTACTAATGGCGCACCACTGGTGCGCCATTACTATCTGGTATACTAATGGCGCGCCACTGGTGCGCCATTAGTATAGGCCACTGGTGCGCCATTAGTATAGGCCACCGGTGCGCCATTAGTATTTTTGAATTTTGAAGGCGGGAAAATAGTAGTGGCGCACCGTCTAACCCCCACCGTGCGCCATTGCTATTTTTGAATTTTGAATTTGGATCTGGATCGTGATTTATTTGCCCATTTTTTGCTCGTTTTTTGGCACGATATTATTTCAAATTTTGTTCTTGTTTTTGGATCTTGTACGTTCTTTTGCCGGAGAGGAGTTCGCCGGAGAGGAGGAGGAGGAGGTCACCGGAGAGGCGCTTGCCTACATCGCCGTAGAGGAGGAGGTGGAGCTCACCGGAGAGGAGGGAGGAGGATCTCACCGGAGAGGAGGGAGGAGAAACCGTAAGGGGAGGGGAGGGGAGGAGAGGAGGGAGGAGGAGGTCGCCGGAGAGGAGGAGGAGGAGGTCGCCGGAGCGGAGGAGGGTAGTATGGTGCAGGAGAGAAGGGAAGATGGAGTGGAGGAGTGGAGGAGATGGAGTGGAGGAGAGGTGGAGTGGAGGAGAAGAATGAAGAGGTAAGGACGACGGGCGGGGCGACGGCGACGTGCGGGGCAAGGGCGACGGCGGGCGGGCCGGGGCGCGCGTCGCGCGTCGGGGCAGGTCGGCGAGCGGCGTCGGGCGAGGGCACGACCGACGGCGAGCGGGCGGCGACGGCGACCTCGGGCGGCGAGGGGAGGCGACGGCGTCGTCGGGGCTGGGGCCGACGTCGAGGAGCAGCGCAGCAGCCTGGCGGCGTTGGAGAAGAATGGCGGGTGGGGTGAAATTTCCCAAGTGTTTGGTTATATAGGAAAGGCTTTGGTCCCGGTTCATGGCACGAACCGTGACCAATGCCCCCTTTAGTCCCGGTTGGTGCCACCAACCGGGACCAAAGGCCTCGTTTCAGCAGCCCAAAGGGTGGGAAGCGGCGGCCTTTGGTCCCGGTTGGTGGCACCAACCGGGACTAAACGGGGGCATTGGTCACGGTTCGTGGCAACAATCGTGACCAATGCCCCCCTTTAGTCCCGGTTGGTGCCACCAACCGGGACCAAAGGCCTGCGCCTGCCAAAGTCGCGATGCGGTGGGATGTTTAGTCCCACCTCGCTAGCCGAGGAGCGGCCACACCTGTTTATAAGCGCTGCCCCGCCATCTCCATCGAACTCCTCAGAACTGCAGGCCTTTGGGCCTAATCTCACACCGCTATGCCTGTGGGCCTACTGGGCTTTCTGCGGGCCTGAATCCTGGCCCATGGATGGGCTTTCTGCGGGCCTGAATCCTGGCCCGTGGTGGCCCAGTAGGTGGCATTTTTTTACTATTTATTTTTTCATTTCTACTTAGAACTAAATACTTATAGTTTTTTAGTGATTTTTTTTCTTTTAGGTCCCAAAATTATAAACTTTCTCTTAGTGCCATAAGTTTTAAAATTTGAATAATTTAAATTTGAATTTTTTAAAATTTGTGCGAATCACTAGTTTATGAATAACTTTACTATAAAAATTGATTTTTGAGTCATTCTTTTTCCTGCTATTTAATATTACTGTGTTTTATCATTATACTCAATTTGGTAATTTTAGTTAGTCATAAAAAGTATTATAAGCATTTTTTTCTTTTTTGCTATTTATTTTTTCATTTATACTTAGAACAAAATACTTATAGTTTTTTAGTGTTTTATTTTTTCTTTTAGGTCACAAAAATTATAAACTTTCTATTAGTGCCATTAGTTTTCAAATTTGAAAACACTTTTTTTGTTTTTTTTGCTTGTAGTGCCTTTTTTTCCAGTTTTTTGTTTTGTTTTCTGCATTATTTATTTCCTTTTGTTTTTTGCTTTATTTTTTAATTTTTTTTGCTTTTCGTTTTAGAAAAATTATAAATTTTCTGTTAGTGCCATTAGTTTTCAAATTTGAAAACACTTTTTTTAGTTTTTTTTTCTTTTTTTTGTTGCTTTATTTATTTTATATTGTTTCTACTTACAACAAAATACTTATTGTTGCTATTTTTATTTTTTTCTAGTTTTTTGTTTTGTTTTCTCTAATGGCGCACCGCGGGCAGGTGCGCCATTACTATTTTTTTTGATTTATTTTGAATTTTGAAGGCAGGAAGATACTAATGGCGCACCATGGGCAGGTGCGCCGTTAGTAACTTTTTTTTTATTTTGTTGACTTATTTTGAATTTTGAAGGCGGGAAGATAGTAATAGCGCACCATGGGTAGGTGCGCCATTAGTAAGTTTGAATTTTTTTTGAATCTTTTGCCTCTCCAGATCTTAAAAGCCCCGTATCTTTTTTTCTTTTAGGTTTTTGAGGATTTTGAAAATGTTTAACGGGTTCCCTTGTTAAATTCGGATGTAACTTTTCGAGTAGACGATTTTTCATATAAAAAACTTTTTCATCCGAGTTCGTAAATAAAGTTATGCCCATTTTACAAATTCTCGAGACATTTCGCAAATAAAGTCGAAATTCATATTTCTAAATTTTCACAACAACTAGACCACATATCACATGGGAAACTTTTTTTCTTTTATTTTTTTGACATTACCATCATTTTTTTATTTTATTTTTTGAACTGAAAAGGCGGTCCGTGAGGGGGTGCATTCGGTGGAAGTGGTGGCCAAGTTACTAATGGCGCACCATGCGAGTGGTGCGCCATTACTAGTTCAACTAGTAATAGCGCACCACTCCCACGGTGCGCCATTAGTAAAAAAATATTAATTTTTTTTCAAAACTACTAATGGCGCACCGTGGGAGTGGTGCGCCATTACTAGTTCAACTAGTAGTGGCGCACCACTCCCACGGTGCGCCATTAGTAGTTTTAAAGAAATTAAAAAAATTACTAATGGCGCACCGTGGATGTGGTGCGCCATTAGTATTTGGACACTAATGGCGCACCAACACATGGTGCGCCATTAGTATATAGTAATGGCGCACCACATGTCTGGTGCGCCATTAATGTCAATTCCATCTATAACCCTTTTCCTAGTAGTGTTGAAGCAGGCGCCTCGAGCCTGTTACCAGCGGATCGCGGCCTTCCTTCAGTAGTAGGGGTTTCGGTCCACACGGTTTGATGCCTCCCTGTTTGTTTATCACCAGGGTGCCGCCACCGCTTACCTTCTCATGTATGTCGACATCATCATCCTGACTGCGTCCTCACCAGCGCTACTTCAGCAGATCACAGCTCGCCTCGGCACCAATTCGCCCTCAAGGACTTGGGGGCTCTCCTCTACTTCCTCGGCATCGAGGTTATCCGCCGTGCCACTGGATTCTTCCTGCATCAGCAGAAGTATGCCTACGAGCTTCTGGAGTGATCCAACATGCTTAACTGCAAGCCTGCTTCCACACCTGTTGACACGAAGGCTAAGGTGTCTGCCGTCCAGGGCTCTCCGGCGTCCCAAGCTCCCTTTTACCGCTCCATTGTCAGTGCTCTTCGGTACCTCACACTGACGCATCCGGATATCTAGTATATTGTCCAGCAGTTGTGTCTCCACATGCATGCCGCTCGTGACACTCATTGGGCTCTGGTGAAACGTATTCTCCCGTATATACGTGGCACCACGGCTATGGGTGTCACCCTGACGGCATCACCCGACACCAGCCTCGTCGCCTACTCCGACGCCGACTGGGCTGGGTGTCCCGACATTCGGCGCTCCACTTCCGGCTACTACGTCTACCTCAGACACTCTCTGATTTCGTGGTCGTCTAAACGACAACCCACGGTCTCACGATCAAGCGCCGAGGCCGAGTACAGGGCAGTGGCCAACAACGTCGCGGCGTACTCCTACCTATGACAGCTTCTTCAGGCCACGCTTGTCTACTGCGACAACGTCTCCGTGTTCTACCTTGCTGCCAACCCTGTCCATCATCGCCGGACGAAGCATATTGAGCTCGACATTGACTTCGTTCGGGAGCATGTCGCACATGGTCGTGTTCGAGTTTTGCATGTGCCCACCGATCAGCAGTTCGCCGATGTTATGACGAAGGGTCTACCCACCTCGACTTTCGAGGGCTTCCGGTCCGGTTTTTGCGTCACCGGCGATGCTTTGACTGCGCGGGGGGGGGGGGGTGTTGAACATGTGTACACGTATGTAGGACCGGGTTTTATATGTCGTACCTGTAGCGTCTCTCTCCCTCTGTATTTACTTGTATCTTGAGAGACAAGACACCGGTCGCACCCCTTGTACCTATATATGTGCCTAGTGCACGATCAATGAGAATATCGATGCACACAATCCCCTTTACAGGAGAGACAAAAAAATACTAGCAGCCAGTAGTGAGCTTGACCGCACCTAGCCAATCGCCCTGAAGGCTGCTAGTTATTATATATCGCACGTCGTATATAAGAATGGACAGGAGCGTTCATATATGAAACTCTAGAGGAATATGAACAAACAGGTTACGAAAAAAAACACGTCTATTGGGCCGGCCCAGTCGCGACCGCAGTCAGCAATTCCGGGATTCAACATGCCACGTCGACAATCCCTGTTTGGAAACTCTCTCAAGGTTCAAAATATACCGGGACCGGATAGTTCGATGTGTTGATTTCCGGGAGTGAAAGTTCAGGGTTCGATTCAGATTTCGTCTACAAGTTCAAGGTTTGTTTTCAACTTTTGCTTCTGTGAGTCGTACACGAGCACCTGAACGGGCTGGTCGTCATCTGGGAGATGCACAAGTTTATCAGACAGCAGGCACACGAACCCAATGCTCCAGTTAGGCCGGCACCTGGCGTACCACGACCTCCGCTGGTCCGCCCCATCCTTGTCGCGCCACATGATACATTCTTGACAACTCCTTCTGCGACCTTGAACCACAGGAGGCCAACTACATGGAGTCAAGATGGTGCACCAAGACCATTGCCCGATGGTGCCGGCTTTCTTCCTCGACAACAGCGCCTATGGACGGTCTACAACCTTGATGCCGGCGACCTTGCCGAGCTTGGAAATGGGCTCTGCAATTCTGGCAAAGCCTTTTCTCTCGGTTGTGATGTCTAGTGAGGCACAAAAGATCTTTTCTAGGCAGTTATAAATGTTGTAGTTGGCGATGAATTCATATGTGAGTCAAATAAATAAATGCATTTCTATCCACATGTGAGACTAGTAATGAGATTTTGTTATATTTTCTATCTACATATGGGACCATACAAATAAATAAATAAAGATCTTTTTCTATGTGCTTATAATTGCAATTCAAAATGTAATACACTATTTATCTTGCAAAATACGCACTATGACCGCTTAAGATTATCCAACGACTGATGGATGAGCTTTCACTATATTTTCTCTGTCTTTTTAATCACGAATCACATAACAACCACAAGACAATGACATCTGTGGACAATCTCTTAAGCCCCGGGGCATTGTGCTAGTATCTGAATAATTCCGTGAACGATGGAAGAAGGGATAATCATGCCTTGGTGTCCACCACTTGGGGTGTTGGCGCTGGCGCATATGGCCATAGGCATCATATGAGAAATTTTGTATTTTTTTGCTACAAATATAAATTTTATGAGGGGTTTTATATTGCACTTTTAACTTGCATGTTGTTCCGTGATGCGCTGTGGATGAAATTTAGCGACAGAAGTAATGGTTGATACCATGCCAATGGTCGCAATGCCACGGTCCACCAACCAGCCAATCACATCAATGTCTGTGGAGAGCGCATGTGAGATCAACATGCGGATGTGGCCCATGCATTGAGGAGGGGGGGGGGGGGGGGGTGGAGAGCTGCATCTTGATGTTAATATATGAGGAGAAAAAAAATGAAAAGTGTCGTACAAATGTTGCAAAGTGGATGAAAAAGGCTAATGTGGCAATGCATGAAGGAGGGAGTTCAGATACGAAAAGGTTGCATCCAAGTATTTATGGAGTTCAATTTAGATCCAGTTATCCAGGATTGTTTGTAGTGAAACTGTTGTAATTCATCACTGATTGGCTGATTCAACGTACATGTGTTGATAGAGGAGTATTCTTCCTCTTTACTATAGAATAGAATCTCATCAGAAGTCGGGTACGAAGTTAAAGGTTCTTGTATAGGCCGCCTTTATAAGAATCGGGTTTATGGCGATAGCTGAATTGACTATAACTCATACTCCTGTTGATCTATGGTCGTGGAGAGTTAGGATTTTATCTTGTTGTGTGCAAGATGTGGTGAACACGTTCATACAGTAACTTGACACGAGAGAATACACTAAAAAATATCACGGTTGAGAAATACATAGTGCACCAATGACAAAATTGCTTTTCCCCAACATATACTCTATTTATTCCCTTTTGTAAGATTTAGTAACACTCGGGCGTTGTCCAATGACACATTCTTATAAATACCAAATGACACTATATAAAAACCATATATACGAAAATAACCTTTTGAGTTTACTCTTAACATAGTCAAATGTTTTAGACATTTGAAAGCTTCATGGAATATATATCATAATTCTTAATCCAATTTTCTCATACAATATATCATACATAGTATTACTTTACAAAGTATAGCAATGTATGTACATAAGATACATCTTCGTACACAATTTACGGGCACATATGAACTATACATAGGATATGGGGACCTTAGTTGTTTGAGAACTGTGCATATGCATGATTAGGTCGCATTTGGCTATCTTCCTATTTTGTTGGGTATGAAGGCTCCATGGCAAGACCACACAAGCCCTTCTTGTCTGCAATGTCTTTCTCCATTCTCAAGTACCCATCTTCGCCCCAAGTTGTGCCCCATGAATTCTTCATCAACCAATAGCTCGTGCCATCACTAGTCTTTCCATATCCAATGGCTGCAATTCCATGGTCCAAGTCAGTGCCGCAGGACCCAGTCATCACCCCACCAGAGTAGAATTGGAACGTCATGTCTCCTCCGTCCACAGCTACAGACACTGGTTGGTTTGCCACCGCCTTCATAAGGTCGCCCTCGTTATTGGCAGGCACATCCCCAAAGCCGGTGATGGTTGCGACACTGTTGGATCCAGCCTTGCACTTGCCGTCAGCTGCAGTATATGGGTAGCTTGACTCCATAGTAAGGCCTCCATTCTTGATAATGAATTTGAAGGCATCATCCATGAGTCCTCCCTCGCAGCCTTGATCTTGACCATGAACATCA
The DNA here is from genome assembly GCF_056163025.1 of Triticum urartu. Lineage (NCBI taxonomy): Eukaryota > Viridiplantae > Streptophyta > Magnoliopsida > Poales > Poaceae > Triticum > Triticum urartu. The sequence continues at coordinate 34,938,727 of NC_141874.1, read as the reverse complement.
CAGTCAACCAACTCTTGCTCCGACAGTGAGATCAACTTCCCGGTTTTCAGTTTTACAATGCCCTCCGTCGCGGCAACAGCAGAAAATGCCCAACAGCAGCCTAGAAATAATTGTGTTGTTATAGTGTTATCCAATAAAATATTAACACATATATGCCGTGCATCATAATGTTTTTTTTACTTACCACACTGGCCTTGATCCTTGACAGGAGTGACGGCTCCCTTGGCCCTCCAGTCCATCGTTGCTGGAAGGGCATCCAAACTCAAATTCTCATACCTGAATCCAGAAGAAAGAACTCTCATGGAGTTTGCTTTGAATCCCTTGTTTGTGTTGGTTGTCTTGAACTCATCATTTGTGATATCAGCAAATTGGTTGACGCCAAGCCAGAACTTGTGATTTTGGGCATTGAATGTTTCAATGAACTCGACGTTGCCTTTGAAAACCTCGAACCGACGTGCCTTCTCAGTGGTGTCCTTGTACACACGGCCATACTGAGCCATCCAGTTCTCATGCTTCACCACCATCAACAAGTCATCATTCAGCTCACGAGCTGCAATGACAGTACCACAGAGGCAGATGCAACCGAGGATGGCAAGAAGCAAAGCCTTGTGGATGGCCATCTTCGGTTAGGTACCGAACTGCAATGACAGTACTGCAGCGGCAGAGGCAACCTAGGATGGCAAGTGTCTGTACATTGGTCTGGTTTGTTGGATGGCACTTGGTGGTATATATAGTGTCAAGTACGTGTTAAAAATAGGAGACTGAGAGATACGGTGTTTGTACGAAGTTATTTTGTGGAAAAGGGCTTGTGCGTTGCCGTGGATTATGGTGGCCGGCTAGTGGTATAAAAATGACGCGCACATCTGATTGGCCGGCCACATTGTATAAAAATGATACGGCAGAACAAAGAAGTACGCTTGGTGTACATCTGATAGTGACTCCTGCTTGTTTATGTCGGGGTGTACATCTGACTGACAGTGATCCCTGCTTGAGAGATTTATTGAAAGAAAGAAGAACCGTGTCCATGAAAATAAATTTTCAGAAGAGTACCGTGGACGTGACACCAGTTTGTACAAAAGAATCAAGTAACTGCTTTGATACGTACCGTGAACCCGCCCTGACAACAAAAATTAAAACAAATACTTGAAAAATTCACAAAATTCCAATTTTTGTGTGTAGAAGATAATTTCATGCGTGAGGTTCGCATCAATTTTCAAATCATTTGAACATCTGAGCAGCTCTCGGCAAAAAAAGACAAATTCAGGGTCTGTAAAAATGTTTACTGTTCACACACTGTTCCGACCCGATTTGTCTTTTTTTTCTGAGAGTTCCTCAGATGTACAAATGATTTAAAAATTGGAGCGAAACTCACGCATCAAATTATTTACCACACAATTTTTTTTGGAATTTGTCTAGTGTTTTTTTTTTCTGACGAGATGCAGATGAGTCTGGGCACCGGAACGCTGCACTCGTATAAAACAGCATAGAAATGGACTTTTATTCAACTAGGAGATGTACAGGAGATGGGCACCAGAACGCTGCACTCGTATAAAACAGCATAGAAATGGACTTTTATTCAACTAGGAACCAGTGAAATTTAAAGGCAATCCCATTTAGTTCGGTAGTGTTACTTGCAACATTTTTTTTAACCTAGAACACTTTATCTCTACACTGTAAGGTCTGCTGGTATCACCATAAAATAAGTAACCCATATAATCCACATTGTGCTCGGTTAATTAAGAGGACGGGGTGTCGACCCGTTGGCTGGGCCCCGAGTTCGAGTCCCGACTCGAACGCGCGGTGCTTGTGGTGTTTCTCCTATAAAAAAATGCTAACGAGGGTTATCCCTTGGTTGGTCTCATTTTTTTGCTCGGTTAATTAATTGGTCATGCCAAACTTGATCCATACTAAAACGAAACAAAGCATGCACTTTAATTGAACTCATGTTACCACCGCAAAGTACAAGATAAAAGTAAAAAAAATGAAACAGGTTGGACTTGATGGTCACAGCAAAAAAATAGGCGCTACTGCGGCAGCCACGTATGTTCAGAACAACCAGCACAGCAGGATCGCTTCATGCCAGCAAGCCAGCCGCTTGTGTACGACAGGTGGCACACAAACTATGGTATCATCCGGGCCGTTATACGGTGCTTCTCAGGCACGAGGGAGTACGTTTATGTAACCCACATCAAGACTGTGAAAGGCAGCCCGAAATGATAAGGTCCCCGCTATTGGGTGTCTGAGGGGTGCATTTCTGGAATATTGATCGAAGGGCGCTAATTTACTACAGTATTTACGAAGGGAAGCGACGAAGAAAAAAAATACTCCATAGGGAAACATCTGAGAAACATGCTTACATTCATAGGGAAACATGCTTACATTCCCACATATTAGATAATTAAAATGACTCCATAGGGAAGCATGCTTACATTCGTGTGGCCACTAACATAAAGATCGCACCATCCAACGCTGATCCCCGAACTGGCCGCTGATTGATATCTCCAATCATGAGCTCCACAAGTGCATCCGGTTGTTCCCCAGCTTTGGAACTGTCGGTGTCACCGGATCCAGACACTTCAAGCTCGTACACTAGTGCCAATGCGGGATCCAAATGGATGGAATTTGTCCTCTCCCTATGTAGTCGGAGCGCTTACCCTTCTGGTCCCATGAATCTCTTACAGGATGAGATTACTCCATATCTCTATCACAGGATGGGACAGCTGAGTGGATCGTGGGGTAAGAAGGAGGATGGTCAAGTGCTATGGGAAGAGATAAAGGCTTAACATAAAGCAGAGGCCCGTGAGTTGGTTGGAAGTAACCATGCATGTTTATTCACTGGATAGCAGCACAGATGCTCGACGTTTTCCTACTTTTCCCAACACCTCCCAATCCTACTTCTGTGATATATTGACCGTCAGGTTTCACAAACATGCGCTAAGAGTAAATAACCTATAATATCTAGCAAGGAGGTGATCCACTGAATATTTTATAGGCTTATTACTTCATTTCAACCAAGTTGAATTCTGTCATATTCAATAGCACGCTTCACATCATTGCCCCTCTCCTCCTGCTTTATATATAAGAGAGAAGCCATAACTTGCAGTGATTATATTCACCAAACTACTGTACCTGAGTCCGTGATGATTAGTTGAGCATGTGCCTTACCTCCTACAAAATACAGATCATGCCTCCTTCCTCATTGTTAGAGTACATAAACATAATGTATAACTATAGGACAGAAGTTCGTTCAAACTTTATCATGCACACAAGTCGATTGAAAAAGCATTGGTATTAAAATGAACCTTCCATTTGTGACCTCAATGTAGCATCGGAAAACAGTTGCCCGCTCAACATACTCATTTTATAAACCCTCAAAATGCAACTATCTATTGGGTCCTTCTCAAATACAGTTCTGATACTAAACTTGTCAAATTGTTATTAGAGATGGTCCTAAAGAGATGCGTAAGCTGCTTAAAACGAAGTTAATTTGTGTGGTCGCATTCATCGACGCTTCCTACTTTAAGCGCCTGCTAATTTTAGCGCAAAACCATATATACATCACATGTTTTCAATATATTATGTTTCCTTTCCTAACTTACCTGAATTACATTATTTGAAGTGGGACATATTAAAATCAATAAGGAAAATTCACATCAGTGTGTTTGGGCAGTACATTGACATTACTCAGTCAGTGTCTAACTAAACTTCCTGAGCATGCATAGTAATTTCTTTCCTCGGTTTGCTGAAGTTTGAATTTTCCTGAAGCCGCAAATTTATGAACAATATGTTGTCTACTATTGCATATGTGCTATGAGAGCCTCTTACCGGCTATCCCCTCTGCTTGTCTTGGCTCTCATCTTGGTTTTACTACTATTTAGTCAAGCTTCATAAAATCCATCAGTTGAACATGAAGGAAGAGGAAACTTATTTTCATATACAAGTACCGGACGGATAATTTGACCTATGGTCAAGCAAACACTAAGGAGAATTTTTCTGTACGACCATGTTTAGTTCATCAGTGCACATGCACAAAAAATATGTACAAATGTAATTAGGGGAGGATGTGTTTGCTTAGCTTAAGTGATAACCGTTAGAATTAATAATTCTTGGTCATGCAAGTCAATCCGTGATGAAACCAACCACGTAGAAGTCTCAGTTTATATCATTCGGTTAGGTAGTATTATAATAAAAGACAGATCTCTAACACTTCAACGTAGACAAAATTCTAAAGGAGAAGTGATATGCATAACATTCTTATTGTATCTGCACTGAGTTTCTTTCCTTTTTTGGACTAAATGTTCAACCTGTGAATACCAGGATCCTACTTTACATAATACCCAAACGGGGAATGAACAACCTATCCGAGCCGTTGTTGCTCAAATCCTTCTTTACATATTGATTCATCCTTCATTATCTAGTCATCAACCTGTGCCTACCAGACGTGCTATTTTTTTTCTTTTCATTTTTTTCTCAAATAATGTTTCAAAATTTGCTGATGTTCGATTATTTTGAAGCATCTTACATAAACTCTAGCAATAAATTTCTAGTTGGAAACCTTTGGTCCAGAAAAAGGAGTCCCTAATTTCTAATTACGATACATAGTTATTTTCTCTTTGTTTTTCCGTTTCATTTTGGAATTGCTCCTTCCACACCTGTAAATAGGATAACTAACATTAGATTTTTGTCAGTGTATTTTTGTATATTTTACTCCCTCCGTTCACAAATATAAGATGTTTTGTATATTTCAATGTGGGACTACATACGAACTAAAATCAGTGAACAAACACACTAAAACATGTCTATATGCATCAAATTCAACTTTTTAAAACATTTTATAATTGTGAATGGATGGACTAGAAGCTTTTCCTAGACAAAGGGTGGATTTTTATTTGCTCTAAATTGAGTACCATGGAGACACAAAAACAATGAGCACCAATATACACACAGAAAAATGACACCGGCAACTAACAAAGTCAAACAAGACCGAAGTTATGCCCTGGTGGAGTAAAAAGAAACAAATATCTGAAGTGATAAAAACTACACTGGCAACAATATCCTCACCGAACATCTCTTAACATCACTAGCACAACAAAAAAGATTCTTCAACAACAACACCTTGAGAAAGGGAACGACGCTGAAGCGTCGCCATGCTGGATCCAACAATCGAAGGCCAAATCATGATTTTTCACCCTCAAGAACAAGTCCGAACAAATCTGAACAATTCCTTTAACAAGGAAATGACACAAGAAACATAGCCAGTGCGAAATATAACTAATAAAGCCAGACCTCGAGTTTTCACCTGGAGCTCGAGACTATGCTTGAGAAGCACCACCAAATCCAAGTTATCATTTGATGTCTCCACCACTTTCCGTGATCCAACAGCTACATGCATAACACGGTATTGATGTGCGATGCCCCACAAGTGAAGATCGTCCTCACAGAAGCAGGCACTCGAGCTACGTAGCCTACGTCGAAGGCCGGCCGCCACTAAGAGCTCCGAAAAGTGAAGGTCGCCATTGCACATTGCAAATGAGATTTAAGGAGGAATTATAAGACGCCATCAAATCCAAAGTCGTGATGCTACAGTAGTCTCTCACCATCCTCGCCCAAGTGATCACCGCCATTCTCGCCAATGGACTCCACGGTCTCAACATCGACGGTGGACGCCTCCTTTATGTTGATGCACCTTCTTTGTTTCCCTCCGAGCCTCCAGCTGTCCACACCATCCTAATCAGTTATGATCTCCCCCGTGCCCTCTGGCCCCTCCCGTGTTAACACCTACACACGTCATCGACCACTGATGGCGCACGCACAATGTGATCAAGCGCACATATAGCACACCCACGCAGAAAACAGCAAGCCCACGCACGTCGGACAACACAACACACTCACTCATGGCACATGCACTAGTTCACGCACAACACAACCACACACTTCACATGTCACTCTGAATATTGAGTATCACAGACCGCCACTGCAGTGCCTCCCACCCCCTCTCTTGCTCGTTATGCTCCGCATCCTCTTAATGCTACATTTTGAGTTAATAAAGCACTTCCTTTATTTCACTCTTCTTCACAGCACTGCCCCTCCCATTCTGCTTTACAAATATAACACTTACTACCTTTATTGACATAAAGTGAATAATTCAGTTGTGAAAGAATTTTTCTAAAGAAACCCGAGTAGGTGCACATTTCAAATTGCATGCAATTTTAGGTTCATAATCGTCATGCTTTGTACATAACTTTTTGTGCGGCTTCAAGCTTGTGTCATGTAATTTGGTTCTCTTAATTTGAAATAAAAAGTTCTCCACTTACCTAATTAGATATATAAATGCTTTCATACACTATGCATCACCAACGAAAATTTTCTGTTAACTTTGAAGGGTGCATAGTAAGTGGTTAAGTAAATGACTCTCAGTTTAAACTACCATCCATAGATTATACTTTCAGTTTTCTTCTTTAATTCATATATATCCTTACAACTGAGTTCTTCTCCGTTGTATCCTTGTGCACTCTTCTTCACATCGATGCCCCTCTAATTCCGCTTTATAAGTATAACACTTACTCGTGACCACGCGCACCAAACCACTCTACCGAGACTCGATCAACTTGACCATGATTCTTACGAATGACAGAGTAGTTATCGTACATATTTTCTCATTAGATGCGGGATGGACTAGGGTGTAATCTAGGCCATACCTTATCGATCTAACTATCCATATCTTGGTTTCACAACAAATCGAGGACACAATGCTAGCTCAATAGTAAAAAATGAACACTTCCAAAAAGATATCGGATAATGAAATAAGCAAGCAACAATTTAGGTATTTTAATTAGCAATCCACATTTTATAATGATATTAATCACGATAAACTAATAGTTATGTTTTTTGAGCAGGCAAATGAATTAAATTTGAAAATAGGTAAGCAAAGGCTATTGATATAAAGAGCAAGCAATTATTAGCGGTCTGATATGATGTGCCTGATTTCTAATGGATCCACTAGAATTAAAAATCTCATACTTGTCAAGGATCCAAATTTGTGTCGAAGAAAAAAAATCCTACTAAAAAACAGAACTTTCCTTTGACAGGGCAGAGCTAGATGAAAATACACTAGTGTTCTTTTGGTCAATTTTTAGGAAGATAGTTCCAACAAAACTAGAAACCTATATGTATGTAGAAAAAATATGGCAATTGCCATTTATTTTAATGGTATTTATTTCTACATAAATCATTTTTTATTACAAAGTGGTCAAGTTGAATTAAAGAATCTTTATCTACCAGAATTACAAGCAATTTTAAGTTCAGAATTGCAACACACGTTGTACACATTTTTTATGCAACTTCAAGCTTGTGTTGTGTAATCTGGTCTACTTTATTAGATACAGAAACTTCTCCCTTTTATTGATTAGACATATAAAACTGTATGAAATCATATACATAAATAATGAACATCTAGCTATATCTTGAATTTCAAGAGTACACATGATGGCATATAACCACCAACATTTCAACCTGTCAAGTGCATATAGGATGCTCTAGAACTCACATACAAAAGGAACCCACGATTAAAAAATAAAACAAAAAATAATTAAAGTGACTTCCTGTTAAACCAAAAAAATTGAAACCTGTGCTAATTCTATATATGGTTGCAATAATAGTGGTCGGAATTGAGGACCTAAGTAGTGGAGACAACATATAAACAAACGGTGAACAGAGCAACTAGCGGTGGGATAGCATCTAGGTGGGCTTATTGCAGGCTTGCAGTAGTATCCCTTCCACCATCCAACCAGCGTCACAACAATCTGGGCACAAAGCTGGAGAGAGGAGCTGCGCTTTGGCATGGATGAGCAGGAGATGGGTGAGAAGATTGGGAAGCATTTATGGGATACAACTGGACAGATATAAGTCATGTGAGTAATACCGCTGGCTGGCTTCCGAGTAGAAGGCGCAACTTTTGGCTGTTTTGTATGGTAATTACTTCATGGGATCATTTGGTCTTCAACTCCAGGTTGCTCATGTCATGGACTAGGGTGTTGCTCGTGCAATTCTAGAGGTTGATTACATAGGAAATTTCTTTTGATTGCCAATGCCAATGCATCCCCATGTCTTCTGCAAGCATCAACAATATGGGAATTGTTTTCACACATTTCCTAACACCTCCCTATCCTACTTCCTTGACTTACATGACAACCGATTTCTAAAACATGAGCAATTTTGTTGGCCTTCTCGAGCTAGATACAAATATTGAATATTGACAACTTTCTTCTTCTATTTCTATAAGTCCTTACAACTGAGTTCCATTATGTGGTATCCTGGAGCACTCTTCTTCACCTTGATGTCCCTATCTTCCCGCTTTATAAGAGAACACTATTACTTCCATGATCATGATGACCAAACCACTCTATCCAGACTTAACTTGACCACGACTCTTATGTACTAAAAAGTACAGATCACACCTCTTTTCTCATTGGAAAGAGATATAAACCCTCGAGCGCAACATTAAGCAATGACTGTACAAAATTTGTATGAATTAGAGAGGTCCATACTCCAGTACTCATCAATTGGCGGTAGGGGATGACGAAGGTTGTGTAGGAGCTATGCCATAGAGGCAGTAATATCAGTTATTTTGTATCTCCTGGTTTGTAATGAAGGTTTATGTTCCATGCTATAACTGCAATGATTCTTGAGTCTGCAAATAAAACGAGGCTTGGAGGAAAACTCATGTGCACCTGTGGGATAATAAACGGTAAATGTATTCCTAGTCAAGCCTCTATGACTAGCTCAAGTATTGCATGATGATCCTGTTTTCCTGATCATGGGCATGACTATGCCGGCAATTTTGAGGACACAATTATTAGTAGAACACTTGTGTTGAATCGACCTAATTTGATGTTATGCTATGAGATACATTCGTCAAAAGTTAATGGTTAATAACACAGAGAAGTTAATGTTTGCATAATTCCTTAGACCATGAGAGTATCGAGTTCCTTCATACTTGCTTTGTGAACTTTCGGGTTTGTTAAACGTCATCGGCGACTGGGTGGCTATTACAGCGGCTTACGGGTTCATGGAAAAGTATGGCAAGTAACGAGATAGCCCAAGATTGGGATTTGCTCCTCCGACGATGGAGAGATATACTTGGGCCCTCTCGGTGAAACCGTATCCATCATCGTCTAGCCAGACACACTGTGATTTGATCACTAGGATGCCGGAACACGAAAACAAAAAAAGAGAACGAAACCGGTAACGATGTAACTTGCATGGTGGACAAATTGTTGATCCACATGAATGCAATAAATCTGACCTCGGGTGTTTGTGGCATATCGTGAAGCAACAGGAATAGCTCACAGCAACTGGAGGTTCACTCGAATATTCATTCGTGTGGCTATAGGGGTCAATATGGGTGTCCACGGCTCCGATGTTGATCATTGATCGGAAGAGGTTCCAGGTCATGTCTATACTTCACCAAACCTATAGGGTCACACGCTTAAGGGTCATCTATCTGCTGAATACTAGACAGGGAGTCTGAGAGAAAATCACCGAAATAGTTTCGGACACCATTACAGTTTAGGACAGCGGAAAAGCTCCGCAGAGAGAGGTCATCGGATGAGTTCCGATGAAACCGAAAAGTTGTTTCGGGATATACTATTAAGTCAAATTGGTTTCGGCGCATGCCTGATAATTCTTGGAAGGTGCCAGAATCATTCTAGAAACTTTTTGGAATTTTCCGGGATAAACACATGAAATGTTCCGGAGCTGCCGAAGCCACTTCAGATGCGTTTCGCAGATGAAAATCACTAAAACGGAATTGTTTCGGAACGCGTTGAAAATTATTTTAGTGGGTACTAGAAATGTTCTAAGCCCACATAAATATTTTTAGTTCGAACGGACGCTGAAAAATGTCGTCGTGAATAGTGAAAATGCTTTTTGGGATATTTTTGGAGAGCCACCTTTTTGGAGTTGGTCAAAGTTCTAGAAGGAAGTGGCTTACAAGGGAAGGAACCCCAGTTGTGGGGGGGGGGGCTAGGGGTGGCCGGCCATGGGTGGTGGAGCTCCTTGGAGCTCCACATGGCATCCCATTTTGTCCTTAACACTCTCATGTGTGACCTAATGCATGGGAGTTTTTGGTAATTTGTGGAGGCACACTATCCCTTGGTTTTCCTATAAATAGAGGAGGTGTGGGCTGCCATCTCTTCATCCCTTGCTCTCATACACATGCCATGCATTATCTGGCTTCTTCTCTCCCTCCCACGAAAAGAGTTTCGTAGAGCCGTAAGGCTGTCTGGGTTCCGGCAGGTACTAGTTCTGGACGGCGAAGCCCTGCCTAATAGCTGACACCCTATGTGTGCAACCACGTAGAGAGGTCGTAGTTTCGGTCTTTTGCCCAAGGGGCTGTTCGAGTGTCCTCCCGAAGGGCCGTTCGAGTCTCCGTTCGAGTTTCGAGGGTCCTCCCGAAGGGCTGTCCGCAACATCGTCCGAGGGACTGTCCGACCGCCTCCCGAAGGGCTGTCCGGCAAGGGAGTATATCCTCGCAGTTGGGAGGTTGTAAATCCTAGCTGCGGGGATCTGCAACAACGATCTCCACCGACTCTCCTTCCGCTGCGCTTCGAGTCGGTACGGAACAGATCAAACCATGTTTGCAGTCTCCATAGTGGTCCTGGGCGTGCTCGCTATACTGAAAATTTTCGTTTTCTGTCGCGTTCCCCTACAGGTTGTCCAATCAAGATTACTAATTTCCATGCCTTTACTCCCTTGCTAAAAATTACTAAAAATGAATAGATATGCAAACATGCGTATTATTTATACCTGTAATATCAAATATTATTTGGAAGGCTTATTTCAAAAAGCTAAAAATGAATAAATACGTAAAACTCCAAACATGTAAATGAAAAAAACATAGTAGGTAATATTCAATACGTCATTTATCTCTTCAATCGTCTATCATCCTCTGCTCCAGATGGATGTCGTCATCCTCGTTGCCACCAACTCTCGATGGAGTATGAGTTGGATCACAAAATTGATGTTCTGTGATTTTCCAAGATTAAGGAAGATGGTGGATTTTGATCAATGTGTTTGCGCTCGCTAGACTTGGTGGCTACAAGGCAGTAAGAAGCATGTTTTGTTGGTAGCTAACCCAAGGATCGAGATGGATGCACTAATGTTTTAGCGCTCTTTTCATAGTAATTAGGGAATAAATATTGCAACGATATTTTTCAGATGAACAACATAATGTGCATGTGGGTCTCCTTTTGGACGATCAAACACTCTACAATTATTGGTTCAAGTGATCGAGGTCTCATTGTATGGAGGACGAGCATTTTTTTCATGCCCATCTTGACTGTCCCCTAGCACCATTCACTAGTAAGTCGTGCTCTTAACAATCGACGAGGGTGAGATGGCATTCATGTTTTACGTGTGCCACGCATTTGTCATGGTGGAGGAGTATCTAGAACAGCATCCAAGGAGTGTAGATGATGGTGTACACTCACCAACACATTTTACCTACCCAGTCCCTAAAGGATGCTCTAGAACTCATATACAAACACATCTACGATTAGCAAAATAAAACAACAAAATAATTCAAGTGACTCCTTGTTGGACCATTTTTTCTTAAACCTATGCTAATTCGGTACTTGCACAGGTAGTGATCGGAACTTAAGACTTGAGTAGTGGATAAACCACATATAGTTTAGTTATTATGAAAAATTGGTTTTGTTTGACTTAGGCCAACAGAATCAAACAATGAACGGAGCACTACCAGTGGAATAACATCTAGGTGGGCTGATTGCACGATTGCAGCGGTACTTCTGCCATCGTTCAATCAATGCATAACATTTCTGAGTGCAAAGCAAGAGAGTGGTGCTACACTGTGGCATGGACGAGTATGGTGATGTGTGAGAAGATTGAGAAGCATTTTATGAGCATCAATATTTTAAATAGCGGGCTATGCTAGCGGCGGACCTCCAAATCAGCTATAGCGGGCTATTTGTACATGAGACCATTTTGGTTGAAAAGGCTATAGAGGGGCTATGGCCGGCTATTTAAACTATGATGAGCATACACTCGGCTATACAGAAGTCGCATGAGTAGTACCGTTGGCTGGCTTCCACGTAGAAGACGAGGCTTGTGACAGGTTTGTAGGGTGATTACTTCATGGGATCGTAGGGTCTTCAAGGTCAGGTTGCACATCACATAGACCAGGGTGATGTACATGCTGTTCCGTAGGCTGATTGCAAAGTAAATTTCTTTTGATTGGAGATGCCTAAGCATCCCCAAGTATTTCGTGTACATTTACCATATGCATCACACATTTCATAACTCCTCGCAATCCTACTTTGCTGACTTATTGCATACCCAATTGCTAAATCATGAACAACTTGTTGGTCTTCTTGAGCTACAAGATTTCTTCCTTAATTAATATAATGTAAATCCTTACAACTGAGTTCTGCTACATGGTATCATGGGGCACTCTTCTTCACTTCGATGTCCATCTCTTCCTGCTTTACAAGAGAACACTATTACTTCCCATGACCATATTCACCAAACCAATGATTCTTATGTACTACATTGTACATATCGCACCTCTCAAGCACAACTATACAGAATTTGTATGAATCTCTAGTACTTTTCAATCACCGGTAGGGGATGATGAAGGTTGTCCAATCAAGATTACTTTGTTTTCCGGTGGCCCTTGCTAAAAGTTGTTACTGAATAAATATGTAAATTTGAAATACTTATTAATATGTAAATTTTCCTTCACACTCTTGCTCGATGTATGTTATGTACTGTGGACAAGAAAAATCATGTCCTGTTATTTTCTCATTTTTCTCTTTTGCAGACCCTCGTCTACTTTGTTTAAAATGCACCGCTGAGCCGATCTAATTTCTCCCCTAAAAATGATTTAATATTTGTGGGAACTATGCATTTGTTATGTAGAAACTGGGCGCAATCAATTGAGTTTCCCTATTTTCTAAGAGTTAACATTTTAATTTCTAATGGCAATTGTGACATGTGTGGACCAGATATGCTCATGCTAGCTCCTAAAAGTTTGCTGTCCCAAGACGAAGGCACATATATGTCACCGAGCTATGATCACAACCCGCCTCCGGTGGATTAGGGGAAGAAGACTTCGACACCCCCGAAACTTTCATTATAATTATATTTGTTTTGTATGTGTGTGTTTCTGAAGTCATGTGAATCTTAATGTTTGATCTTGGGCTTCTTTGCAAAAGAAAGTAATTTAAATTATACTAAAAGGAAAATGAAGACGACTTCCAATTTGTACAATAGAATAGGTTGAATGAATGATTTCTACCATGTCTGATCCGTGTCCTGCTGGTGCGTCTAGAGTCCTCGGAGGGCATTTGGTCATGTGTATCCATCGGATCTTGTGGGATTTGGTCGGGGCTGCTCTTCGATGTATATGTTTAGATCCCCTCTTCGTCGTCTTTGGTCGTGTGGCTACAAGTTTGATCCTTTCGATCTATGTTTCTCTTCATCAGTGAGGGTTGTTGTTCTAGTGCGATGGCCCTATGGGGCCTTAGCACGATGACTTTCTGGTTGTCTTCTACAACAAGGTTTGCCTGACTCCAGCGAGGAAAAGGCGATGATGGAGGCACGACTTTGGCTCGCTCCAGTGCTTGTAGTCATCGCTAGGTTGTCCACGGATATGTTTATTTTGTTCCTTCTGGTGTTCTGTGTATTGTCATGACAGATGATGAAAACATTGGAAGTGTCTCCCACAAATTCTTTGCCAGGCATGATAGATTCGTGTGACATGAGTTTCTAGAGTGTTAAACATATAGTATATCACATTTTATGCACGATCACATGTTTTGTGCTGAATAGTACAATTTTAGTTACGATTTAACGTTAGGAGCGGAGCAGATACTCTTTGGATATACAAACAATTGAAAGACCTAATTGTGGTTCCACCTTGCCTTTTTCATAGTCTAGCAGTAATAGAGGAAACTAATTTCAGATAGCAAAGTACAGAAAGCCATGAAAAGGTAGTTGTGTGCCAAATGGTTTCTGTAGGACTGACGGTCATTCGAAAATGCAATATAGTAAACAGAAAGTAGTCAGGTGCAATATCTCTATCCCTTTGTTGTTGATCTCAGTGTTCAAGTTGTAGGGTTTCTTCTATCAAGTGGCATTTGCCGATGCTTTGCATTGATGCCGATAAAGAGGAACCCAGTGGCCTGCAACACATAAGCAAGGACCCCAGTGGATCTAAAGATGTGCTTGTGTACATTGGCTACAGCGAGATCTTGTGGCGGAGGCAGTGAGACAAGCATGGCCGTCTAGGGAATTTTAGTCGGGCCAAAGATCTTGATGCCCTACTCGCAAAAAAAAAAGATCGTCACACCCTAGGGGCTGAAATTTGGTCCTGTGGCCAGACCTTAGTTGCATATTGGTTAAGGCCCGTGAATGTCTAGGTCAAAGAAATGAGTCTAACCACGAGAAAAACCTGGCCACCTTTCTATAACCTTTGTTTCATTATTATTTAATAGTTCGAAACAACCTGTGGAAGTATATTTGAGGACTAAAAAATTGTATATTTAGGAATGAATAAAAACATTTTTCTTAAGAGGTTTCAGTGAATGCCATGAAAATAAAAAAATTCACGTACAAAAAAATGCCCTAATAATAAATGTTCATTTCCTAAATTAATTCTTATTATATTTTTTAAAGGATAAGGTATTTCATAAAAAAGGTCATAGTTTTTAAGAAATGTTTTGTACATATAAAATAAAATGTTATATAAGTGATGAATTTCCCTTTTTGCTTCTCTTTTCTCTTTTTTAACACTTGATGCTTTTTTTCAAATAAGTGATGAATTGTTTTCATATGGGTGATAAAAAAATTATTATATATGTACAAAAATACACAAAAAGTTAAGGTATGGAAGAGAACAACATAAATTAAAAAAATACTATGAGATATCAATAACTCTAGTTCTAATCTCTTCCGATATTATTCAAACATGGGTATTCTTTTTTCAAAAGTTTACTAGAAGACCACTTATCCTCTGAGATTCATACTTGCGATACTATCTTTAGCTGTGAACTTTCCAAAATAGAAGTAAAGAAAAAATTTTGACCAATATAACGCCCGCCACAAAGAAGCGAGTTTCCTATGTTCCACTGCACACCTGTGTGTGCTAACATTTTAGATCCCAAGTATTTTTTTATTACAAAGGCGGTCTTACAGCATAGGTCCCCATTTAATATCTTAACGATCCATTTACACATGAGAATATTTGTTTTCGATCCGAAACCATGGATTCTTAATGCACACATGTCTTTCGGACGTTAGATTACTTTCAATTTTGCTAGACGGTACATTTTTGTATTCATCAATTTGAAATTAGAATCTTGATTTAAAGTAGTCCAATAGATTTGGCACCCTCACACAGAGATTTGGAAAAAGAAGAGCCCACGCATCGGTAATTACCGAGGGCGGAATTCATCAGTGTAGCCCTACGACAGAGGACATATGTTTCTGGTCGAGTCACTCAGTCGTTTTTCAGATCACTCATCTATTCCTTTCCACTCCGAGTTGCACAACTGGCGGACACCTATATGTTCAAATTGTACGATGCTGATTCAGAAAAAAACAATAGATTTCGAGATGCAAATGTGACACACCAGGCGAAAGCTCTGCTTTCCGACACCATCGGTGATGGCGCCCGTGCGAGTCGCTTTTCTCCTGAGGACGTCATTGTGGTTATCTTCTTCGTGCCATAGTTCCCCTTGTCTACTTCAGACTCGGTGTGGTGACGCTTTGCGCCGTTTCCCTCTTGGAGATACTGTCGTCGAGCCCAGGTGACCTACGGCGTGGCATGGCGTTTCCTGAAGGAATGGGGGCGATGTCGTGCCAGAGCTGGCTATCATATTGTTCCTTTCCTTTTGTTTTTGCACTTGTTCAATTTTTTTGGTGGGATTGTTATTTTCCATTAATCCTTTTCCTGCTTTGCTACGGGGATTCCTATCAACCTTGTAACCTGTTTTGAGCGAGATGAGAATATTTCGATAATGCTCAAAGGATGGTACAGTTGGACCTCAAATTCTTGTCAGAACAAAATGACTAGTACTATGTTTCCCGGTGCATCCCAATCTTACAGCATCGCTAGCTAGTAGTAGTATGGTACTGACAGATGTCTTTTGCATGTGAAAATAAATAAATTATGCTTGTTATTTCAAAGGATTCAAGAAATACGGAATACTTGCGTGTTCTCCGTTATTTTTACTTTCCTTCTTGAGTCACAATGGAGCTGAGTTATTCGACATTTGACGCATTGTTGTCACGTCCGGCCTTTATAAAAGGTATGTGTAACTTCATACTGATTATATCACCAACCAACTCTTCCTAGTGTACAGACTTGAATGAATGAGTGTTGGCACAATTGGTCCTATTTTTGACCTCCACCTTTTTTCTCTCATGAAACAAATTACCAGAAAAATAGAAGAACACCGCGTGGTGCTTGGCAATTGAGTAGATGCTCCAGTTCATGCCCTTCGCTACAAGCTCGCGTCCAACAACCCACAACACTGCCTCCACCCTGCCCTCACTCTCAAGGAGCAGGGAGGGCCTAAGATTCAAAGAGTGTGTATTCACAATGGCAAAGGCTAAGGTAGTGCTATACTTTTGCGTCTGTTGTTGGTGTTCGGTCAAGGCTCAAATAGCCTATATCTTTGCTTGACAACGGGAGAAGGAGACCCAACTGCGATGCTCACGTGTTGCTTAGCTAAGAGGAGAGTCCAATTTTCGTAGTCATAGGATTAGAAGAATACAAGAGAATATCAAGCAGACCTTAACCAGTTAAGTTGCGGCTACGGAGTGCGGAACTACGGATGGGATGAGGCCGCAATGGACGGACGCCGTTGTGTCGCTGTGGTAACTTCATCAATCTAAAGATATCATGCCAACTAACTATCTTAAAGGTTCTCATAGGGTAGGATGTGTGCGTGTGCGTTCATAGGGATGAGTATATGTGTGTATGTAAACTACTAGAAAACCAACTCCAACATGGCCCAGGGTGTTGTAGAGGACTAGGAGGTGTGCATTCCCCTTGCTTGGGTTGAGTTGCTTGGATTGTTTATTATTCTTTCTCAATATTGGTTTCTCCATACTTATCATTGTATAGCCGTAATTTTTCATAAATATAAACGAAAAGAATAGATTCAGCCCACTGATATGTCCTTGCATGACGATTGCCTCCACGGATGACGGATCCGAGTTTGATCGAACGGCCCGCAACAACCTTGAATGCCGAGCATGGGCCTTATTGCCAAGGTTGGTGCACACCTCAGGGTCAAAAAGAAAGAACCTTATCCACCGCATAAGCATTTCCCATTTGGACCACCCCAACTGCTATGCTCATCCACCTTTATCTCATCTCCAACGAATCTCATCCACATGTTTCCACTCAGTCTTCTTTTTCCCCGAGCTCTCCTTTTCGTCCCCATCACCATGCCCTTCCCAGCAGTGCTGCGTTACAAGCCAGAGGGGCGATTTGGCCAGCCAGAGTTGCATCTTTCCTCGTGCAGCGGGGAGAAACGCCGATGATACGAGAGATGGTGCACAAGGGTGGTGAGGTGCGTTGGGAGATGAGTGTGACAACACTGATGTTGCGGGGTCGATGACTGCAAACTTCGCTAGTCCAACAACGGCGGCAACAATACGCAAGAACAATGATGTTGTAATCGACTCTCTTGCTGTAACATCATAACTTGCTGAAGAGGGTCAGATGCCGCGAGCAAGTAGGCCTTTGCAACAAGGCTCGTGTTGCACTCGAAGCTTTGCAAGACTAGCCGTATTAGGCTTCCCACCTAACCATTTTTTTTCTCTTTGAAGCAACATTTATGTTGCGACGACAACAAAATCACCGTCTATCGGCCCAGTCCAGAAAAAGTTGTGGCCAGCAAGGTGCCATCTGACCATCGCAAAATCAGCTACTGTCGGTGGCTGGGAACTCTCTTACCCCTACTCCAGCCTTCTGGAACACCATGGCGCATCATATCATACCGGGGATGCTTGGATCCAACATGGATCGAGCGCAACAAGGAACCCTACGTCATCCACCGCCCTACAGACTTTATTAGCTTGGACCACCGTCTGGGAGCCGTTTCAATGAGCTTGTGCTGCAGGATGGTTCACGAAGGTGCTCCAGCTAGATCGGTAACGGACCGAGGCAGGAAGACCGACACCAACCTAACTATGCAACTGTCTCCCACCATGTGTCAAGGCCAGTTTGCTTGGTCTTATCACCTATGCCTACCATTTCCTTTCAATTTATTGTGAGATTTTTTGGAGGAAATTGATTAAGTGAAAAATAATTTAGTTATGCCTATCGCAAAAATTTTTTATAGTTATGCCCTTTCAGAATAGTTGAAGCCGTTACTCCTCTTTTAGGTCATGAAATATTCCAAATGGTTGCGAGTATAAATTATTTAGTCCATAATATAAATTCTTATTCATTAGTAAATGATGTGAAGTGTTGATTCTTTATTGACGAAGAATTAGATGGTTACAAAACTACAAAATTATGTGGATTATAGTCTTTGAGAGGTGCAAATAGATGTCACACATCATTTACTCTCTTTTTATGCTGCAACTTGGCTGACATAGAAATAACATTTACTCAGTCCCTGAGAAATAACAATCTAAAATATTCTAATGCAATACGGGTTAAGAATACAATTTTGTCTATATATGTTATTTGGAAAAAAACAATACAAAAGGGTTTCTATAGGTCATCATCTAAGCTGGGAAATATTTTTTGCATTATATAGGTCAAAATTAGAGTTAGAAATTTTCAGTCCGCAAATTGCATACTTCAAAAATTTATTTTACATATTTTGCATCACTTGTCACAAATTGTGTTCTGCCTTAAATCATGAATCTAATAGTTTACACTAATGAATTGGGGAAATATATACCATTAAGCATTTTTTGTGGGATATATCGTGAAGCTAATACCCATAAAAATAGAAGCATTAAAGTAGGTTACAGGACTATGCATAACTTCAATGTTTATCTTTTAGCTTTTTGGCTACAATCACATACTTCTAAAGAACCTCACCGCATCCAGGTGAGAAGAAGTTGCCGACCAAGGGAGACAACGGAAAATAATTGACAAAACCATGCACTGTATTACATCTTAAAGAGAGTAAAAGTTAACTTTCTTTTCTTACGGGTATATCCCAAAACTCATTGTTTTTTATGATCCATTTTAAATTTTGTTTGCATGATAGTCCGAGTTAACTCTATTGTTTATGAAAAAAAAAACTCTTATGATTTTTTTTAGAACGCAATACATATCACTGTATGCATGCATCTTGTATTATGACTGAATCATGTACATACACACATGCATATCCCCAACTCATTTTTGGATAAGCCTCTCCTGTAGACACAAATATTTGCAAATAAATAGATCACACGCATCAGATTAGTTATACGGTTCCATATTACTAACATTCTAAAGTATAGCAAGCGGGTAGGAAGGCTGCTTGATTGATTTTATCTAGGTCCAGTACATATGTATGTATGTCTGCAGCTGTGTAAGCGTACGTACATGATCTCGCTTCGGCCTGCTACGATCGGATTGATCTCAACGGAACGTCCTGGCGAAACGCGAAATACATCGATGGATGTCCTGTGTGCTAGCTTTCTTAGGCTATCCTGCACTTATACATGTATAGCTCTGGGGTGAATCGATCTAGCGGGCTAAATTCAACATGGGCATGCATCAAATATCTGTTTACTTGTGCACGAAGGATTAGACCATCACAATCCGATCCATCCATGAAAACGTGTTGGTGTGGGGCTCTTTATTTATTGCTTTTCCTTGATGGCCGGCCGTAACGTGTCTAGGACACGCTCCTTTTTTTCTGTTGACTTGCGGATGGACCTGTTTCTATTGCGTAACCTCATAGGACTCTTATGTAAAACATCTAGTTTTGTTTTAATTGTAGCAGTATATTAAACAATCCTACGGTTATTATTGTTGTTTCTCTAAAATTAATCGTAGCAGTATATAGCAAAACATGCCCATGCGTTGTAACGGGAAAAAATGTGGACCTCTACTCAATAATTATTTCTGAAGACCCCACATGCATATGCCCGCTATTTTAACATGACGTCCCATCCGAGTTGTTGTTTATCCTTTTTCATGGTCCATATGATCGTCAAAATGTCCGAATGTGGTCAATCCCTAGGCAACGAGCTCGGCCACTGCACCGCTCATCTATCAATGAACCGTGCCAGCGCAAGATAATGTTTAGACAAATATCGTCAAGCCAGAAGCGAGGGCTGCCCTCTGTGAGACCCTCCCGGCACCTAGTCCATATACAACCCCCCTACTCATGCTCACTTTGAATTTGCAATGTTGTGGACTTGTTTCATGAAGAAAGGGCATGTCCTGCACTTGTACCGCCTAAATAAGGTCTAAATGGTGCTGGTACATAACATGATTATTTATACTCTACACACATGTGTAGTTACTGTCTAAGTAAACTTAATAAATAAACAGTTAGTCACCCTTGATGGAAACTGAATTTTAAAAGATCACCTCTGCGCTCCTCCCTTACTTCCTCGTCCTCAGTGGTAATTTTTTAATCTATTTTTTGCTTCATTTCTTTCACACCAAGCCACATTTGTTTCACACCCCTAGCCCACTTGTCAGCCCAACAATCCCACGAAATGCTTCCTTCCTTCATTTATAATTTGGTAGCCTTCAAATTCTTTCCTATACCCACAAATCTGCCTCAAATTCCTTCCTTTTAATACTACATGAAATCCATCCATCCTTCCTTTATACTACTCATTTCGTAGCCCACAAAGTAACCTTCAATTATTTCCTTTAATACCACCTGCAAATCTGTCCTCAATTCCTTCCTTTAATACACAAGTGTTCTTTCTTTCCTTTAATACCCACAAATCAGCTCTCAAATTCAGCCTTCCCTCTTGTCCGCTCTCTCACGGCCCTCTTTTTTAGGCGACTTGCTGATAATACAGGAGATTTGCTTGTATATAAATTGGTACAAATCTTTTTAATGCAACGATGAGGTACTAACATATAACAAAATAACTTGGCTTAGCTGGTTGTTGTGCTGTTCCACGGGACAGGAGGTCATGAGTTCAATCCCCAATAGCTATTTTTCTCACGCACGGACCAGAAGAGGCCTGGCTGGCTATGTGGCACAAATACAATTTTTTTGGGGGATCGAGGGTAGAGCTGGCGGACAATTTTTTTTAATCCGATCGAAGGTTGGGTTGACGGAGGAAAACGTATGAATTTTTCCGAGTTATGGGCCAGAGTTGACGAGCAGACTCGCCCAACATCGACTACGCTCGGAAACAATTGTCACCAGCGAACGAAACGGTTTTAGTACCACCTCGCATATATGTTTTAAATTCAGATTAAAAGCGTAAAATCACGGGAAGAAGCGTATTGTGACGGTGAACCCGACAAAGTCAATCCGTGCTTTATTATTACTAGCAAAACTTGCCCGTGCGTTGCAACGGGAGAAAAAAAAATCATCCCTCATAAACATACCTGACAACATCAGCAAACAATATTCTTAAAAAATATTTATGGGCACAATTTGAAACAATATAGAAACCAAGGTTAAGCCACCGGTCACATAAAGCTCGTATCCGCGGTTTAGTATGAAATCATCATATAGGGTAACTTAATCAATCTCAGGACTCGTCAACTCAGTCTCTCGGAGGTGTCACAAGGGCATGATATGCGTGTGTGCACTCATAGAATGAGTGTATGTATGTGCTTGTGACTTGTGAGCATCTATGTTTTGTACAGTGTTTATAAAAAAGGTTTCTTTAATCTTTGCATGCATCAATAATGTGTTTGTGCGTTGCACCGAAAGGAAAAAATCGTCGCATGTTTCTAGTGACTCATTTATGATGCCACTATTAATGTCTAGCATCTGCAATTACCGCATTCAAGTCCTCCGACGACGCCTCTAGCTTCACGCTATTTATCAGACGGAGTGAGATTTTTTATATACATTTATAATGCAATTTCTTTTGCATTATTTGGACTTGGTCCAAACACAAGCATTTCGTGTATCAGGTACACACATATCTTAAACCCCCACTCCGAGCGTCGTGCAACATCTTCACATATTTACGCTTGTTGTAACCCAAGACCAATTCTCTAATTTCTTTCCATAATAATTATGACAATATTTCTTTTGTTTTATTTTGCATTGCATCATGTCATGATGCTTTAATTTGTAATCAGGTTGTCCAAACCCTAAACTTGAATTAAAAATTTCTAACCCAAATAAGATGTGAATGTATAAATTGCATGGATCTTTGATCTATTTAAATCGAGAGATTTCACATGGTGGTTCTCTTTATAACCTATGAACATAGCCTCCTAATATTATTTGGAAGCTAAAGTAAAGTATTCCATTATTTGCAAATTACACATAAAAATACTTCCATTTTAAATACCTTTTGTTTCTAAATATTTTTAAATCTATGCTCTATTCTCCATTACTCCAATTCAAGTTGTGGAGCTTTGATATATGTCAGAGTAGCCACGTGCAAAAAAATCACCTTAAAAAGAAAATATTTGATTTTTTCTCACCGTCTCTATTTTTTTTTTGAAGAATGGGAATGTGCAGTGGGCTGGCCCCAATGGGCGCAGCGGAGACAGCCTCCCAGCAGGCTAAAAAGTGCCAGCGGGCTCCAAGGCCAAACTGGCCGAACAAGCCCAGCACCCTCTAATCCTAGCGACACAACAGTCTGCTCGATCCCCACTCGCTCTCTCCCTGCTCCATCCCCACGCAACTCAGGCACCCCGCCGCCGCCAGGGCACCCCCACCTCGCCCGATCTCACGCCTCCTCACCCGCCGACCGGCCCATCCTTTCATTGCATGGCCTCTCTCGCCCTTGCGCCCCCCTCCTCTCCTCTGTGCCTCCTCCTCCTGCCACCAGCGCCCCGGTCACCACCGCCTCCAGCAGCACTTCGTTTCATTCCTTTTCCTCCGATCCGTTCCTTCCTTCTGTCACTTTCCTTCTAATGCGGCTTGTTAATCCTCGGTGTAACTCTCGTACGTACATATGAACCAGTGAAAATACATGGAATTCAGCGAGGCGGGACTATGTATTGGAGTTTTGGAATTGGTAAGTGATGCGATGCTGAGGAGGCAGCGTGGGTCAAGGTTGATATGAATATCATGAGCTGCCCCATAATGAAATCGCCAGTAGTCGCGAATATCTCCTTCTTCCCTAATCCAAGATTGGTACGGTGGATGGTGTATCGGATCAGGACTTTTATTAGCGATAGAATAGTACATGAACTCCCCGTGAACCGGTAACAAACGATGACGAATTAGAACCACCTCGCGTATATGTTTTAAATTTAAACTGAAAGCGTAAATTCACAAGAAGAAAGCATATTGTGACGGTGAACCCACGGAGTAAATCCGTGCTTTATTATTAGGGAGAGACTAGCAAAAGGGCCCGTGCGTTGCAACAGGAAAAAAATATAATACCTGGTTCAATATTTTACTAACCTAACCACTGACTTGCATATGTCTGTCATTGTCGGATTATACCCACACCTCATCCTTTGTTTTGTTTATTTCCGTCATTGCCGGATTATAGCTACACCTCACCCGCAGTTTTTTATTATTTTCGAAGAGGCTTGTTGGTTTTCTATTTGAGGCCATATATAAATTAGTGAGATCCTGTGTATATTTGCGGGGTGGTACTACTAATTTTCTTTTTAGGAATAGATGGTACTATTAATCAATAAAGATTTTTTTATAGTACCAAAAGCTGGCCCTATAAAGAGAATAGTAAACTGGATGGGCTGAATCATAGGACATCCCGTGCCCGTCAAATAAAGAACGCTTTCCCCTGAACAAAAGTGAAATAAAAAATGTTTTTTCTAAAAAATGGGAGCATGTGCCCGCTACAGCCAGCAGCCGCCGCTGCGGCCGAGCGAGCGAGGAGAGGCCGAGCTCTCCCTTGGGATGCCATCTCCGCCGCCTTCCTCTCGCCTCCGACCGGCGAGCCCAACTGCCGCTGATAACCTCGCGCTGTCGCCCTCTTCTATCATTCTACACCTTCTCCACTCCCTTCCTCCCTCTCCCTGGTCCTCTTTTTCTTCTCCCGTCTCTCTCCTCCCTCCACGCAGGAACTCAGCCGAGCCGCCATGGCAGTATAGCTTCACGACAGCCGCCCTCTTCCTTGCCTTCTCCCTCCCTTTCCTCCTTCCTCTTCCTTCTTATCTTCTCCTGTCTATCTCCTCCCTCGTCTCTCTCTCCCCTTCCAGCGCAGGAACCCAGTCGAGCCGCCATGGCAGAGAAGCTTCACCGCCATCGCGTTTTGCTCCAGATCCACGCCATGACGCCGCTCCTGCGTTGGATCCATTGGGAGTGATGCGCCCGCCATCGTCCGACTTCGTCTGCTCGCCCCCTGAAAGCCCTGTGGGAGTGCTGCACTACCGTCGCCCAATTTCTTTGCCGCCTTGATGTTAGATCTGGGTTGGCGTCGACCGTCTGAACACCCCATGCATTGCCGCCACAGCTGCATCTGGCCCAGACGCGGGGGATGCATGCCAGATGGGCTGATGCCCAAGCGCGGAAGACTGCCTAGGCGCGGAAGACGCATGATTGAATGGGAGTCCCTAGTCAGCGCTTCAGGCGCCAGGGATGCTCCCTGGCGCCCACGCGCTGGTCAGTTGGGCCAGCCTGTTAGTGATGTGCAGTCCTCGCTCGCTCGTTCCAACCGCTCTGCAGCGCAAAGAGGTACTGTAGCTGCGAGAGGTACTGTAGCGGCGAAGCATTTAGCGCTGCTGGTGCAAAATTTCAAAAAACAGTTCATGAATTTGAAAAAACAATTCACAAATTCAAAAATAGTTCATGAATCTGAAGAAAGCACAAAAAATTGAAAAAACGTGAGTTTGGAAAATAGTTATTGATTTTGACAAAAAGTTCACCAAATACGAAAAAAGTTCATTGAATTTAAAAGAATCATCGATTTTCAAAAAAGTTCATAGAATTAGAAAAAAGTTCATGGAATTTGATAAAAATTTGTCGATTTTGAAAAAAGTTCATCAAATTTGAAAAATAGTTCATCGAATTCAAAAAAAAGTTCATTGATTCTGAGAAAAGTTCATCGAATTTGGAAAAAAGTTCATCGATTTTCAAAAAAGTTCATCCAATTTGTAAAAAAGTTTTTTGATTTTGAAAAAATTACATCGAATTTGAAAAAAAAATCATTGAATTTGAAAACGTTCATCAAGTTTGAAAAAAAAGTTCAACAATTTTTTAAAAAAACTCATAAATTTTCGAAAAAATCATCGAGTTTGATGAAAGTTCATGATATTTGGAAAAAGTTCATGAATATAGAATCACGAATTTGAACCAAGTTCGTGCAATGAAGAAAACAAAAAAAGGAAAAAGGAATAATAACCGCGACCTGGGAAAGAATAGAAGAAGGTAACATGTGAGTTAGTGTCCTAGTGGTTAGTGCGCTGCGGTCTCCACGAAGAAATCCTGAGTTCGAACCCCGCCGGCGCACTCACCTTTTTTGCTTGGGTTTGAAAAAATAAAGGAAAAACGGGCCGGCCCAATTACAAGCGTAGTTGTTGAACCGGCGCAGGATTTGCTTCATTGAATTACCGAGACACAAATTTAGTACCACCTCGAATATATTTTAAATTTAAACTGAAAGCGTAAAATCAGGGAAAGAAGCGTATTGTGACGGTGAACCCACGGAGTCAATCCGCGCTTTATTATTAGGGATAGACTAGTAAATGTGCCCGTGCGTTGCTACGGGTGACAATGCAGTAAACCGAATCAAACAAATGATTAAGTTACATGGACGACTTCTTGTGAATAGAATGCATCGATAGTATCATGAGGTGACACCCCTCCCAAAAAAAGTATCATGAGGTGACACTAAAAACTATTCCCTCCGTCCGAAAAAACTAGTCCCTCAAATGGATGTATCTAGCACTAATTTGGTGTTAGATACATCCATTTGAAGGACAAGCTTGGGGCAAGATTTTTCGGACGGAGGGAGTACATAATTTTATTCAACCATTGATAATGCACGGATAGTATCATTAGGTGACACTAAAACCTATAAAATTTTATTTAACCATTGATAGGTAGGCACATCAATAAGTCTCCGATCAGTTTGGTATATTGATGTCCAAGTGCAGGCTTTTAGTTTAGGGATTGCTTAGATCTCCTTCAACTCCATGCTTCACAAACTACCCGGATCAAAGGCCTCTCATACAATTGGTGAAGGTGCTGAAGCCTAGCTTCGTGAAGTCGAAATCACATAGCTTAATATACTTTCGATGGCAATGCCATCGCCAAGTTGTGTAACAATTAGTTGCGAATCCCCCTTCTCACGAACCCGGTCGAAGTGTTCTCCATGACATCGCCATTGTTCCCTTCTCACAAGCTCGCCACCGCAGACCATTACCCTCCACCTCACTCTATTCATCTCGCCGCCCCGCCATTGCCTCCCTCTCCTCCCATCGACCTCCTCCCTACCGTCTCCCTCTTCCACACCATTGGCCTCCTCCCTAGTGGCGTCATCTTCCCCGAGATAGACCACCTCCCCACTGTCGGCCTATGCTATGTTCGTGGCGAACCCCTCAACCAACAAAAGCTGACCATCACATCCCAAATGGTGTGGCTCCTCCACGGAAGCTGGAGCACGACACTGAAGCTTCAACATTTCTAGACATTTTAGAATAGGCTCACATGTATGTTTCTTGCCCTGGAGTTGCCACCCAGTGAAATATTTAAGCAAAGCAATGTTAACTTTAGCTAGAAATATAGTATAACTCCTCTAGTAATAGCTCATCTAAAAATAATGATGTTTTCACTTGTATACTTTGCATGTAATCTTTCATCAAGCTCCCACACATAAATATAAAATTACCGTCATTTGACATTCAATCGCCAATTATAATATTTCTCTAATGAACCTTTTTATTCTATTTTTTGTTGGCTCTACCGAGAATATCAAGGTCACGGTTATCAGATAGACAACACTGGGAAAATTGCGTGTGTATTACAATGGGTACATGTCCCGTATAGGTGACGGCTAGCTCCACGCCGACGGAGAACAACAGCACATCGAGCAGCATATGCCATTAGCATAACAAATATAACTGCAAATTAACTTCTTGTAATCTTAGTATTAAGAAACCATGAAGGCATGTTAAAACCTTATTCCTGTCTTGTATAAATATATGGTATGTCTAGGCGTACTCTCGAAAAAAAACCATGAAGGCATGAAGCTTAGTACCGTAAACTACAACATCATGATGAGAATGTTAAAACCGCTTCCATTTTCGAAATATATTTTTACAACTATGTGTGTTAATGTTTACCATCGACACATTTATAAGGAAAGAATCAAAATTGTAAAATCAAAACTGGAAAACTTTACCGCGATCCAAAAAAAAAATTCAGTTCCTTCATATGTACTCCAAGGCATGAACACGTTTCATCCTAGAATAGTTTCCTTACCAAAACTCGTATGCGCTCACGGATTTATAGAAACCAAAAAGAGATTAAGGGTGTCGATTCAACGATACAGACCAAAAAGGCAGACCAAACAGTACAGTACCCCATCCTTGTATATACTGGCCAAAAAGCAACTTCAAATAATTTACACTACTTCAGCACCCCATGTTGATTGTGAAGCGGAATAAACAGTACAAATTCCAATCTAATATGCATTGAAGAAGAAAGGAATTTCCAACCATGTACTCCCTCTGTCCAGAAATACTTGTCATCAAAATGGATAAAAAAAGATGTATCTAGAACTTAAATACATCTAGATACATCCCCTTTTATCCATTTTGATGACAAGTATTTCCAGACGGAGGGAGTACAAGAAGAAAGGAATTTCCGAGTGCATAATTATTTGTTATATTTGCAACATTTTTTGTTTGCTCATTATAAAATAAAGCAGATCCGACATAATGTGTTGGCATGGTAGGAAAAAATTTCAGGACCGAGATTTGCAATGCCACACAACCAAAAGGATTAACCTTGCAACTGTGATCCTAGATTGCAAACCAAGATAACCGTAGAACAAACTGTCCTGGTGGGTGTACCAAAATGTGTTTTCTTCTACCAATAATAGAAGAGACCAGCAAAGAAGTTCAGAGAAATCGTTGCTATGAGAAAAGTTAAAAAAATGTCCAGTCGTAAAAATTTGTCTACTACATCACAACGAGCATCACAGTACCCGGGACAATCATTTCTTCAAAAAGGTACCCATCAAAGCAGCCATCAATAATTCCGGCCAATGTCATGTTATACCATCAAGAGATTCAATATACTATTTAAATGAGCTATCTTGATATCTTAGGGTCTGCAACCCCAAACCAAGATAACCGTAGGACAAACTGTCCTGGTGGGTGTACCAAAATGTGTTCTCTTCTGCCATCAATAGAAGTAAGAGACCAGCAAAGAAGTTAAGAGAAATCGTTGGTATGAGAAAAGTTAAAAAAAATGTCCAATCATAAAAATCTGCCTACTACATCACAGTAACACCAGAATATTGATCAAGACTTCTGCAATGACATTCTGTAGACCCCCCCACCCGCCCCGAGCCAGATTAAGGTCCATCCCTTTATACCCTAACCAGTGCCTAATAGCAGCACTCTTGTAAAATCTTTATCTACTCTCTCCGTTCCTAAATATTTGTCTTTCTAGAGATTTCAACAAGTGACTACATACGGAGCAAAATGAGTGAATCTACACTCTAAAATATGTCTATATACATCCGTATGTGGTAACCATTTGAAACCTCTAGAAAGACAAATATTTAGGAACAGAGGGAGTATAATGCAAAGGCAGAGCACCTGTCAATTTTTCCTCAAAAAAAACATCTACAATAGCATGAATTTTTTTGAACCACTTAGTAGTAGGTTTTGTGTCCAGTAGTAGGGTATGTGACTTGGAGTACAACAAATTTACATCAGATATTTTTCAGAGAGACAAATAACATCCACAAATACTCAGGATAACAAAAAGGATAATACTTTTCCATAACAATGTACACGACTGTATACCTTCTCTATTTGCCCTTTCCGCTTTCCAGAGGAAAATGCTGACAATACGTAAGTATATTTTCATAACCGCCTTTCTGAGGCCAAAGAATCTGGACATCCACTATCTTCTAATGCACCTTCAGAATCAGACTATCATAATATGCCTTTTATTAGCTTCTTAACTCCAGAGGAATGCATGGCAGAATTCCTTTATTAGAGAACTATATAGTACTAACATAATTTGAACTCAGGCTTTCATCTGTTGACCTTTTACCCTTATTCCCAAGCAGAGATCACAGCGAATATATCAAGTATATACAAAAATTATAATAAACATCCCATGAAGGTCATTGGCACATATGTACAACTAAAGCCTCTGCGAAACCTGAGGAGATCAAAGACGACATGAACATGGACGCTGAACATACAACCTGCTACATATAATTCATGGATATAACAGTACACCACAGCATAAGAATGCAATGCCTGGAGCTAAATCTATCAATTTTAGCACATGGAGCATCTATTACTACACCTTGTGTCTGCACAAACAAACAATTTCTGCTAAAATCGATTGTACAAAAGTAGAACGATGGCTAAGGCCAGACGGGAGCTCAGGGAATTTAGTGTGCAACTTGCTCTCGACATGCTTTTCCACCACCATCCACATGGTCCCAGCGTGTGCGGGGATTAGGATTACCATACTCATCATCAAGATGTTGTGGCCATTCCAGCGGGAGTCATAGAACGCGGGGCTTCCTGAGCATGCAGCAACGGAGGCGCAGGTGGCATCTGGCCCCAGCCAACACCACAGCCCCCCTACATCGATGCCGGCAGGAGCACGCCTTTGCCCACCAAGTACTCGGCGGCGAGGCGGCCGGCCTCCATGAACTCCTCGTACCTGTGTCACGCGGGCGCGTATGCTTGAATGGATGGCGGCGTCCGCGGCGGCGGGTAAAAGTGCTTCTGGCCTCGACGACGGCCGGGCGCACGGCGGCGGCTTCCTTGGGGGCCATGAGGCGGGAGGGCCAGCCCTTGAGAACCCAGGGGCCCCACGTCTCACCGACGGCGGTGAGCTGCATGACGCAGGTCCAGAGCAACATGGTGGTGGCGGCGCGCACCCTCCAGAGCTTCATCCGCGACCGTGCCGCGGACGACGGCGGCGCTGGCGCACAGCGTACTCACCCCGCCTTCTCCACAAATGCTCTCCCTCCACCAGCAGTTCAAGCGCTCGCACGGGGCGCGGCAGCCGCCGGCGACCGCGCGGACAGACGACGATGCGTAGGTGGCGTGGAGGCAGAAGTCGGAGAGCGCCGCGCCGCCCTTCACCTTCTCGTCGTCCGCCGCCGCTCTGGAAAGGAAGCGGATAAGATACACTGAAGGGAGGGAGCACTGCAGGTTGAATATTCCGAATGACAGGTGGGTTTTATGAAAAAACGAATAATTATTTTTAGCAGATTTTTGGGTCACTGCGCAGCGGATGGCCGGATGGGCTGAGGCCCAAGTGGCAACGCTTCAGCCATGTGAGACGACCTCAGGGCAATGCCCAAGGTAGTAGTACGTACAAAAATTTTGCGACGTGGTTCCCCCAATTAGTACCACCTCGTATATATGTTTTAAATTCAAACTGAAAACGTAAATTTACAACAAGAAAGCGTATTGTGACGGTGAACCCACGGAGTTAATCCGTGCTTTATTAATAAAAAAATTAGGGATAGACTAATAAAAAGGTCTGTGCGTTGCAACGGGAAAAAAAGACCTAGCACCATAAGTAAGCATATCTCGAGGCCCCTTAGCAGACTTGCACGTACTAAATATGCAATACTCAACAGGGGGCTAACGCCCACAATTCCTACTAACACTGACAGTATGTATCATGTCCTACAACTCTTGAATCGCCAAGGTCCTTAGGCTAGGACAAAAGTATATAGCAACATGAAAATTAAAATGAAATCAACATGCTAAAGCATAGGTCCTCCTGCAAAATGGAAATGTAAATCTGGAAAAAGAAGATATTATACTAAAAGATGAGCAACATCAGATCAATTGTCTAAATTGTGATCAAACACTATAGAGATATATGATATGACAACAACACTGAGAATGTGATTGTTGTGAAAGTTCAACGTGATTGTGCAGTACCTACTGAAGAACACCTTTGTGACATGGAAGTAACTACCATATATATGTGGCCATCCTTTTTCTATGTGAGCAAATCCAAATCAACCAAAGATATCTGAAACCACTCAGTATCTCGGTAGGCATATTTGTCATCGACATATTTATCATATCTTGATGCTTCACTCTTGATTCTCTTGAATCCATCAGAATGGTCTTCTTGGCGCGGACTTTCTCCTTCATCTACTAAAAACCTGATGTCACCAAAAAGACGAATCAGCTTGTACACAAAACATTACATCACTGACAAATTTCTAAGATCAATATATACTCCTCATTGTGAAGAGTTGGAGCATATCCAAACTGAGAACAGTTAGAATATATCTAGCTAATCCTAACTGAGAAGAGTTAGAACATATCCAAACATCCTAGCGAGACATATGTATTTCTAGGAAGCTTAGGCAGGGTTACAATTATGTATGGAATGCCTTAGGAGAATCAAATAAAACAACAGTAAGGGAGCTAGCTACCTTATCCTTTGCTTCAAGGTTGCACAGTGTTGATGCCTGGGAGGAACATGCTGCCCAGAAACAAAAGTTTTGTTTTCGTAGAAAGAAACTTGTTTGTAGGCATGACTCAAAGTACTACCTCGGGTGCGGTATGGGCTGTCCTCATCCTGGTTTGCCAACGTGCTCAGTTTTTGTGGCAGCTGGCGACGTAGTTGCGAGGCTTGGGGGCCATGGCGAGGACGTCGTCGAGGATGGCACACGAGACTATCAAGCTTGAGGATAGGGGGCTTCGGCAGTGGCAAAAGGATGCACGTATGGATGCTCCCTTAGCAGGCGTCATTGTTGACCTGCTAGTCAACATTCTTCTCTTGCTCTGGTTCTACTATTATGCGGGCATGTGTTGCTTAGTTTTAATTTCTCTATCATTCTTGGACCATGACTGATCAGTCACCACCATACATTTATATGATCTATTACTCCGTACTTGTTACTCTTGTTTCTCTGCATTGTTTGCTGCAAAAATTAAAACTTTGAGGTGCAGATTCACAAGAATGTCAGGACAGTATTCAAAATATTTTCTTTTGAGCCTTGTTCATACGAAAAGTGACATTGTAGGTTGGATTGCTAGCTCAAGGTGCATGAGAGATCTAAAAAACCGAAAATCTCCAAAGATCTTTTACCC
The DNA here is from genome assembly GCF_056163025.1 of Triticum urartu. Taxonomy (NCBI): domain Eukaryota; kingdom Viridiplantae; phylum Streptophyta; class Magnoliopsida; order Poales; family Poaceae; genus Triticum; species Triticum urartu. The sequence goes on along the minus strand of NC_141874.1, from coordinate 34,906,341 downwards.
ACGTGCACACACAAATGGGCGCACAACCAAAACTTATATCCTTTTAGTCTGTTGGAAAATGAAGATACTAATATGCTGGAATTCTAACCTTCAGAAAACTCCCAATCGTCATTCTGTACGCACCTACACCGGGGCATTCTATGTATTTATCCCAATCATCAATCTACCGGAAACTAATTATGGGCTGCATAAGCTACCGGATGCACAGAAATATGATGCCCGTGTTGTTGGAGTTGCAACCAAAACATTCATTCATGCCCATCTTCTCTGAAGTTTGAGGCAGCGGTTCTGTGAAGTCTTGCTAGCTAGTATAAAATGCGAACTTATTATATTACCACTGCCAACCACTAATGCGAATTCTTGAGCTTGTTTCCCTCAAAAACAATATTTCTCCACATGAAGTTATTTATAAAAAGGGACAACTTTCATGGTTCTAAAGTTAAAAATACAAAAATAATATATAGCTCAAACTCATGCACACCTTCAGCTAAATAACTACAGAGACTCTGAGTTCAACCATCCATGCAGCATTGGTCTTACAAACAACTCAATTATAAACACACCTGGGTCTAGGACTCTTGCTCAATGGATCTACCAGCCTCAGCTTCCCCCTCTGTTGCTATCTTCTATATTTTAATCTCCTCTCCAATAGCTGTGTTATGTCCATTATCAGACCCTCGACCTGAAGAATGCATCAAACACAGTTATGTGATGCCTCGTTGGCTCCACCTTCTTAAGAGAAGCAGTATACTTTTTTTCGAGAAAACAGAGAAGTAGTATACTTGAAACATAATAACACACATGAGAACATTGCAATTTCGTACATTATAGACAACTAATGGCTTGACTAAACTAACCAAGCACATGTTATGTTTGGTGTTTTGACAGCAAGCCATACACGGAGTAAGAAGCACATGTTATGGTTGGTGTTATGTTGGCTACTCTTCCAACTCAGTAGCATCCCTGCCCGTATGGATCACCTAACCTTCTTCATAGGTGTCACTACCAGAAAAAACCTACACACAGAAATCAACACCGCTATCGGGCCATGTCCACGGAGTCATGCATGCTACGGATCTCAGGCTCGACCTCGCCTATCTCCTTAACCGTGTAGTTGCAGAGGCGGCCGGCCAGGCGGCATACTACTGCCAACGCCCCGCTGGTGATCAGCATCAGGGTGACCTTGGCGTAAATGAAACGGTCTTTCTCCTGCTCTTTCAGCGGGAGGTATACTTTCCCAAAACTGAACATATGGACTTCTCATGACAAAATATTTGAACCCACCCAAGGATTTGAACTTATTTGTAGCATGTATATATATTTGATTTTTTTGTTAAGTACCTGGGGGTGATCTCCCTTTAATCTGAATAAGAAAAGTACAAAAGTTGTTTATCACTCTATCCAAAATTTCACCACTACTATATTGTTCCTATAGTTTCCGGTTTATTCCGAAAAACTGTAGCATCATTATTAGCAACGTTCGGTAGATCATTGCCTCTATATAAATTGGCCTTCTAGATTGTGATTCCACTCTTTTATAAATTATTCACTAAAGCCCTCATACAATGTGTGAGAAATCTGACAAAATATTTGTACGCCTTGAAAAGCATATTAACAAAATAGGTGGCTAACACAAACTTGCAAGTAGAGCATGATGTATGAGAGAGAGAGAGAGAGGTGGGGCTGCACCGTACGTTACACATGAATATTCTTGTGGACATTGTATCAAACAGATGTCCTACAATTTGATGCAAAAACAAATCTCTAATGGTTGGGCAGAACAACGAATCAAAGGAGCAGCCAGAGCTCTTACCAACAGGCCACATGGAGGAGGAGTTGCGCTGGTCACTGGGACGGAGCTGGGAGGTGACGTGTCCCAGTCCCAACGTGGTCGGGGGCGGCGTGACTCAAGGGGAGTGGAGTAGGGAGGAGTCGCCGGGGCACGTGGCCGGGAAGAGGCTAGCGGCGCGTGGCAGGGAGCGCCGCACATCGCCGGCGGCATAGCAGTGAGGAGGCGCGGGGTGGCGCAATTGGCTAGGAGCGGCTAGTGGGCTGGGATTGGGGCAGGAAGACGATGGGGTAGGTGGGGGTGGATGTGTCGGGATTTAGGTTGGCCTTTTCTTATTTTTATTATTGACGCTTTAGTACCACCTCGCGTATATGTTTTAAATCAAACTGAAAGCGTAAATTCATAGGAAGAAAGCGTATTGTGTCGGTGAACCCACGAAGTCAATCCGTGCTTTATTATTACTAGGAAATATGTCCGTGCGTTGCAACGGGAAGAACAAATTGTCCTAACTCAATAAACATGACTTATAACCCTCTACTCCCACACACAGATAGGTCATTCAGGACCTCTTTTTCAGTATTACCCCATCAGTTCTGACGCTTATCCTCTTTCCAATGAGTTCAATATTGGATCTATTTTTGATAAATCGAATTCAGCACTCTCAAGATATGCAGAAGTTGAAAATCTTATGAAAATAAATAAATAATTGATTGGTCGCAAATTATACTTCACTCAAAAAATAGAAGAACCAACTAAGTATGATTAAGTAATCGTGTTAACTAACAATAGAATTAGGTAAATTTTGGTGCGGGGATCTATCTAAACGATAAAAAATAAGCATTGACATACTCTAAATATTCAAAAGGTAAATGTTCAAAACACGTATTCTTTTACATTGATTTACTGGAAATTTATGTATTTTTGGAAACGGAAGGAGAAATTCTAAGACCTAAAAAGCTATGGAGAGGCAAATCACTTACAAATCCTATATGCGATCCACATACCAATATGATGATATATTAAGTTTGCTCACAGAGCTTTTTGAGAGCTCACGTGCATAGTACCTATTCAAATGAGTGTCCTAGTATACTCCTTAGAGAACAAAATGAATATAAGCTTGCATTTTTTTTTACTAACATAGCAACCATGGGAAAACCATATACCACCCATTGCATCGAGAAAGAACTATTGCAGATCACCAAAAATCATATTGAAATGGCCATGATCCAAATATAAAATTGTAAGATGTTAATAATGTATGCAGATTTATATTCCTCTATATATTTTCATTATCCCTCTAGTTGGAATATAAGATGATATATAATTTAGCATGTATATGAGCAAAGTTAGGAAGTAGCCAGCTATAAAATATTGGTCGGAAATATGGATCAGGTATTAAAACGCAAGACATGCTCCACCTCTTAATCAATTCATTTCTTTAAGTCGTTTAGCCTAGCAATAAACCACATCAAGTGTCACGAGTAGAATGAGGAAGATAGATGGACAATGCTACATTTTATAAAAATATTAATCTCGCAAAAAACCGCTTGTATGTAATGTAATTTTCGTCCATAAAAAACGACCGTAAACAATTATAAATCTACGGAAATTAGTACAGTAAATCTGTAATCTTGTCATCTTTGTGATGCACAACCAAATCTAAAGCTTGCTGAGGAGGGCCGTTATGATGCTTCTTGGCTAGCTTTCTACGTAGAGAAGGTTCGGTATAGATTTTTTTATGTACCTCCATTAGCCCAGCCATGATGGTTCTGTTAGGAACGAAATAGGTAACAGGGAGACTGAGATGCTTTTATTTTGCCGGGGGGGGGGGGGGGGGCATCAGTGTGTATTCTGCAGACTTGATTCCCCCTAAAAATATGACAAACGTCCACACCTCTAGACTTCTTTCTTCTCTGAAAAATCTGAAAACATACCAAGATCTGATTATAGAATAAATTTTTATGATCTGTTAAATAAGAAATTCGTATGAATATACATGACAAAACTGAAGTCTTCATTGTTGATTTCTGACAACAGGAAATTTGAGTCACACCATAAATCTTCAGGCATTGGTAGTCTATTGTCGGCACAATCATAAATTAGCTAGAACCCTATCGTGCAAATTACCAACAGAAAATTGGACTTCCTTTATCTATTGAAGGGTTACTGGATTTTGTATCCATCTAATATCATGAAAATATGAGGTTGCTGGGGATCTCTGCTTGAATCATAACCTGCTCCAAAGCCTGTTGTACAGTGATCCTACGATCAAATACGTGTACATGACAGTAATCCGCAGCTGGCCGGCGTAACAAATCAGTCTTATCTTGAGTCATGATTCATGAACAGAGGCATAGTTGATTCATAAATTGAATAGTTAGATCGAGGATCCTTCAGATGACCTAATTGCCTTGTCTTGGAGAACTGAGAAGAAACAAAAGAAACGTGGGTTATGGATCTATAGCTTACATAATTGCTTCATGGATTATTCATGGGGGAAAGCTTTAGTATGGCACCCCGGTCGTAGTACACCAAAACAACAACCTGGGCGACATGCCGGCAGCATCGCTGACCGATGAGATTGTGCGATACATAATTGTGGATTTATTGATTAGAGGAGCACGTACCTGAAGCGAGTACTGTTGCTGCTATTGTTTCCAGCAATGATGCCATGGAGCCCCGCATGTCCCCTGATTCATATCGGCCATGCAAGGCAGCATCCTCATTGTTCAAGGACTTCACGGGTGGCCTCTCTGGGAGGCAGCCAATCCTCTCGCCTAGCAGCTGCACAGAACGCCACTGGCCAGATCCCGTTTAGGTCATGCTCGTGCTGCCCGATGTTGTACGGGGTGAGACCAAACAACTTCTTGTCAGGTATGGCTCTGAACGTCATGGAAGCATAGAGATCGTGCTCAAGATTGCGCCGATGGTTGGCCCTCTCCCGCATGAACAGCACCTAGCCCTCATCCTCTCTGAGTAGTCCATCGCCTGTACGCCGTAGGCGCAGGTGCAGGCACCATGCTTTCGCTCGGCAACTTGACGAAGCAAAACTCCGGCCGGTCGCCTAACAGGTCGATGGAGGTGGCGCCCAAGGTCAGGTTGACCTACCACAACCGGCCGCTGAAATCAATTGTTTGTTTGTGCAAGCACGTGCGTGAGGTAGGGGTGGACTAACGAGCAGCTCGGCTCGTTAAGCTCGTACTCATTAAGCTCGTGCTCGTTAAGGCTCGGCTCGCCAAGCTCGTTAATATTAACGAGCAGAAAACCCTGCTCGGCTCGGCTCGTTTGAAGACCGTTAAGCTCGTGAGCGCTCACGAGCGCTTGTTAATAGATTATAATGTCTTATGATATACAAGATGAATGTGTATGTGTGGTTTTCAAGACAAAATATGATGACTATAAAAAATAATATATTAGTTTATTGCCTCGTATGTCGATTAGATTGAATAGATGGGCTGAGATGCTACAAAAGTTTGTCACGTAAGATGAAAATATGTGTTGTGTTGTTACTAACGAGCTTAGAGCTACTCTTGAAACTCGTTAGCTCGCTCGTTAAGCTCGTTAAGCTTAACAAGATGAAATCAATGATTGGCTCTGTTCATTAAGAAGCGAGCTACCAGCTTAACGGGCCGAACTATCGAGCACTCATTAAGCTCGGGAGTTACGAGCTTTTGGTCCAGCCCTAGCGTGAGGTGATGTTTGTCCAAGGAGGGCTCCCTTGTCCTTGATGAAGTGCCCGTGAGATCGGGATCAGTGTATTTATTGGAAGGGTTTAGGAAAGGCGTGGAAGGTGAAGAGGAAGGAGACCGTGTCTGCTGCGGCAGCGGATCGACCTCCTGTGTTTTTTATGGAGGTGGACCTGCTTATAATAGAGAGAAGTAGGATCGATGAAAGAAGAGGAGGGAGACCGAGTCTCGTCTCTCGTGAGGCAACGCATCGTGCTCCTGTTTCTTTTAGGGAAAGAAGGCCCAACCCAATTAAGTACAAGAACGTACAAAAAGCTAAAAATATGAACGTACAAAAATATGATAGATTAGTACCACCTTGGATTTTGGAAAAATTACGCACGTGTTGAAAAAAAATGAAAGCGTAAATTTACGGAAAGAAGCGTATTGTGACGGTGAACCCACGGAGTCAATCCGTGCTTTATTATTAGGGAAAGATTAGAGATAGATTAGCACACATGCCCGTGCGTTGCAACGGGAAAAAAAATATAATACGTGGTTCAAGATTTTACTAACCTAACCACTGACTTGCATATGTCTGTCATTGTCGGATTATACCCACACCTCATCATTTGTTTTGTTTATTTCCGTCATTGCCAGATTATAGCTACACCTCACCGGTAGTTTTTTATTATTTTCGAAAAGGCCTATTGGTTGTCTATTTGAGGCCATATATAAATTAGTGAGATCCTGTGTATATTTGCAGGGTGGTACTACTAATTTTCTTTTTAGGAATAGATGGTACTATTAATCAATAAAGATTTTTCTATAGTACCAAAAGCTGGCCCAATAAAGAGAATAGTAAACTGGATGGGCTGAATCATAGGACATCCCGTGCCCGTCAAATAAAGAACGCTTTCCCCTAAACAAAAGTAAAATAAAAAATGTTTCTTCTAAAAAATGGGAGCATGTGCCCGCTACAGCCAGCAGCCGCCGCTGCGCCTGAGCGAGCGAGGAGAGGCCGAGCTCTTCCTTGGGATGCCATCTCCGCCGCCTTCCTCTCACCTCCGGCCTGTGAGCCCAACTGCCGCCGATAACCTCGCGCTGCCGCCCTCTTCTTCTCCCGTCTCTCTCCTCCCTTCACGCAGAAACCCAGCCGAGCCACCATGGCAGTATAGCTTCACGACCGCCGCCCTCTTCCCTGCCTTCTCCCTCTCTTTCCTCCTTCCTCTTCCTTCTTATCTTCTCCTGTCTATCTCCTCCCTCGTCTCACTCTCCCCTTCCAGCGCAGGAACCCAGTCGAGCCGCCATGGCAGAGAAGCTTCGCCGCCATAGCGTTTTGCCCTAGATCCACGCCATGACGCCGCTCCTGCGTTGGATCCGTTGGGAGCGATGCGCCCGCCATCGTCCGACTTCGTCTGCTCGCCCCCTGAAAGCCCTGTGGGAGTGCTGCACTACCGTCACCCAATTTCTTTGCCGCCTTGATATTAGATCTGGGTCGGCGTCGACCTTCTAAACACCCATGCATTGCCGCCACACACTACACCCCGGTGGAGTTTAGGTGACACAATTCTGTGGGCAAAGGTCTACTGATGTCCACAAAATAAGTGTTGGCGTATCTTTTAAGTTATGTCTTCACATCATGTGTCGGCGAAGATAAATCAATGTGGACACAGTAAGTGTCAGCAACCACAAAGCCACCACGTATCAGTCGGCGTTTTCTTAACAACACGTCATGTGTCGGCACATGTGTGGCGATTGACAGTTTATTAGTTGGCGTAGATACGCACTTAGCGACGTCAGATGTGTCGGCGTATGTAGGGTGTATGGGCACGGATTAAGTGTCGGCGTAGGTTGACACGTGTCAATCGACCGGAGGTTGCAAACTTGGCGCGAGATTTAGGCGCGAGGAGGCAAAATTTTCGGCGTGCCCGTGCAAAATATCCCCAAATCTAGCCAGTTCCTACCTCAATAAAAAAACACAATTCCATAACCCTACCCGTGCCTGCCGCCGCCGCCCTCACGCTCGATCCACCGTCATCGCCGTTCTCGCGCTCCACCCCGACGCCCCAGCCACCGTCCTCGCGTCCTCGCACTCCACCCCGTCGCCTAGCCGCCGTCGAGCTCCCCCCCGTCGCCCAGCCGCCGTCTAGCTCCACCCCGTCGCCCAGCCGCTGTCGAGCTCCACCCGATCTCCTAGCCGCTGTCGAGCGCCACCCTGACGCCCAACCGCCGTCGAGCACCACCCCGACGCCCAGCCGCCGTCGAGCACAACCCCGACGCCCAGCCGCCGTCGAGCTCCAGCCCGACGCCCGGCCTCCCCTGAGCTCCACCCCTACATCGAATCCGCCGTCCTCGCATCCCCCACATCCAGCCGGCGCTCACCCCCGACTTCCAGCCGCCTCAGAACGTCCTGGGCGCCGTCAGTCTTCGACCTGGGAGCTGCGCCCCTCCCAAAGCGAGCCGTCGTTGCTGCCGATTTCTGCACAAGACTCATCCCCATCCATACTCTGTTCCGTGAGGTAAGCATCAACTCCTCCTGTGATTTCCTTCTATATACTGTTGTTTGCTTGTGTATTACTGAACTTGAACCATATGCAGTTGTTTCTGTTGCTTGAATAATGATAGTTTGATATTTCTATTGTTGCTTGCATAATGATTGTAGCTTCACGGATGCAAAGCTAACACTGCCGCACTGGCCAAATACAGATTAGTTGGCAAATTTGATATTAAGGGTGCATCATGGACAAAACATGGTTGTCTCAGCCTAGGTACATCAAATTAGCTTTTTTTCCAACTCATAAGTGGTATAATTATGTCATGAACTGTTCTGATATCTAAAAAAATTACATGTAGGCACACAAATGAGTATGTACAGGGGGTAGACAAGTTTATAGAGTTTTCTTTTATTAATTCAACGAATGGAAACAAAATGTTGTGTCCTTGCAAGATATGTTTGAACTCTAAATGGAGAGTAGCAACTGAAGTACGTGACAATTTGATATGTACGGGTTTCATGGAGGGGTATCATACATGGTTGTTTCATGGAGAATCTAGCCACTCTTTCCCAAATGTTGAGGGGGTAGAAGCAGAGACTTCATCGGCAGATAATGAATTAGCTGATTTCTTGCGAGACATAGCTTATGGATTAGATGATGGGGGGGTGTTGGAAGAGAACAATGAGGATAGTAAAAACCCCCATGTTGATGCTAATACCAAGGCTTATTTGAAGATGGTTGATGATGACAACAAAGAGCTATACCCTGGGTGTAAAAACTTCTCAAAATTGCGTTTTGTTGTCAAATTGCTCCACATCAAACTTCTTGGGCGATGGAGTGACAAAAGTTTTGACATGGTGCTTGAGTTACTTAGCGATGCATTCCCCAAAGGTTCAGTACTTCCCAAAAATTTCAATGAAGCTAAGAAAATAGTTAAATCTGTTGGGCTTGGGTATGTAAATATTCATGCATGTGAAAATGATTGTGTACTATTCAGAAATGAATTTGATAAGGATAATCAGTGTCCAAAGTGTAAAACTTCAAGGTGGAAATCAGAAAAGAAGAGTCCTGATGGGAAAAGGGTACATAGGGTTCCTAAAAAGGTTCTTCGCTATTTTCCTATTAAAAGAAGGCTTCAAAGGTATTTTGCGTCCTCTAAAACTGCAACTGACATGAGGTGGCATGATGAACAACGTACCAAAGATGGTCTGATTAGGTGCCCAGCGGATGCTATTTTCTGGAAGGATTTTGATTCCAAACATCCACTAATTGGTAATGACAGTCGCAATTTTAGGTTTGCTGCGACAACAGATGGCTTTAATCCATTTAGGACGACAAGGAGTACCTACAGTATCTGGCCAGTCTTTTTGATTCCATACAACCTTCCTCCTTGGATGTGCATGAAGCGGCCTAATTTCATCCTTTCTTTGCTCATTCCTGGCCCTAAGGCACCTGGTGGTGATATGGATGTCTACCTTGAGCCTTTAGTAGACGATCTAGTAGATATGTACTACCATGGTGTAAAGACATTTGATGCTTCTAAGTCTGAAATATTTGATCTTCGTGCTGCCATCCTTTGCACCATACACGACTTTCCAGGTTTAGGCTACACTCATGGGTGTGCTACCCAGGGTGAGGTAGCTTGTCCTGAGTGCCATTCACTCACTTGTTCTCTACAATTAAAGAAGGGCAGCAAATATTGTTATATGGGACATCGTAGGTTCTTATCATCCAACCATAAGTTTAGGTCAGATGAAAAGTTATTTGATGGCAAGTCAGAGCATAGGACTGCACCTATACCTCTTACCGGTGAGGAAATTGATGATTTGACAGCAAATCTTGAAACATCCTTTGGAAAAGATCCAGCTGCTAGGAAAACATCAAAGAGAAAATGCAAAGAAGGTGAATCGCCTCCTCTTTATAAAAGAAGATCTGTGTGGTTTAAGTTGCCCTATTGGAAAGATCTGATGTTGCGTCATAATTTTGATGTTATGCATATAGAAAAAAATGTATGTGATAACATAGTTAACACACTGCTGGGCCTTGAGGGAAAATCAAAGGATAACGCAAATTCTCGCCTAGACATCCAAGCTTTGGGTATTATGGGGGACCTTCATCCTGTTGAAGTAGAAGAGGGTAAATTGTATATACCTCCAGCACAATATACTTTGACACCTGAGCAGATGAAACATTTTCTCCAAGTCCTGATGGGAGTCAAGTTTCCACAAGGCTTTGCAGCTGATATACGACGTTATATCCATGTTGCCGAGAAGAAGATTTTTGGACTTAAGAGCCATGATAATCACATTCTATTGCAACACCTACTTCCTCTTGCGATTCGAAAAATACTGCCAACAAGAGTATGTGCTGCATTGACTCGTGTTAGTAACTTCTTCAAGAAGATTTGCTCACCTGTTATCCGCATCAGTGATATGAAAATCCTAGAGGCTGAAATAGCTGAGACCTTAAGCATACTTGAAACTATATTCCTACCAAGTTTTTTTGATGTCATGGTCCACTTGATGGTGCATCTGCCTACCCAAGTTAGAATTGTTGGTCCAGTACACTTCCGAAGCATGTGGTCGGTAGAAAGGTGATCTTCTAAACAAAATCTAATAGCAACATTTTTTTACAAATGAATTTTGCAAATAGGCTTACAATCTGTAGTATGTAGGTATTTGGGGCACTGCAAAGGACATGTTCGCACTAGAAGCCATCCCGAAGGATCAATCGCTGAGGGTTACTTGTTTGATGAGAGCCTTACATATTGTTCTCGCTATCTAAAAGGGTGTGAGACTAGGTTCACCCGGCAAGATAATAATGTTGAGGTGCTGAATAATGAAACCTCCAGTACCAATCCATACTTCTGCCACAAGGGGCAAGGTTTGGGTAGCATTGTATCATTATCGACCAATTCTTGGATCCAAGCACATAGATATGTCTTGTTCAACCACAATGAAATAAAACCTTATGTGAAGTAAGCTTCCCATGCTGTAGTAATATTATCTCTTCCTTTCTTATCTTTCTTACAATAGTTAATTTGATACACAATTATAGGAAGCACCGCGAGCACCTATCCTCAATTGGTCTTCCCAATGAAAAAGTAATCAATACTATGCAACATGAGAAATTTCATGAGTGGTTTCGACAACATGTAAGTAGGACATGACTTGACCTATTGTGCTCAACATTAATCATGTTGACTTGTTGTAACTAACAACAATTCTATACTCAGGTGTTGGCATTAGTTGAAATAGGTGTAGAAGTATCAGAAGAAATGCAAATTTTAGCCCAAGAGCCTTTCATGATTGCTAGAAAATTTAACAGCTATACTACTAATGGGTTTGATTTCCATACACACTCAAGTGATGATGGTAGACCTATTCAAAATAGTGGAGTAGCTATAGATGCGCAAAATTCAGAAGGAGTAGAGATATATTATGGCATTATTAGATAGTTGAGCTAAAATACCGCCAAAAAGGATATATGGTGTTATTTCTATGTGATTGGGTTGACAATCGTGAACAAGACAAATGGGTAAAAACCAATCAGTTTGGGGTTACAACTGTTAACTTCAACCATTTATTTAGTAGCGGTGATAAGTTATCAGATGAACCTTTCATCTTAGCATCACAAGCCACACAAGTTTTCTATGTTCCAGAGGTTGATAATGAAGGTTGGTGTGCAGTTGTCCAGAACAATAAACCACATGGCATGTACTCTATGGCCGCTGTGGATGAAGAAAATATGGATGATGATGATGATGAAAATTTAGTTCTTGAAAATGCTAATAAGGGGTTGTTAATTGATCTACACACAGATGTTGATCCCGACATTGATTATACCAAATTTTCTCATGTAAGGACTGATATAGATGGAATAATTGTTGCTGCACCAAAGAGGAAGTAAGTGTGATAATGATTTTCTGCATCTTATTTGGTAGTTGTGTAAAATTTGGTTGTGATGTTAGTTCAAATACTTGATTGTTGTATAGACTACTAACTCATTTGTAAACACTTACAGGAGCAGGAGCAAAAATGGCAACCGCAGCAAGAAGCGCAGAAAGAATCCCTGAATATGAACTCGAAAAGAACAAAAATGTAGTTGAAGTACTTAGAAAACAAAACGAGAACATGAAGAGAACTTTGAATCTGAAAGGTCTAGCAGATGCATATGTGTCAGAAGGCCTACCTGCTCCCCGAAAGAAGAAAAAGGTATTGCTTTGAGTAATGCATATGTTTGCACATGCAGAATGACATGTTTGCATGCTATGAAAAGCTGAACATTGATATGGCTATCCCATTTAGAATAGTTAACACTTATTTATGTTGTAATTGTAGAGACAAAAGCAAACTCCTGTTTCACAAACTCAAGCTCCTGAACGACAATTGAGGTCTACTTCAAGATTAACTACTGAAATAATAACCAAACCTGAGGTTGTAGTGAATGAACCTGAAGGTATGCTTCTTAACTTTGATACGTGTACCTTGCATTGCTTAGAAGCTAGTTTGTGCATTCTTTGTGAACCTTGCAATTGAATGATAATGCACTGACAATACGAAACCTGTTTTCTGCATTTGTTGTGTATCAGGCCAGGAAAGGGAGGTCAGGAAAGTTACTGCTATGAAAAGCATATGGGGAAGGCAAAACAAGCCTAAACTCAAGTTGGAAATAAATGAGTATGGTCAGCCTTGTGGTAAATCTGCTACACGGTTTGCTAACTTTGTTGGAACACAAATAAGAACCAAGGGTTTTCCGATTGAATTTGATGATTGGAGGAAGGTTGATCTATCGAGAAAACTTGCTTTATGGGCTGAGGCAAAGGTAATGCGTTTATGTCCTGCTCTTATGTCCTGGATGCTATCTTATTGTTATGATTAGGAGTGACTAGCGATTTAGTATATGTCATATTGTTCTCTAATGGCTTTTTTTGAATGCCTATTTTTCAGTTGTTTTGGCAATTAGACCAACGAGTTTTCCAATGGTATATGAAAACAACACAAATTAAATGGAAAGACTTCAAATCAGACCTAAAGAGGGAATATTATGATGAATCCTATACATATGATGAACTTATAGCATCATGTGATGCTAGAGTTCATCCGGACCAATGGAAGTTGCTTGTTGCATTTTGGTTAACTCCAAAAGCTAAGGTAAGCTCTTTGTTAGGTTGGTATTGACATATGATTCTACTTGTTTGACATGATTTTATGACACCATTTCGTAGGCTCGCTCAATAAGAGGCAAAAAAAATCGAGCAAATCATAATCAAAATCACACATCTGGAAGTAAGAGTTTTGCTCGGGCTGACACTGAAATGGTATGCAACCATGCAATCTTTGTTGTAAACTTGGATGTTTATACATTTTGAAAATTGTTTTAATCTTTTTATTGCTTGACATAGACCGAGGTGCTCAATCGTCGCCCGCATAGACATGAACTGTTTATTGAAACACATACACATCGAATTAGTGGACTTCCTCAAAAAGGGTCTGCATTAAGAATTGTAAGTTGGGATGCACTTTAAATTTTCGATTCCTTTCATATTTTTGTTTATGTAGTAAATACTAGGAACACGTAACACATTTCTGAAATTTACAGAAAGAACTTCAAGATGAAGCAGAAAAGCACCCTGAATTAGTGGACAATGGTATTAAGGACGGTGATTTGTTTGCATTTGTTTGTGGAAAAGAAAAAAATGGATATGTTCGTGCTATCGGATTGGGTCCAACTCCATCTGAACTAGAGTTGCCTGGAACCCAGCAGTATAAATCTACAAAGATTCAAATGGCAATGGAGGCGTGTCGTGTATCTGACCAAAAAGTGGAACATCTGCAAGAACAAATGGACGACATGAAGAAGAAAATGACACAAATGGATGACATGAAGAAGCAAATGGCTGAGATGAGGGAACTTCTTTTGTCTTCACAAGGGCAACGAGATCAACCCAATAGCACACCTGCTGCAAAAGCACAACAGGTAACACGATAGTTCTACTATATTGTATCTCTGCAATAGTGGAACATGTAGTGATATGATTTATTTATAGTTTATTATATTTAGTAACATCTATAATGCTTGATTTTGATGTAGAACATAAGGACAATAGAAGCTAGTAATACTGAAGAAGGTAATACTATTCTGGAGGACGTGGCTGAGTCAAATGCTATTGGAATTGGAACAAGAGTTGTTAATGTACAGAAACCTGACAAGCAACAAGGGGTAAACCTTTCTTTCCTACATAGAAGATGTTATGCCCTCCTTTTGACTGTAATGCTATGCTATGATTCAACTTCATTTGAATTTAATGCTATGATACAACTTGAATGAAAATTCATTTGACTTAAGTCTGAATGATAATTCATTTAACTAGATCTTGTCAATATGATGCTTTATTAACTTAAGTTTTTCTGCTTCGGATTTCCTATGCCTTTCTACACAATAATATGTATTTGTAGACTTGAACTTGCTTCTTTAAAATGAAAGTATGGTCTGAATTACAATTTTTCCCTATAGGGTGGAAGAGATGTGATACTATATAGCATAAGTAGACCCTTAAGTGTTGCTGTTGCCAAAGGAACAATTCAAACAACCAATCCAAAGGCTGTGGTGGGGGGTGAGCCTCTAGGTTCTCAATTTGTTGAAATTGTCGTCTATTCGGTGTTCAAAAGGGACACTCAGTTGCCTCATCCGTATGGAAATGTGCTTACCATGGCAGATGCTAAGGGTAAATCAATTGCATGGCCATCTGCTATGGTAAGAATCTAGAGCACTTGATTTCTTTTCTTTTTCGCTGATTGATCACCTATTGGCCATGGGAGATGTTAAGTAATGATTATTGTTGTAGATCAAAGACGCACAGAAGGCAGCCAATGTGCCACGAGGTGCAGGTACTATGACATACTCCAAACTTCAAGTTTACTATGATGCATTATTTTCCTTGTATTCTGTGATGTTGTGCCATCAACAACTTTTTATGTGATGTGATGAAATTATTGTGATTGGAAATAGTGGAATGCTTGTTGAATGTGAGAAACCATCTGTTTATTGCTGGCACAAATCCATATCATGTTTTTCACCTATGTAATTCATGGTAGCACTTCACTAGCTATTGTTATGTTCTTTGCATTCTATTCTTTTTACTGCCTTTTTTTAATTGTAAACCTGAGTGAGATATTGATTGTTTGCATTTGTGGGTTTTCATAATTTATTGGATCACTTTGCTGAGTATGGGAGACGGGCCAGAACAACTTGTAGCCAGAGGTGTCCTATATTACATTCAAATACAGGAGTAGTGTGCAGAATTATGCATTGTTTTATTCTCAATGTAAATGTCCTGGAACAAATTTGTCATGGTTTTTTTATTCTCAATGTGCCCTGGTGATCTCTTCTCAATGTACTATGCTTGCTATGAAACTTCCATGCAAATAATTTTTAAATCCTATCTGTAATTTATTAAGGAGAATAAAACCATGCATAATCTGTTCCTGCCAATCTTTATTTGAACTTTGAACATTTTTGGGGTTGAATGCTCACTTGAGAAATTTTTATGGATTTCAGGCACTTAGCCACCTAGCGCATGGATATGATGACTTGGAGTGTCATGGAACATTTGGCTATTTGCAGTATTTTGGACCGGCCAACTTCAACCATGCCATGAATCTTCTGTGTGTTATTTGGTGCTTCAAGTATTTTGGAGTAGAACTTTGTGCTCATGTATATGACTTGTGTTCTGGACTAGTGTTTGAACTCTTTTAGACCAGCAAGTAGTGCTCCTATTAATGCGACTTGTTTTGTTATGAACCTGGGTCAATATATATGTAAGTTATTATGAACCTGGGTCAAACATATGCAGTGCTCATGGATGGGCAAACTATGTTGGTTGTTGTGAACCTGGGTCGATATATATGTATGTTGTCATCTTGATGCTCTTTATGGATGAAATTTGAGCATTGTATATGTATATCAAATATTTTCATTTTGATGTCGTTTGTGGATGACACTTGAGCACCGCATATGTGCCAAATTATTGTTTTGGCTGTACACTTTATATGGATGTTGCATGCTACCTGTTGGCCACGGTACATACCTATCTTCATAGAGTAAGTGTTGGGAAACGTACCTAACTAGATGGACAGAATGAGTGTCGTCCAAGGTATGTACCTACATTGACAGATTAAGTGTCGGCCAAGGTATGCACCTACCTCGACAGATTAAGTGTCGGCAAAAGCATATACCTAGAGGGACAACCTATGTGTCGACAAAAGTAGGGTGTACGCCCACAAAAGAGCTGTCGGGGTAGATAGGGTGTACGCCCACAAATCATCTGTCGGGATATGTAGGGTGTATGACCGCAGGAAATGTGTTGGCGTAGGTAGGGTGTATGCCGACTGAACGTGTGTCAGGAAATAAACAACTGTCGGCAATACCTTTGCCAACATCAAGTCCTCCGACTGTTTTATCTTTTGTCGGCCTAGCTCTTAGCTACAATTTATGTGTCGGCAAAGGTACCCTATGCCAACAGATAGGTGTGTCACCAAATCTTGACCGTGGTGTAGTGACAGCTGCATCTGGCCCAGACGCGGGGGATGCATGCCAGATGGGCTGATGCCTAAGTGCGGAAGACTGCCCAGGCACGGAAGACGCATGATTGAATGGGAGTCCCTAGTCAGCGCTTCAGGCGCCAGGGATGCTCCACTAGTAGAAAACAGGGCTATGGTCCAGGCCGGCTCAGCCCATTAGTCCCGGTTCAGTCTAGAACCGGGACCAATATGGGCATTGGTCCCGGTTCGTGAGCCCAGGGGGCCGGCCGGGCCACGTGGGCCATTGGTCCCGGTTCGTCTGGACCTTTTGGTCCCGGTTGGTGGGATGAACCGGGACCAATGGGCCTCGCTACTGGCCCACCACCATTGGTCCCGGTTGGTGGCTTGAACCGGGACCAAAGGCTTCCCTTTAGTCCCGGTTCATGTCGTCAACCGAGACCAATGAGGTGCCTATATATACCCCCTCGCGCAAGAGAAGAGCACAGTGCTCTGTTTTTTCGGGCCGAGGGGGAGAGGGCTTTGTGGTGCTCTAGCTCACCTCCTATGCACATGAGGTGTTCGATGGAATGCCCGAGCCACACTACTTAAGCTTTCTCCTCTCGAAGCTTGACCTCCAAGCTCCATTTTCCTCGATATTTGTCTAGATTTAGCGGTCCGTCACGCCCCATCCCCGTCTTCAGCGCCGTCGATCACCCGCGCCGATCTCATCACCGACACCACCGTGGTGAGCCTCTTGTTCTTATCTTCTTTCTGAAAGGAAAAATATTCTTACTTGTCTGTTTAGATAGATAGTTGTATCATTTTCTTACATTTATTATTGCATCTTATATAGTGCGATGGTTTTGGTATCCACCCCCGTCGGCCCTCGTCCTATCTATGATTCGGATTTGGTATGTATATTATCTTTATAACTATTGGTTCATTTATTGTTTATGAAAATTATGCCGACCAACGTGACATAGATTTTATTTATCTAGGATGTATGTGAATCGGAAATGCCAACCGACCCTATTGTCGAGAGGTTAAATTTAGTTGAAGAAGAAAAAATTTGTTGAAGGAAAAAATAAAAAAAATTGAGGAGGAGAAGATGATATTGGAGTTGCATGTTGCGGATGTCGTCGATGATCACAAGATCAAGATGGATGCAATGCGTTTGAAGATTAGAAAGATTAGAAAATATGCCATTCATACCGAGGCTTGGTATCATTATGCCGTTGGATCAATTGTTACCTTGGTTGCGATTATGATTGCCTTTGTTTTTGCATTGAAATGTTTTACATAGTTTCAATGTATGGTTTAATTAATTAGATGCTCTGGAGAGCTATATGTTGTTAGATGAGAACTATGTATGCACTTTGGTTTTAATGTGATGATGAACTTCTATTAATTTGGACACTTAATTATATATAATGCACGCAGATGAACCGGCAATGGATGTACGGTGACAGACACACCCGCGAGTACATTAAGGGCCTGCATGAGTTTCTCGATGCGGCTGAGGCAAACAAGCAGAATGGTTTTATGTGTTATCCATGCACTGAATGTGGGAATACGAGGTCTTACTCTAACCGGAAAATCCTTCACTCCCACCTGCTTTACAAGGGTCTCATGCCACACTATAATGTTTGGACGAGGCACGGAGAAATAGGGGTTATGATGGAAGACGGCGAAGAAGAAGAGTACGATGACAACTATGTGCCCCCTGAATACGGTGATGCTGCAACGGGGGGAGCTGGTGAAGATCAAGAGGAACCAGACGATGTGCCCAATGATGCTGCCACGGGTGAAGCTGCTGAAGATCAAGAGGAACCAGACGATGTGCCCGATGGTGATGATCTCCGCCGGGTCATTGTCGATGCAAGGACGCAATGCATTAGTCAAAAGGAGAAGCTGAAGTTCGATCACATGTTAGAGGATCACAAAAAAGTGTTATACCCCAATTGCGAAGATCGCAACACAAAGCTCGGTACCGTACTGGAATTGCTGCAGTGGAAGGCAGAGAATGCTGTGGCTGACAAAGGATTTGAGAAGCTACTGAAAATATTGAAGAAGAAGCTTCCAAAGGATAACGAATTGCCCGACAGTACATACGGAGCAAAGAAGGTCGTATGCCCTCTAGGATTGGAGGTGAAGATACATGCATGCCCTAATGACTGCATCCTCTACCGCAGTGCATACAAGGATCTGAATGCATGCCCGGTATGCGGTGCATTGCGGTATAAGATCAGACGAGATGACCCTGGCGATGTTGACGGCGAGCCCCTCAGGAAGAGGATTCCTGCGAAGGAGATGTGGTATGCTCCTATAATACCACGGTTGAAACGTCTGTTCAGAAACGAAGAGCATGCCAAGTTGATGCGATGGCACAGTGAGAACCGAAAGAAAGATGGGAAGTTGAGAGAACCCGCTGACGGGTCGCAGTGGAGAAAAATCGAGAGAAAGTACTGGGATGAGTTTGCAAAGGACCCAAGGAATGTATGGTTTGCTTTAAGCACGGATGGCATTAATCCTTTCGGGGAGCAGAGCAGCAATCACAGCACCTGGCCCATGACTCTATGTATGTATAACCTTCCTCCTTGGATGTGCATGAAGCGGAAGTTCATTATGATGCCAGTTCTCATCCAAGGCCCTAAGCAACCCGGCAACGAAATTGATGTGTACCTAAGGCCATTAGTTGAAGAACTTTTATAGCTGTCGAATGGAAACGGTGTACGTACGTGGGATGAGCACAGACAGGAGGAATTTAACCTTAAGGCGTTGCTGTTCGTGATCATCAACGATTGGCCCGCTCTCAGTAACCTTTCAGGATAGACAAACAAAGGATACCACGCATGCACGCACTGTTTAGATGACACTGAAAGTATATACCTGGACAAATGCAGGAAGAATGTGTACCTGGGCCATCGTCGATTTCTTCCGGCCAACCATCTATGTCGAAAGAAAGGCAAGCATTTCAAAGGCGAGGCAGATCACCGGAAGAAGCCCGCCATGCGCACCGGTGATCACGTGCTTGCTATGGTCAATGATTTACACTACGTAATCTCTGAAAAGGATCCCGGTGGACTAGCTGTTCCGAGTGACGCTGAGGGACACGCACCTATGTGGAAGAAGAAATCTATATTTTGGGACCCACCCTACTGGAAAGACCTAGAGGTCCGCTCCTCAATCGACGTGATGCACGTGACGAAGAACCTTTGCGTGAACCTGCTAGGCTTCTTGGGCATGTATGGGAAGACAAAAGATACACCTGAGGCATGGGAGGACCTGCAACGTTTGCATGAAAAAGACGACATGCCTCCGAAGCAGTATAAAGGTCCTGCCAGCTACGCTCTTACGAAAGAAGAGAAAGAAATCTTCTTTGAATGCCTGCTCAGTATGAAGGTCACGACTGGCTTCTCGTCGAATATAAAGGGAATAATAAATATGCCAGAGAAAAAGTTTCAGAACCTAAAGTCTCATGACTGCCACGTGATTATGACGTAACTGCTTCCGGTTGCATTGAGGGGGCTTCTACCGGAAAACGTCCGATTAGCCATTGTGAAGCTATGTGCATTCCTCAATGCAATCTCTCAGAAGGTGATCGATCCAGAAATCGTACCAAGGCTAAGGAGTGATGTGGCGCAATGTCTTGTCAGTTTCGAGCTGGTGTTCCCACCATCCTTCTTCAATATCATGACGCATGTCCTAGTTCATCTAGTCGACGAGATTGTCATCCTGGGGCCCGTATTTCTACACAATATGTTCCCCTTTGAGAGGTTCATGGGAGTCCTAAAGAAATATGTCCGTAACCGCGCTAGGCCAGAAGGAAGGATCTCCATGGGCCATCAAACAGAGGATATTATCGGGTTTTGTGTTGACTTCATTCCTGGCCTTAACAAGATAGGTCTCCCTAAATCGCGGTATGAGGGGAGACTGACTGGAAAAGGCACTCTTGGAAGAGACTCAATAATATGCAGGGACGGATATTCTTGGTCTCAAGCACACTACACAGTTCTACAGAACTCTACCTTGGTGACCCCATATGTCGATGAACACAAGAACAGTCTGCGCTCCAAACACCTGGAGCAATGCGACGATTGGATTAAATGTGAACACATCAGGACTTTCAGCAGTTGGCTGGAAACACGTCTTAGAGGTGACAACACTATTTGTGATGAGTTGTACTTTTTGTCCAGGGGACCATCTTTGACTGTATTGACTTACAAAGGATACGAGATAAATGGGAATACATTTTACACGATCGCCCAAGATCAAAAGAGCACCAACCAAAACAGCGGTGTCCGCTTTGATGCAGCAACCGAGAGCGGAAAGGATACATATTATGGTTACATAGTGGACATATGGGAACTTGACTACGGACCTGATTTTAAGGTCCCTTTGATTAAGTGCAAATGGGTCAATCTGTTAGGCGGCGGGGTACAGGTAGACCCACAGTACGGAATGACAACAGTGGATCTGAAAAATCTTGGGTACACTGACGAACCGTTCGTCCTAGCCAATGATGTGGCACAGGTTATCTATGTGAAGGACATGTCTACCAAACCGAGAAAATGAAAAGATAAGGAAGCGAATACATCATACGATGAGCCAAAGCGCCACATAGTTCTTTCAGGAAAAAGGAACATCCTGGGAGTGGACGGCAAGACAGACATGTCTGAAGATTATGAAAAGTTTCATGAAATTCCTCCCTTCAATGTCAAGGCTGACCCAAGCATCCTGATAAACAATAAAGATTATCCATGGTTACGGCGCAATAAGCAAATGACACAAGCGAAGAAAAAGTGAAGACTTTCTCCCGCAACTATTATGATGATACCATGCCAAATTTGTAACAGACGAACATGCTACCATTGTCCGTTTTGTACATGCACATGCTATGTGGGTGAAATTATGATACCATCCCAACTTTCAACTTTTTCAGAGTTCATTTGAAATGCTTTCATGTCTTATGGTTCGAAACTTTGATACTTCGAAAGTGATTGCCCATTTTGTACACGAAGTGCATCAAGTTTTTGTCGTAACCCTCTCTACTTTGTGGAACATGCTATGTGGGTGAAATGATGATACCATGCCAACTTTCAACCTTTTCAGAGTTCATTTTGAAATGCTTTCCAATTTCAGAGTCATTTAGCTCAAAGAATGAATTAATAGCAAACAGAATGAACTACAAAACTTTTATGAAAATAAAAACAATCAATTAAAATATTATGTTATGATCAACTAAAATAAAACTATAATATTCTTCAATAGCAAAAAGAATATAATTTTTGTGACCTAAAATCAAACTATAAGTATTTAATTGTTAGTATAAATAAAAAATAAATAGCAAAGAAGAAAAAAAATAGCAAAGAAGAATATAATTTTTGTGAATTAAATTTTTGTGACCTACAACTATTATTCATAAACTAGTGATTCACACAAATTTTTAAAAATTCAAATTTAAACTATTCAAAATTTAAAACTAATGGCACTAACAGAAAGTTTATAATTTTTGTGACCTAAAATCAAAAAGAAATCACTAAAAAACTCTAAGTATTTAGTTGTAAGTATAAATAAAAAATAAATAGAAAAAAAATTCTATTTTTACAGTAAAGTTATTCATAAACTAGTGATTCACACAAATTATTAAAAATTCAAATTTAAACTATTCAAAATTTAAAACTAATGGCACTAACAGAAAGTTTGTAATTTTTGTGACCTAAAAGCAAAAAGAAATCACTAAAAAAACTGTAAGTATTTTTTGTAAGTAGAAATAAAAAATAAATAGAAAAAAATTCTATTTTTATAGTAAAGTTATTCATAAACTAGTGATTCACACAAATTTTTAAAAATTCAAATTTAAACTATTCAAAATTTAAAACTAATGGCACTAACAGAAAGTTTATAATTTTTGTGACCTAAAAGCAAAAAGAAATCACTAAAAAACTGTAAGTATTTAGTTGTAAGTAGAAATAAAAAAAATAAAAAACCAAAAAAATGTAGAAATAAAAAAGAAAAAAACAAAAAAAATGCCTCCTATTGGGCCTTCACGGCCTGAATACGACTAGAAACCCTACATGGGCCAGGATTCAGGCCCGCAGAAGGCCCAATAGGCCCACAGGCAGTTCGAAGTTTAGGCCCGAAAGCCTGCATTAGAGAGGAGCTCGAATGGGGAGGAACACCAGCGCTTATAAACCAGTGCCGGCGCCCTTCAGCTAGCGATGTGGGACTAAATTTTTGGGCGCGGGGCAGCACAAGGCCATTGGTTCCGGTTGGTGGCACCAACCATGACTAAAGGGGGCATTGGTCCCGGTTCGTGGCACCAACTGTGACCATTTCCCCCTTTAGTCCCGGTTGGTGCCAGCAACCGGGACCAATGGCCTTCGCTTCCCGCCCTTTCGGCCGCTGAAAATTGGCCTTTGGTCCCGGTTCGTCGCACCAACCGGGACTAAAGGGAGCATTAGTCCCGGGTCGTAGCACGAACCGGGACCATTGCTCTGGCTATATAAGCCAACACTTGTGAAATTTTGGCCAACCGCCTCTCATTCGCCCCGACGCCCCCAGGCCGTTCGTCGTCGTCGTCGCCGCCCCGAGCCCGTCGTCGCCCCGCGTCCGCCGCCGTCTCCCCGCCCCGCCGTCGCCCGAGCCCGCCGTCGCCCCGCGCCCGCCGCCGTCGCCCCGCCCCGTCGCCGCCTCGAGCCCGTCGTCGCCACGCGCCGTCGCCCAGAGCCCGTCGTCGCCCCGCGCCCGCCGCCGTCGCCACGAGCCCGTGGCCGCCCCAAGCCCGTCGCCGTCGCCCAAAGCCCGTGGCCGCCCCGAGCCCGCCGCCGTCGCCCCGCCCCGTCGCCGCCCCGAGCCCGTCGCCGCCCCGAGCCCGTCGCCGCCCCGAGCCCGTCGTCGCCCCGCGCCGGCGCCCTTTAGGTTGATGATATGATGACGTTGATGATATGATGATGTTTTTTTTCTGTTGATGATATGATGATGTTTTTTTTGATATATGCATTTTTTCATATATGTATTAATTTTTTTAAGTTGTTAGTAGATATCGATTTTAGGTTAGTGCATTTTATTACTGATTTTAGGTTAGTTGAGCCTCTTTAGTGCATTTTATGTTTGTTGCATTTTAGGTTAGTGCATTTTATGTTAGTGGAGAGGAAAAAGTAAAATAAGGAAAAGGAAAATAAGTAGAGAAAGAAGGAGAAGAAGAAGGAGAAGAAGAAAGGAATAGAGGAGAAGAAGAAAAAATAGAATTTTTTTTCTATTTTTTCTTCTTCTCCTCTTTTTTTTCTTCTTTTTTTTCTTCGATCTTCTCCCCCTCCCGATAGGAAAGTTTTATATAGAAAGTTACAATTTTAGAAAAGTTTTATATATGTAGAAGTTACAATTTTAGAAAAAGAAGGATAGGAAAGAAGAAAATAAGAAGAGGAAAGAAAGAAGAAGAGGAGAGGAAAAGAAGAGGAGAAATAAATAAGATGAAGAAAAAACAAGAAAAAGAAGAGGAGAAGAAGAAAGGAATAGTGGAGAAGAAGATAAAATAGAATATATTCTATTTTCTCTTCTTCTCCACTATTCCTTTCTTCTTCTCCTCTTTTTTTTCTTCTTTTTTTCTTCGATCTTCTCCTCTACCTATTCCTTTCTTCTTCTCCTCTATTTTCTTCTTCTTCTTCTTCTTCTTCTTCTTCTTCTTCTTCTTCTTAATTTTTATCTGGAACGAGGGTGTCAAGGATCGTCGAGGGGTCGAGGGTCGGAGACTAGGGTAGAGGGTCAAGGGTTGTTAAGGGGTCAAGGGTCGAGGGTTTCAGGGTCGAGGGTTTGAGGGTTCTATAGGGTCGAGGGTCGAGGGTTCCAGCAGGGTCGTCTAGGGGTCGAGGGTTCCAGGGTCCTCGAGGGTTCGAGGGGTCGAGGATCGCCGAGCGGTCGAGAGAGGTTTCCTAGTGTCAAAGTATTGAAGAAATCCATGCCTTCATCATTAGCCGGAAGTAACCAGGGTATGTTGGTACGAAGTTCTGCAAAGTTATTCTGGAATGGAGGCCCGGATAGAATAATCCGCCTTTTGGTACGAATTCAGCAAAGGCCTTCTAAATAGCGATATTCGGAAGGCTCTTTCTGAACTTTGTACCAAAAAGCGAATTATCCTATCTGGGACTCCGTTCCAGAACAACTTTGAAGAGCTTCGTACCATCATGCACATGTTACTTTCGCCTAATGTTGAAGACATGGTTTTGTTGAATCCTTTGACACTAGGCAACCTCCCGACCCCTCGGCGATCCTCTCGAACATGAGAGGAAGAAGAGGGTCGTCTAGGGGTCGAGGGTTCCAGGGTCGTCGAGGGTTCGCGGGGTCGAGGATCGCCGAGGGGTCGAGAGAGGTTTCCTAGTGTCAAAGTATTGAAGAAATCCATGCCTTCATTATTAGCCAAAAGTAACTAGGGCATGTTGGTACGAAGTTCTGCAAAGTTGTTCTGGAATGGAGTCCCGGATAGAATAATCTGCCTTTTGGTACGAATTCAGCAAAGGCCTTCCAAATAGCGATATTCGGAAGGCTCTTTCTGAACTTTGTACCAAAAAGCGAATTATCCTATCTGGGACTCCGTTCCAGAACAACTTTGAAGAGCTTCGTACCATCATGCACATGTTACTTTCGCCTAATGTTGAAGACATGGTTTTGTTGAATCCTTTGACACTAGGCAACCTCCCGACTCCTCGGCGATCCTCTCGAACATGAGAGGAAGAAGAGGGTCGTCTAGGGGTCGAGGGTTCCAGGGTCGTCAAGGGTTCGAGGGGTCGAGGATCGCCGAGGGGTCGAGAGAGGTTTCCTAGTGTCAAAGTATTGAAGAAATCCATGCCTTCATCATTAGCCGGAAGTAACCAGGGCATGTTGGTACGAAGTTCTGCAAAGTTGTTCTGGAATGGAGTCCCGGATTGAATAATTTGCCTTTTGGTACGAACTCAGCAAAGGCCTTCCAAATAGCGATATTCGGAAGGCTCTTTCTGAACTTTGTACCAAAAAGCGAATTATCCTATCTGGGACTCCGTTCCAGAACAACTTTGAAGAGCTTCGTACCATCATGCACATGTTACTTTCGCCTAATGTTGAAGACATGGTTTTGTTGAATCCTTTGACACTAGGCAACCTCCCGACCCCTCGGCGATCCTCTCGAACATGAGAGGAAGAAGAGGGTCGTCTAGCGGTCGAGGGTTCCAGGGTCATCGAGGGTTCGAGGGTTCTTCTCCTCTATTGTTTCTTCTCCTCTTTTTTTTTTCTTCTTCTTCCTCTTTTTTTTATCAGGAACGAGGGTCGTCGAGGGACATAGATGTAGTGTCGTCGTTGTCGATATATACCCCCTCCCGATAGCTTACTATGATTAGGTAGCTAGTTCTACGTTTGGCACTAATATATCCATCTGTCATGTTTGAATAATAATTGCCATGTTGTAAATATTTGTAGAAACTATGGACACCGCCCTAGACGAAGCAACACAAGAAGCGTTGTTGAGGGACATAATCGCAGAAGGAAGTGATGCCATCTCGTTGTTTCTCAACGAAACCGATGGTCTGAAAGGAGAGGGTGCACAAGCTGGCTACGGTGACCTAATGCCGGTGCAAGAAGAAGAACATGAGGACGGCTCCGGTGACCCAATGCCGGTGCAAGAAGGAGACCGTGATTACGGCTTCGGTGACCGAACCGAGTCCGGCCAGGTATATATATTAGTTAAGCCTGTGCTGACTAGCTGATTGATGCATTCATTGTTTTGGTATGTACACATATTAATTAAGTCTTTGTTCTTTTTTGTAGCCCTCCGGATCGAGCACAACTTCGGTAAAGAGACGAGGCCCGAAGAAAAAGTTGAGCTCGGATGAAAAGTTTGAGATCATAGCAATCGCGCCCGACGGCCAACCTATTGAACCCCTCCGGACAAAGAGCACATTTGTTGCTCAGTGCGGGGTTCTGGTTAGGGACAAGATCCCGATAAGCATCCAGCAATGGTTTAAGCCGGCTATAGAAGACCCTGAGGTGTCTTATGTCAATGATATGCAGAAAAATGATCTTTGGACTGAGCTGAAGTCAAATTTCACCCTACCGCCTGAGGATAATCCAAAGAACCCAGTTAAAGAGAAATTAATCAAGTCTTTTGCTCTGAAGAGGATGGCAGAACTATTCAGGAGGTGGAAGAAAGAGCTGAATAAGTTTGTCGAAAATAATGAGACACCAGAATTCAAGGGCAGATATGAGAAGATCAGAGATCACTGGCCCGCATTTGTGGCCCACAAGACATCGGAAAAGAGTCAGAAGATGTCGGCGACAAACAAGCAAAATGCTGCGAAGAAGAAGCTTCACCATCGCACGGGGTCAGGTGGCTACCTCGTAGCCCGTCCAAAGTGGTCCAAGATTGAGAATGATCTGGTTCATAAAGGGATCGAACCAGAGACAATTAACTGGCCAGACCGTTGCCGGACTTGGTTCTTCAGGGCTGGCGGAACCCTGGACCCTGTAACAGGGAAGTGAATTTGGACGAACGATCAAATGGACATACCAGTCAGTAAGCTTAAGCAGTATATCAAAGCAGCGCAGGAAGGGACGTTCTTTCCAGATAGAGAGAATGATGAGCTGACAATGGCCCTCGGGAATCCTGAGCACCCTGGATGGACACGAGGCACGCCAGGCTCCGTTCCGTGGAAGGTTGGGTTTCCGGACGCAGGCGGTTACAAATCCCATGAGAGGAGGAAAAAAGTGCAGCAGACCCAAATGAGGGCGCTGCAAGCAAGGGTAGACGCGATAGAGGAACGAGAAGCAAATCGCAGCAAACGTACTGCCGAAGCCTCCCCCGAAGCTACCATGCCATCTCAGCGCAGAAGCAGTGTGGCTTCCACCGAGCTGCTTCAGCCGGAGCATGTCTTGACGGCTCCTGCTAGCTATCCCGTGGATGCTATAACGGAGTCTCAAAATTGCCACCTTATGACGCAATGGATGGATTTGAAGGTCAAGGCGGCTGTTTGCTCTGTTTATCCTACTGAACCCGGCGCAACTTTTCACTGCCGGCTTATTCCAGAAGGATATGCTAGGGTGATGGTGGATGAGATAACGGAGGGATTTGAAGACCTCCAGCTTGACCACCCTACCGGTGAAGGGGAGACTCGGCTGGGGTATGCTCTGAAGACTCCATGCCTATGGCGGAAGGAGCTCATCAACCTTCCGAACTGGACGCCTCCGCCTCCTCCTCCTCCTCCGGCAAGTCAGGGCACTCCGCCTCCACTGCCTCCTCCTCTGGCGAGTGACGATCAGGGCCCTCGGCCGGCTCCTTCTCCGGCGCGTGGCGGCACTCCGCCTCCTTCTCCGCCTGCGCCGACGCGCCCGAGCAGCCAGCCTCCTCCTTCTCCGCCTCGTCAGCAAGGGCGGAAGAGACCTGCCGCCGCTCCAGCTGCTCCGCCGCCTCTTAAGCAAGTAAAGAAGACAACCACTCCGTCTGCTCGGTCGGCGTCTAGCAGTACAACCAGAGGCGGGAGGACATACAGATTCGGTCCTTCTCTGAAGACTCCAAAGAAGTTACCATACGAGAGGACCCAGGAGGAGAACGCCGAGATCGCGCGAGAAGAAGTGAGGAAATTCTTTGAAGGGGTGAAAGCAAAGAAACATCCACCTCCGGAGGAGAAGGTAGATCGGGTGAAAGTGAAGCGCACTCTGCCTGCCCTGACAAAACCACCAAAGTCTCCGCCGAAAGGAAACTATGAACGCATTATTGGAAAGGAATTTGCCGAAGCGGAGCGGTCGGGAAGTACTGTCAGTGATCAAAGGCTGAAAGAACGACGAGCTGGGAAACAAATTGCCCAGCTCGGCGAACAAGCGAAGCAATCGTGCCCCCCGCTCAAGGTGCCTAGCCACAACGTCGCTAATGATCCGAAGATGGTGCCCGGTTATAGCAATCTTGCAGATTACCTGCCCGACGAAGTACATTATGAACCCATGGACGTGCAGATACAAAGATACGAGTACGGGAAGCCTCTCGTCAAAGATGAAAGATCTCTATCAACGATGATGCGAAGATTGCATGATTGATACTTGAAAATCTGCAGAGACTCTAGGGGGAGGAGTACTTTGTATGTGAAAGTTAAAAAGGAGCATGACCTCGTTGGAATTGATCTGTTGCCTGTTCCATTTGAGGAGTTCTATCAGTTTTTCAATCAATTGGCCCTCGATAAAACAACGGTCGCCTGCTACTGTCTGTAAGTAGTATTACTTCTGTCATTAAGTTTCTCTATATAGCTTAGCTCTTTCGTTGCATGTATTTATAATCATCCTCACTATATTATGCAGATTGAAGATCGCCGAATTGAAGAAAAGACAAGTCGGTGATATTGGGTTCATTAACACATATCTCATAGATGCAACTCAGGTTAAACTTCATGCCGCAGCTACCGAGGCCAACTTGCTACGATCGTTCGTAATAAATCAAAACAAAGATATAATACTCTTTCCTTACAACTTCAGGTGAGTGTTACTGTCTTGTGCGTATTCGGTTTCCCTTATATATTAGTCAAGGTTATAGTAATGTAATTCATGAGTTATGCATGTGTGTGCAGTTTCCACAATATTCTCCTAGAGATTAAGCTTGAGCAGGGAGTAGTAACCGTCTTGGACTCTAAACGAAAAGATCCCCAGGAGTATGCGGACATGACTGAAATCCTCAAGAAGTAAGTTAAATCGATCATTATCCACCATATCAGCAACTTTGTTCATTTCCTGATATCAAGTAATTGTTTTCTTTGTCCGGAAGGGTTTGGAGAAAATTCACCAAAACAGTTCCGGGACTGCCGAAGGAGCTGGAATTTAGACACCCGAAAGTAAGTACTATAGTAGCATGTTCCGCGCATCTCCTAGTGATTCAAGCGCTAGTTTCATCAATACCATTTAGCATTCTTGCTTATCAGTTTGATTGACCTCTATTTCCTGTAAAGTGGTTGTGGCAGGAACAAGGGAATGATTTCTATGGATACTACATCTGCGAGTCCATCCGCCACACGACCTGTGAGCGGGGCGGGTACTCTAACGAACAATATGAAGTACGTAAATAACAACACTCACAATTTTATTTTATTACCATCATTTGTGTTGAGTTTCATTCATTCATATATATATGTATTGACCTCCTTCTTCAAATTAGATGTTTCGGAAGTGGGATGAACTCCTAGCACCAGCTCGCATGCGAGCAATTCAAGAGGAATTGGCGGCATTCTTTCTTTACCACGTGATCCCTGAAGACGGAGAATTCTATGTGGACCCTGAGTCCGTATGATTATATTTGTAACAGATAATTATTGTATAGTACGAGAACTTGTTGTTCGACCAATCTCTCGGAGAAGGAGAGGTGGTCGATATCACTTCTCTCTGTATGCATATATGTTCATGACGATCTTCTGTTTCTTTCGTTTGCTTACTAGCTAGCCAGCGTGTCTAGTCCTCTCTATACGTATGTATAGTACGTAGCGTCGACCAAGCATGGACATAAGAGAGGACACTTCTCTCTATTAATTATAGCTAGCTAACACAATATATGAAACACCAAATTAACCCCCCAAAACCCCCAAACCCCCCCCCCCTAAAAAAAACAAAAACCCCAGCCACAGAAATGCTGACGCGTGGATGCTTATTGGTCCCGGTTGGTGCCACCAACCGGGACCAAAGGGTCTCCTGCCTGTGCTCTGCGCACTGCCCACGTGGAGGGCCTTTAGTCCCGGTTCTGGATTGAACCTGGACTAAAGGGGGGAGGTATTAGTACCGACACTTTAGTCCCAGTTCAGGAACCCAAAATGGGTAGAATCGATATCAGTCCATAGACTTCTTTTAATAATTCCAATTTGACTAAAGGCCCTTACGAACCGGGACTATAGGCCCTTTTTCTACCAGTGCTCCCTGGCGCCCCGCGCTTGTCAGTTGGGCCGGACTGTTAGTGTTGTGTAGTCCTTGCTCGCTCGTTCCAGCCGCTCTACAGCGGCACGAGGTACAGTAGCGGCAAACCATTTAGCGCCGCTGGTGCAAAATTTCGAAAAAACAGTTCATGAATTTCAAAAAACAATTCACAAATTCAAAAATAGTTCATGAATTTGAAGAAAGAACAAAAAATTGAAAAAAATGTGAGTTTGGAAAATAGTTATCGATTTTGACAAAAAGTTCACCAAATACGAAAAAAGTTCATTGAATTTAAAAGAATCATCAATTTTCAAAAAAATTCATAGAATTAGAAAAAAGTTCATGGAATTTGATAAAAAGTTGTCGAATTTGAAAAAAGTTCATCAAATTTGAAAAAAAAGTTCATCGAATTCAAAAAAAGTTCATCGGTATTGAAAATAGTTCATCGAATTCAAAAAAAGTTCATCGATTTTGAGAAAAGTTCATCGAATTTGGAAAAAAAGTTCATCGATTTTCAAAAAAGTTCATCCAATTTGTAAAAAAGTTTATTGATTTTGAAAAAATTACATCGAATTTGAAAAAAAGTTCATTGAATTTGAAAACGTTCATCAAATTTGAAAAAAAGTTCAACAATTTTTAAAAAACCTAATGAATTTTCGAAAAAAGCACCGAGTTTGATGAATGTGCATGATATTTGGAAAAAGTTCATGAATATAGAATCACGAATTTGAACCATGTTCGTGCAATGAAGAAAACAAAAAAAAAGCAAAAAGGAATAAGAACCGCGACCTGTGAAAGAATAAAAGAAGGTAACACAAGTGAGTTAGTGTCCTAGTGGTTAGTGCGCTGCGTTCTGCGCGAAGAAATCCTGAGTTCGAACCCCGCCGGCGCACTCGCCTTTTTTGCTTGGGTTTGAAAAATAAAGGAAAAACGGGCCGGCCCAATTACAAGCGCAGTTGGCGAACCGGCGCAGGATTCGCCTCATTGAACTACCGAGACAGAAATTTAGTACCACCTCGAATATATTTTAAATTTAAACTGAAAGCATAAAATCACAAGAAGAAGCGTATTATGACGGTGAACTCATGGAGTCAATCCATGCGTTATTATTAGGGATAGATTAGGAAGACAATTGCAAAGACTAACATATATTAGCATATTAGTGGAGTGAATAATTGCAGTATAATTTTACTCATATTACAGCCATTTTTGGACATATATTACTAGCAAAAATACCCGTGCTTTGCAACAGGAGAAGAAAACATATCACAGCCGCTGCTTTGCAACGGGAGAAGAAAACATATTATAGCCGCTAGCGGCCAACCACAACACCTCGACGAGATGTCGTGAAACAATAGCTTATTACAAGCGCAGTTGGCGAAGCGGCGCAGGATTCGCCTCATTGAATTACCGAGACAGAAATTTTATACCACCTCGAATATATTTTAAATTTAAACTGAAAGCGTAAAATCACGAGAAGAAGCGTATTATGACGGTCAACTCACGGAGTCAATTCGTGCTTTATTATTAGGGATTGATTAGGGAGATAATTGCAGAGACTAACATATATTAGCATATTAGTGGAGTGAATAATTGCAGTATAATTTTACTCATATTACAGCCATTTTTGGACATATATTACTAGCAAAAATACCCGTGCTTTGCAACGGGAGAAGAAAACATATCACAGCCGCTGCTTTGCAACGGGAGAAGAAAACATATTACAGCCGCTAGCGGCCAACCACAACACCTCGACGAGATGTCGTGAAACAATAGCTTCGTTGAGATCAACAAAAGACTATTGCCATGACATGTAAATGTCTATATTTTGGCGCCAATAATTTATTATGCACTCGTATGTACCGGGTTCAATAGCGGCAACTGTCAATTTATCATGTATTTACTTTATTATTAGGTAAAGATTGGACGTGCAAGCATATATGTTTTTGTGGTGTGTGTCTAAACTATGTATATATGTTAATCCAACATTGTCCAATCCTTCCTATCTATGTGTAGTGTTTGTTTCCTTTTTAGTACAGAGTCAAATTTAACCTTAAATCAAAAATATACAGTACAGTTTCAAAAGTGTGCATAATTTATAGAACAAACGCTCTTTTTTTGGGTGATAGTATGTGAGCTAAACCGTCCGCGTGACGGACTGGGGGATATTTACTCGAAATTGCACGTCTATACCAATATAAAAAGGTCCAGAGACTCAGATCCAATAAATCCGGACCATCCATTTATGTTAATCCAACAGTCATTATTGTTCTAATGGTGAGTACTAAACATGTTTAGCGTTAAACGTCTTTCTCCTGATCCCCTTCCTTTCCTACGAAAGAAAAGGGGAACTGCCGCACGCATGGCGCTGCCTCTCTCCGCCCCAACCGTCTCCGCCCGTCGCACCTTCTCGCTGTCGCCCCCATCACACCTTCAAGAACGCCCCCACCCATCGCCTCCTCCTGCACAGCCTGGCCGCCCGGCGGGACGCCGCCTCCTAATAGACCTACTGGCCGGCCATCGGGGACGCCCACCCATCACCTCGCCTTGGACGCCGGCCGTCGGGGATGGCGCCTCCTGCATCGCCTGGCCGGCCGGCGGGACGCCGCCTCCTACTACACCTTCTGGCCGGCCGTCGGGGACACCGCCCCTACTACATCGCCCGGCCGACCGTCGGGGAGGTCACCTCCTCCAACGCTGCCTCCCCGCCATCCAACGATGCCACCGCCCTTCACCGCGTCGGCCGCTGCCCTCACTCCGACGCTGCGAGCTGCGGCGCCACCGCCCTTCACCGCGTCGGCCGCTGCCCTCACTCCGACGTTGCAAGCCGCCTAACCGGCCTGATCCACTCGATTTGGATTGCCAACCCTCCAGACTTTCTTTGATATGTACATCTCCAATCAAATCTGATCTCAAAGTTCATTTTTTGTTTGTAATCTGGAATCTGGACGATATTTGACAATTGTACTAAACTTGTTGCAGGGTTGGGAAGAATGCAGACGGTTGGATCACCGAAGAGGAGCTCAAAGAGTTGACAAATGAGCTCGAAGAATGCTGTCACGAGTAATGACAGTTGAAGCTACGTAGTGTGTTGTTTGTTCACAACCGGTCATATCAATGCTTGTGACTTTCTCTTGTGTTGTCAGGTCCTCACTCGGCACGGCCTCTACAAACAACTCACCAAGATCCTCGAGTGCGTCGAGGAGTACACGGTGTTGATCATGGAGGAGCTCGACCCCAACCAGAATGGCTACATCGAGGTCCGTCCTTTTTCACCCTTCATCTCTTTCCGTGGAATACTTTGCTTTATGCACAACTGCTCTATAAGCTTACTTGGGTAGTATATTTATTTGATTGACTGGATGTGATCTGGAGGTGTGCTCAGGTTTTATTATAGCATGTTTAGATTTGATCTGAATCGTATCCTATGTAGCACTAGCCTAATTAGTTCGCCGTGGAAGGGGACGGTGGCTGTGAAATTAGTGGCATCTCCTGGATGATGCGCTATGAAACGACTACATTACACAGTGATATGGAACTTTTGGTAGTAGCTAGGTAGTTGATCAGTTGAGCTGATTTGAATAGATTGCGCTTTGATTTTTCGAATTTTCTTTTACCGGCTTGAGGACAAGGTATTTGCCCCTCCCTTGGTTACTTGCCTGTATCATTAATTACGTCGGATAATTTTAACCCATTTGTAGGAACCAGCTGGTGGTGTTAGACACACAAATACTTTTGGGAGGAGGCGTTTTGGCTCTCGGGTGCACATGCACCCACATGAATAGTAAAATCAAAAAATAGTTTCCCTAAAAAATCAAAAAATTAGTAATTTAAAAAAATTCTGGAATTTTTCATAAATGTCCGTGTTAGTGTCGCAAACATGCTTGACAATTTTCATGCAAAACGGAGCAACATCGTTTCGTCGGAGAAAAAATACAAATTTGGGTGTGACATTTTGGTGTAATAATTGATGTTCAATTTGTTTTTTTTTTGCACAGGCCAAAATGCTTTACCTTTCTGCCTATATTTTCAGGCAGATTTGGATTTTGCAAAGAACACATACAAATTTTGTTGAGATTTTTTTGACATTTCAAAATTCATTTTCCACACGTAGGAGCATGTGCTCCCGGGAGCCGAATTGTATTTCCGATACTCTTGGTGCTACTTTTCTACAGAAAATTCATGTATATCTTCAAGCCGGATTAAAATTACACGTGCGTTGCACGTGCGCATTTACTAGCTAGTTTATTTAAAAAACACAATGTGCACGGAGGTATTTATTTTTGGGTCAACAATGCTGCTAGCTAACACGTAGAAATCAATCGCATCACCCTCAAAAAAAAAAGAATCATGTTTTTTGAAGTAATTTAGAAAGCGGAAAAATGATATTAAAGTAAGAGCATTGCTATATACACCATGTTTTTTGTCCGACAAATTTCAGTACGATGTTGTAGATCAGTCTGTTAATGCCTAGTGACAAAGCATATACCACACCAGCAGATTAAGTATTGTATTGACATTAGACAGTAAAAATATCATATATATATACAACACTTTCAAAATAATTTTATCTGGATGCAATTGTTCTTTTTTCTCCATAGCATCAATTTTGGGTCAAAAGGATGTTTAAGGTGGTTGCCATGTTCCTCCATACCACACCTTCAACGTGACCATCTTCAGGGACATCAAACATTGCATCTTCTTTCTGATGCGGAACAACAGCTTTAGCTTTATTGAGAACAACTAAACACTCCGTGGCCATAACAAGTAAATGCCTATGTTTTTGACATTGATGATTTATTATGCACTCGTATAAATCGAGATCAGCCGTGGCCATAACACGTAAATGCCTATGTTTTGACATCGAGATCAGTAGCTCCCGAAGATAATTTATGTATTTATTTCATTGGACGTCTAGACATATATGTTTGTGCCGTATGTGTGGTGACCTGTGTAGTTAGTATGAGTACATAAAAAAAGTATGAGTACATAAAAAACACAAACATATGCAAATCCAACTTAAAAAAGAATGTCGTACCAAACCCGGCAATTATGTAAAAATGCATGCACGACGATTTGATCTAGTTGAAAGTTTACACGAGGTTGCCTAGTTATATAGGAGTATTACAAAATCTAGCTAAATCTAATCCTATCCTACGGGAATTGCTTGTTTTCAAGCGGCCGTACACTTTTTTTGCGAGAAAAGCGGCCATAGGCTTGTCCCACCAGTCATCTCGCGCGGGTGACGCGTGTCGTCTGGCCCACGCACCGCTGTCCCTCGTCGACCTTATCTTCATAGCCATCCCTTCTTGTCCCCGTCATCCCCAATTTCCTTCCTCCCTTCTCTCCCCTTATCTCTGGAACCCCACAGATGCGCAAGGCTTGTGCAAGCTCGCGCCATATCCAGCAACAACCATGCTCTCTCTCCAAGCACAAATCCAGCCATGGTGTGTTTGACGGCAATTAGCTGACGGCGGCGAGAAGTTGCAGCAGCGGCGAGCGTTCTTGCGCGACTCTCTCGTATGGGGGGTAGCAACAATGGGGCGGCTGCAAAAGCAAGGCTGGTCGCCAGCGGGAGCGCCAGCCACGCGTGGTTGCTCGCCGGAAGCATCCGATGCAAGGCCGCTCACCGGAAGCATCTGATGCTATTGACGGCGACCGGCGGGCGGGGTGACGGCGGATGCTGGTGTTGCGAGGATGACGAATACCCTAGCCAGGTCGTTAGCATCAGCTTTTCATCTCAAAGTTGTATCTCATGTTGATCCATGTACGCTCGAGGCTTCTTACGAATTTTAATTCAATGACGTATATAAATTGGTATGATGGGACATAACAAAGCGAGGTGGTACTTTTGATAGCAGTTCAAATCAGTTTTCTGTACACAATAATGGGCTAGCTCTGTTCGATGCCATCGAGGACCTAACAGAAGTAGGGAGTACGATCAGCGGAAGTTTTTGCCTCCTCTCTTGATTGACTGGGCCGGCTCCCATCGTGTCTCGTCTGGATTCTACGGGCTGTGGCCCAGGTGGGCGCCGGGTGAACCAACGCCTACCAAAGAGAAAAGAAGGGGAAAACGGACGGACGAACCAAGCGATTTTTTAGTACCACCTCATGTATATATTTAAATTCAAAGTGAAAGCGTAAATTCACGGGAAGAAGCGTATTGTGACGGTGAACCCACGGAGTCAAAATAAAATTGGTATGATGTAAATAAATTTTGAGATCTTTCCAATTGCCTGACATGAGAAATTAAAATTCTTTTAGTGCACATATTTTGCAAAGCAATTAAAGTGAAGCTTAACATTCCAAATCTACAAGATCCCTATACGTGCAGAACGGAACACTTACTTTGGCGTTGTGGCTAGCTCATTCTACAAACAATCTGTTGGTCCCTGGTTCAATCGCAACTTAGACATTACAGTTGTTCGAATGCTAGCGGAAGAGAATGTTCACGGTAGAACAATTAACATCAAAACCATGAATCTAAATGGCCAATAATTTAGTGTACCCTCTGATTTTGGGCTAACAGTGTTCATATATTCATAGTGCATCAAAAGAACTTACATAAATTTCTAGTTTTTACCATAAATACATATGGTATGTCTTGGTGCTAACTGTGTGTACAAAAATGATTACAACACACTATTTGCTACATACGTCCTCATATAAGAATGATATAATTGATGCAAATATGTCTTTGGGTCGGCTAGAACAAACATAAACTTCCACTAACAAATATGCAGGTTTGGAGTGAATAATGGACCTTATTTTGATACAGGTTAAATATAACTATAAGACGACCCTATATATTCACATAATGAAAATCAAAGAGAAAAGCAATCACTTCAATTATTTAATAAGAAAATCATTAGTACCCTCTGATTTTGGGCTGACGGTATTCATTTCTTTATAGTGCATCAGAAGAACTCACATCAATTTATAGTTTTACCATAAATACATATGGTGTGTCTTAGTGCTAATTAGCTATACATACAAAAATGATTACAACACACTATTTGCTACATACATCCTCATATAAAAATGATATAATTGATGCAAGTAAGTCTTCGTGTCGATTGGAACAAACATAAAATTCCGTTAACAAATATGCAGGTTGGAGTGAATAATGAACCTTATCTTGTTCCTGTTTAAATATAACTATAAGACGACCCTATATATTTCACACAAAGAAAATCAAAGAGAAAAGTGATCACTTCAATTATTTAATAAGAAAATTATTAAAAACTCACTTCTGGGTTCATAGTTAGATTTGTAGGAAAACATCATATGAATCTTCTCTTATATATTTAAACATCGTTAGTCAATCGAAGGCCTTTTGCCATACATCATGGGAAACCATGTAAGTAAGGAACATGTGCGGCTAATATACCCCAAGCATCTAACATTATGGCCATGGTCAAACAGTTTCAAAGCTGACTGTCTGGTCTATCTACATAACATGATACATAATACAAGGTTAGATGCATGTCAAATGTATGGAAGAATATTTAAACTTTATACATCTTATCTCTGCTAAATAATAAAGAAAAGGCATAATGGTTATGAAAATAATCAGAGATATAACATATATTCAAAAGGACACATTCAAATATTTAAACATTAGTTTAAACAACAAAGCAAACCGGATAGCAAGACATCCATACACTAGTAGAAAACGGAGCTTTAAAACCGGTTCGTAAGGGCCTTTAGTGCCAGTTCCATAACCGGCACTAATTGGTGGGCACTAAAGCCCCCCCCCCTTTAGTACCAGTTCGGCACGAACCAGCGCTAAAGTGCCACCACGTGGCGTGAGCTCGCGCCGTGGTATGGTGTGACCAACCGGTACTAAAGGGTTTTTTTTGAATTTTTTTTTTGAAAATTTTGGAATTTTTTTTTGATTTTTAATTTTTCTGAATTATTTGGTGATTTAGTCTCTAATCACCTCTCTTAACTGCTCAAGTGTGGATCACTCATTTCAAATCATCTAACATCCCGACCTGTCACCCATCCCTCTCACTACTCCAGCCCGAGCACGCTTAACAGTAATTTAGTAATTTAGTAACACATTTCACTGTTTGAGTTTGAAACTATTATTCTAAAAAAACAGTAATTTAGTAACACTAATTTTCTTGAATAAGTTTGACCATAGTTTGACCACAGTTTGTGAAGGAAATATGCCCTAGAATTGTTTATTATTCATGTTATTATTTTATTTCCTTATATCATGATAAATGTTTATTATTTTATTTCCTTATATCATGATAAATGTTTATTATTCATGCTAGAATTGTATTATCTGGAAACATAATGCTTGTGTGAATATATAGACAAACCAAACGTCACTAGTATGCCTCTACTTAGCTAGCTCGTTAATCGAAGATGGTTATGTTTCCTAACCATAGACATGTCTTGTCATTTGATTAATGGGATCACATCATTAGGAGAATGATGTGATTGACATGACCCATTCCATTAGCTTAGCACCCGATCGTTTAGTATGTTGCTATTGCTTTCTTCATGACTTATACATGTTCCTATGACTATGAGATTATGCAACTCCCGTTTACCGGAGGAACACTTTGTGTGCTACCAAACGTCACAACGTAACTGGGTGATTATAAAGGAGCTCTACAGGTGTCTCCAAAGGTGAATGTTGGGTTGGCGTATTTCGAGATTAGGATTTGTCACTCCGATTGTCGGAGAGGTATCTCTGGGCCCTCTCGGTAATGCACATCACATAAGCCTTGCAATCATTACAACTAATGAGTTAGTTGCAAGATGATGTATTCCAAAACGAGTAAAGAGACTTGCCAATAACGAGATTGAACTAGGTATTGAGATACCGATGATCGAATCTCGGGCAAGTAACATACCGATGACAAAGGGAACAACGTATGTTATTATGCGGTCTGAACGATAAAAGATCTTCGTAGAATATGTAGGAGCCAATATGAGCATCCAGGTTCCGCTATTGGTTATTGACCAGAGACGTTTCTCGGTCATGTCTACATTGTTCTCGAACCCGTAGGGTCCGCATGCTTAAGGTTTTGATGACAGTTATATTATGAGTTTATGCGTTTTGATGTACCGAAGTTAGTTCGGAGTCCCGGATGTGATCACAGACATGACGAGGAGTCTCGAAATGGTCGAGACATAAAGATTGATATATTGGACGGCTATATTCGGACACCGGGAGGGTTCCGGGTGATTTCGGAGAAATCCGGAGAGCCGGAGGCTTACCGGAACCCCCCCCCCCCAGGAGAAGTAATGGGCCATATGGGCCTTAGTGGAGAGAGAGGGGCAGCCAAAGGTGGGCCGCGCGCCTCCTCCCCCTGGTCCGAATTGGACTAGGAGAGGGTGTTGGAAATATGCCCTAGAGGCAATAATAAATTAGTTATTATTATATTTCCTTGTTCATGATAATCGTTTATTATCCATGCTAGAATTGTATTGATAGGAAACTCAGATACATGTGTGGATACATAGACAACACCATCTCCCTAGTAAGCCTCTAGTTGACTAGCTCGTTGATCAATAGATGCTTACGGTTTCCTGACTATGGACATTGGATGTCGTTGATAACGGGATCACATCATTAGGAGAATGATGTGATGGACAAGACCCAATCATAAGCCTAGCACAAAGATCGTGTAGTTCGTTCGCTAAAGCTTTTCTAATGTCAAGTATCATTTCCTTAGACCATGAGATTGTGCAACTCCCGGATACCGTAGGAATACTTTGGGTGTGCCAAACGTCACAACGTAACTGGGTGGCTATAAAGGTACACTACAGGTATCTCCGAAAGTGTCTGTTGGGTTGGCATGAATCGAGACTGGGATTTGTCACTCCGTGTAAACGGAGAGGTATCTCTGGGCCCACTCGGTAGGACATCATCATAATGTGCACAATGTGATCAAGGAGTTGATCACGGGATGATGTGTTACGGAACGAGTAAAGAGACTTGCCGGTAACGAGATTGAACAAGGTATCGGGATACCGACGATCGAATCTCGGGCAAGTATCGTACCGATAGACAAAGGGAATTGTATACGAGATTGATTAAGTCCTTGACATCGTGGTTCATCCGATGAGATCATCGTGGAACATGTGGGAGCCAACATGGGTATCCAGATCCTGCTGT
This sequence comes from Triticum urartu, assembly GCF_056163025.1. Lineage (NCBI taxonomy): Eukaryota > Viridiplantae > Streptophyta > Magnoliopsida > Poales > Poaceae > Triticum > Triticum urartu. The sequence goes on along the minus strand of NC_141874.1, from coordinate 34,865,821 downwards.
TGGTTATTGATCGGAGAGTCATCTCGGTCATGTCGGCATGTCTCCTGAACCCGTAGGGTCTACACACTTAAGGTTCAGTGACGCTAGGGTTATAGAGATATTAGTATGCGGTAACCCGAAAGTTGTTCGGAGTCCCTGATGAGATCCCGGACGTCACGAGGAGTTCCGGAATGGTCCGGAGGTAAAGAATTATATATAGGAAGTGCTATTTCGGCAATCGGGACAAGTTTCGGGGTCACCGGTATTGTACCGGGACCACCGGAAGGGTCCCGGGGGTCCACCGGGTGGGGCCACCTGCCCCGGGGGGTCACATGGGCTGTAGGGGGTGCGCCTTGGCCTATATGGGCCAAGGGCACCAGCCCCAAGAGGCCCATGAGCCAAGAGAAGAGGAAAAGGAAGAGTCCTAAAGGGGGAAGGCACCTCCGATGTGCCTTGGGGAGGAGGGACTCCTCCCTGGCCGCACCCTTCCTTGGAGGAAGGGCCAAGGCTGCGCCCCCCCCTCTCCCTTGGCCCTATATATAGTGGGGGGGGGGGGGAAGGGAGGGCAACCATGCCCCAAGCCCTGGCGCCTCCCTCTCCCTCCCATGACACATCTCCCTCCTCCCACAGCGCTTGGCGAAGCCCTGTTGGAATCCCGCTACTTCCACCACCACACCGTCGTGCTGCTGGATCTCCATCAACCTCTCCTTCCCCCTTGCTGGATCAAGAAGGAGGAGACGTCACTGCTCCGTACGTGTGTTGAACGCGGAGGTGCCGTCCGTTCAGCGCTAGGATCATCGGTGATTTGGATCACGACGAGTACGACTCCATCAACCCCGTTCTCTTGAACGCTTCCGCGCGCGATCTACAAGGGTATGTAGATCCACTCCTCCCTCGTTGCTAGATGACTCCATAGATTGATCTTGGTGATGCATAGAAAATTTTGAATTTCTGCTACGTTCCCCAACAGTGGCATCATGAGCTAGGTCTATGCGTAGTTTCTATGCACGAGTAGAACACAAAGTAATTGTGGGCGTTAATTTTGTTTAATATGCTTGCCGTTACTAGTCTTATCTTGATTCGGCGGCATCGTGGGATGAAGCGGCCCGGACCGACCTTACACGTACTCTTACGTGAGACTGGTTCCACCGACTGACATGCACTAGTTGCATAAGGTGGCTAGCGGGTGTCTGTCTCTCCCACTTTAGTCGGATCGGATTCGATGAAAAGGGTCCTTATGAAGGGTAAATAGAAATTGGCATATCACGTTGTGGTTTTTGCGTAGGTAAGAAACGTTCTTGCTAGAAACCCATAGCAGCCACGTAAAACATGCAAACAACAATTAGAGGACGTCTAACTTGTTTTTGCAAGGTATGCTATGTGATGTGATATGGCCAAAGGATGTGATGAATGATATATGTGATGTATGAGATGATCATGTTCTTGTAATAGGAATCACGACTTGCATGTCGATGAGTATGACAACCGGCAGGAGCCATAGGAGTTGTCTTAATTTATTTATGACCTGCGTGTCAACATAAACGTCATGTAATTACTTTACTTTATTGCTAACCGTTAACTATAGTAGTAGAAGTAATAGTTGACGAGACAACTTCATGAAGACACGATGATAGAGATCATGATGATGGAGATCATGGTGTCATGCCGGTGACAAGATGATCATGGAGCCCAAGATGGAGATCAAAGGAGCTATATGATATTGGCCATATCATGTCACTATTATTTGATTGCATGTGATGTTTATCATGTTTATACATCTTGTTTACTTAGAACGACGGTAGTAAATAAGATGATCCCACACTAAAATTTCAAGAAGGTGTTCCCCCTAACTGTGCACCGTTGCGAAAGTTCATCGTTTCGAAGCACCACGTGATGATCGGGTGTGATAGATTCTTACGTTCACATACAACGGGTGTAAGCCAGATTTACACACGCGAAACACTTAGGTTGACTTGACGAGCCTAGCATGTACAGACATGGCCTCGGAACCCAAGAGACCGAAAGGTCGAGCATGAGTCGTATGGTAGATACGATCAACATGAAGATGTTCACCGATGATGACTAGTCCGTCTCACGTGATGATCGGACACGGCCTAGTTGACTCGGATCATGTAATCACTTAGATGACTAGAGGGATGTCTATCTGAGTGGGAGTTCATAAGATGAACTTAATTATCCTGAACATAGTCAAAAGGTCTTCGCAAATTATGTCGTAGCTCGCGCTTCAGTTCTACTATTTAGATATGTTCCTAGAGAAAATTTAGTTGAAAGTTGATAGTAGCAATTATGCGGACTAGGTCCGTAAACTGAGGATTGTCCTCATTGCTTCATAGAAGGCTTATGTCCTTAATGCACCGCTCAGTGTGCTGAACCTTGAACGTTGTCTGTGGATGTTGCGAACATCTGACATACACATTTTGATAACTACGTGATAGTTCAGTTAAACGGTTTAGAATTGAGGCACCGAAAACGTTTTTGAAACGTCGCGAAACATATGAGATGTTTCGAGGGCTGAAATTGGGATTTCAGGCTCGTGCCCATGTCAAAAGGTATAAGACCTCCGACGATTTTTTTAGCCTACAAACTAAGGGAGAAAAGCTCAATTGTTGAGCTTGTGCTCAGATTGTCTAAGTACAACAATCGCTTGAATCGAGTGGGAGTTGATCTTCCAGATGAAATAGTGATGGTTCTCCGAAGTCATTACCACCAAGCTGCTAGAGCGTCGTGATGAACTATGATATATCAGGGACATATATGATGATCCTTGAGATATTCGCGATGTTTGACACTGCGAAAGTAGAAATCAAGAAGGAGCATCAATTGTTGATGGTTGGTGAAACCACTAGTTTCAAGAAGGGCAAGGGAACAAAGGGATACTTCATGAAACGGCAATTCAGCTGCTGCTCTAGTGAAGAAACCCAAGGTTGAACCCAAACCCGAGACTGAGTGCTTCTGTAATAAGGGGAACAGCCACTGGAGCAGAATTACCCTAGATACTTGGTAGATGAGAAGGCTGGCAAGGTCGATAGAAGTATATTGGATATACATTGTGTTGATGTGTACTTTACTAGTACTCCTAGTAGCACCAGGGTATTAGATACCAGTTCGGTTGCTAAGTGTTAGTAACTCGAAACAAAAGGCTACGGAATAAACGGAGACTAGCTAAAGGTGAGCTGACGATATGTGTTGGAAGTGTTTCCAGGGTTGATATGATCAAGCATCGCACACTCCCTCTACCATCGAGATTGGTAGTAAAACCTAAATAATTGTTATTTGGTGTTTGCGTTGAGCATAGACATGATTGGATTATGTCTATCGCAATACAGTTATTCATTTAAAGAGAATAATGGTTACTCTATTTATTTGAATAATACCTTCCAATGGTCTTACACCTGAAATGAATGGTTTATTAAATCTCGATCGTAGTGATACACATGTTCATGCCAAAAGATAGTAATGATAGTACCACCTACTTGTGGCACTGCCACTTAAGTCATATCGGTATAAAATGCATGAAGAAGCTCCATGTTGATGGATCTTTGGACTCACTCATTTTTGAAAGGATTGACACATGCGAACCATGTTTGTTGGTAGATATGCATGAAGAAACTCTATACAGATGGATCGTTTGGACTCACTTGATTTTGAGTCACTTGAGACATGCAAATCATACCACATGGGCAAGATGACTGAAAGCCTCGTTTTCAGTAAAATGGAACTAGAAAGCAACTTGTTGGAAGTAATACATTTTGATGTGTGCAGTCCAATGAGTGCTGAGGCATGTAGTGGATATCGTTATGTTCTTACTTCACAGATGATTTGAGTAGATGTTGAGTATATTTACTTGATGAATCACGAGTCTGAATTATCGGAAGGTTCAAGTAATTTCAGGGTGAAGTTGAAAGATCGTCGTGACAAGAGGATAAAATATCTATGATATGATCATAGAGATGAATATTTGAATTACGAGTTTGGCACAGAATTAAGACATTGTGGAAATTGTTTCACAACTAATACAGCCTGGAACACCATAGTGTGATGGTGTGTCCGAACATCATAACTGCACCCTATTGGATATGATGCATACCATGATGTCTCTTATCGAATTACCACGATAGTTTATGGGTTAGGCATTAGAGACAACCACATTCACTTTAAACAGGGCACCATGTAATTCCGATGAGATGACACCGTATGAACTATGGTTTAGAGAAACCTAAGCTGTCATTTCTTAAAAGTTTGGGGCTGCGATGCTTATGTATAAAGTTTCAGGCTGATAAGCTCGAACCCAAAGCGGATAAATGCATCTTCATAGGACACCCAAAACAGTTGGGTATACCTCCTGTTTCAGATCCGAAAGCAATAAGGGATTGTTTCTAGAATCGGGTCCTTTCTCAAGGAAAAGTTTCTCTCGAAAGAATTGAGTGGGAGGATGGTGGAGACTTGATGAGGTTATTGAACCGTCTCTTCAACTAGTGTGTGGCAGGGCACATGAAGTTGTTCCTCTGGCACCTACACCAATTGAAGTGGAAGCTTATGATAGTGATCATGAAACTTCAGATCAAGTCACTACCAAGCCTCGTGGGATGACAAGGATGCGTACTACTTCAGAGTGGTACATAATCCTGTCTTGGAAGTCATGTTGCTAGACAACAATGAACCTACGAGCTATGGAGAAGCGATGGTGGGCCTGGATTCCGATAAATGGCTCGAGGCCATAAAATCCGACAGAGGATCCATGTATGGAAACAAAGTGTAGACTTTGACAGAACAGCTCGATGGTCATAAGGCTGTTGAGTGCAGATGGATTTTAAAAGGAAGACGGACAATGATGGTAAATGTCACCATTAAGAAAGCTCGACTTGTCGTTAAGATGTTTTCCGACAAGTTCAAAGAGTTGACTACGATGAGACTTTCTCACTCGTAGCGATGCTAAGAGTCTGTTGGAATTATATTAGCAATTACTGCATTATTTATGAAATCTTGCAGATAGGATGTCAAAACATTGTTTCCTCGATGATTTTCTTGAGGAAAGGTCGTATGTGATACAACCGGAAGGTTTTGTCAATCCTGAAAGATGCTGATAAGTATGCAAAGCTCCAGCAATCCTTCTAGGGACTGGAGTAAGCATCTCGGAGTTGGAATGTATGCTTTGATGATGATCAAAGATTTTGGGTTTATACAAAGTTTATGAGAAACTTGTATTTCCAAAGAAGTGAGTGGGAGCACTATAGAATTTCTGATAAATATATGTTGTTTTCATATTGTTGATCAGAAATGACGTAGAATTTCTGGAAAGCATATAGGGTTATTTGGAAAGTGTTTTTCAATGGAAAGCCTGGATTAAGCTACTTGAAAATTGAGCATCAAGATCTACAAGGATAGATCAAAACGCTTAATGGTACTTTCAAATGAGCACATACCTTGACATGATCTTGAAGGTGTTCAAGATGGATCAGTCAAAGAAGGAGTTCTTGCCTGAGTTGTAAGGTATGAAGTTAAGACTTAAAGCTCGACCACGGCAGAATAGAGAGAAAGGACGAAGGTCGTCCCCTATGCTTAAGACATAGGCTCTACAGTATGCTATGCTGTGTACCGCACCTGAAATGTGCCTTGCCATGAGTCAGTCAAGGGGTACAAGAGTGATCTAAGAATGGATCACAGGACAGCGGTCAAAGTTATCCTTAGTAACTAGTGGACTAAGGAATTTTCTTGATTATGGAGGTGGTAAAGAGTTCGACGTAAAGAGTTACGTCGATTCAAGCTTAACACCTATCCGGATAGCTCTGAGTAGAGATACCGGATACATATAATGGAGCAACAATTTAGAATAGCTCCAAGTAGAATAGTTGTTTGGAATAGCTCCAAATAGAACGCGGTAGCTGCATCTAGGAGATGACATAGAGATTTGTAAAGCACACACGGATCTAAAAGGTTCAGATCCGTTGACTATAACATCTCTCACAAGCATAACATCTTCAAACCCAGAACTCATCGAGTGTTAATCACATGGTAATGTGAACTAGATTATTGACTCTAGTAAACTCTTTGGGTGTTAGTCACATGGGGATGTGACCTTGAGTGTTAATCACATATCGATGTGAACTGGATTATTGACTCTAATGCAAGTGGGAGACTGTTGGAAATATGCCCTAGAGGCAATAATAAATTAGTTATTATTATATTTCCTTGTTTATGATAATCTTTTATTATCCATGCTAGAATTGTATTGATAGGAAACTCAGATACATGTGTGGATACATAGACAACACCATGTCCCTAGTAAGCCTCTAGTTGACTAGCTCGTTGATCAGTAGATGCTTACGGTTTCCTGACCATGGACATTGCATGTCGTTGATAACGGGATCACATCATTAGGAGAATGATGTGATGGACAAGACCCAATCCTAAGCCTAGCACAAAGATCGTGTAGTTCGTTCGCTAAAGCTTTTCTAATGTCAAGTATCATTTCCTTAGACCATGAGATTGTGCAACTCCCGGATACCGTAGGAATACTTTGGGTGTGCCAAACGTCACAACGTAACTGGGTGGCTATAAAGGTACACTACAGGTATCTCCGAAAGTGTCTGTTGGGTTGGCACGAATCGAGACTGGGATTTGTCTCTCCGTGTAAATGGAGAGGTATCTCTGGCCCACTCGGTAGGACATCATCATAATGTGCACAATGTGATCAAGGAGTTGATCACGGGATGATGTGTTACGGAACGAGTAAAGAGACTTGCCGGTAACGATATTGAACAAGGTATCGGGATACCGACGATCGAATCTCGGGCAAGTATCGTACCGATAGACAAAGGGAATTGTATACGAGATTGATTAAGTCCTTGACATCGTGGTTCATCCGATGAGATCATCATGGAACATGTGGGAGCCAACATGGGTATCCAGATCCCGCTGTTGGTTATTGACCGGAGAGTCATCTCGGTCATGTCTGCATGTCTCCTGAACCCGTAGGGTCTACACTTAAGGTTCAGTGACGCTAGGGTTATAGAGATATTAGTATGCGGTTACCCGAAAGTTGTTCGGAGTCCCGGATGAGATCCCGGACGTCACAAGGAGTTCCGGAATGGTCCGGAGGTAAAGAATTATATATAGGAAGTGCTATTTCGGCAATCGGGACAAGTTTCGGGGTCACCGGTATTGTACTGGGACCACCGGAAGTGTCCCGGGGGTCCACCGGGTGGGGCCACCATCCCCGTGGGGCCACATGGGCTGTAGGGGGTGCGCCTTGGCCTATATGGGCCAAGGGCACCAGCCCCAAGAGGCCCATGCGCCAAGAGAAGAGGAAAAGGAAGAGTCCTAAAGGGGGAAGGCACCTCCGAGGTGCCTTGGGGAGGAGGGACTCCTCCCTGGCCGCACCCTTCCTTGGAGGAAGGGCCAAGGCTGCGCCCCCCCCTCTCCCTTGGCCCTATATATAGTGGGGGGAAGGGAGGGCAACCATACCCCAAGCCTTGGCGCCTCCCTCTCCCTCCCATGACACATCTCCCTCCTCCCACAGCGCTTGGCGAAGCCCTGTTGGAATCCCGCTACTTCCACCACCACGCCGTCGTGCTGCTGTATCTCCATCAACCTCTTCTTCCCCCTTGCTGGATCAAGAAGGAGGAGACGTCGCTGCTCCGTACATGTGTTGAAAGAGGAGGTGCCGTCCGTTCGACGCTAGGATCATCGGTGATTTGGATCACGACGAGTACGACTCCATCAACCCCGTTCTCTTGAATGCTTCCGCGCGCGATCTACAAGGGTATGTAGATCCACTCCTCCCTCGTTGCTAGATGACTCCATAGATTGATCTTGGTGATGCGTAAAAAATTTTGAATTTCTGCTACGTTCCCCAACAGAGGGGGGGGGGGCGGTGCCCCCCTTTCCTTCTCCCTCCCCACTTCTTTCCCCCTCCTAGTAGGAGTCCTAGGAGTAGGACTCCTCCTGGCGCGCGAATAGGGGCCGGCCGGCCTCCTCCCCTTGATCCTTTATATATGGGGGCAGGGGGCACCCCTAGACACACAAGTTGATCCACGTGATCATATTCTTAACCGTGTATGGTGCCCCCTTCCACCATAATCCTCGATAATGTTGTAGCGGTGCTTAGGCGAAGCCCTGCGACGGTAGTACGTCAAGATCGTCACCACGCCATCGTGCTAACGGAACTCTTCCCCGACACTTTGCTGGATCGGAGTCCGGGGATCGTCGTCGAGCTGAACGTGTGCTAGAACTCGGAGGTGCCGTAGTTTCGGTGCTTGATCGGTCGGGCCGTGAAGACGTACGACTACATCAACCGCGTTGTGCTAACCCGCTGTCGGTCTACAAGGGTACGTAGATCACACTCTCCCCTCTCGTTGCTATGCATCACCATGATCTTGCGTGTGCGTAGGAAATTTTTTGAAATTACTACGTTCCCCAACAGTGGCATCCGAGCCTAGGTTTTATGTGTTGATGTTATATGCACGAGTAGAACACAAGTGAGTTGTGGGCGATATAAGTCATACTGCTTACCAGCATGTCATACTTTGGTTCGGTGGTATTGTTGGACGAAGCGGCCCGGACCGACATTACGCGTCCTCTTACGCGAGACCGGTTCTCCCGATGTGCTTTGCACAAAGGTGGCTAGCGGGTGACAGTTTCTCCAACTTTAGTTGAACCGAGTGTGGCTACGCCTGGTCCTTGCGAAGGTTAAAACAGCACCAACTTGACAAACTATCGTTGTGGTTTTGATGCGTAGGTAAGATTGGTTCTTACTTAAGCCCGTAGCAGCCACGTAAAACTTGCAACAACAAAGTAGAGGACGTCTAACTTGTTTTTGCAGGGCATGTTGTGATGTGATATGGTCAAGACATGATGCTAAATTTTGTTGTATGAGATGATCATGTTTTGTAACCAAGTTATCGGCAACTGGCAGGAGCCATATGGTTGTCACTTTATTGTATGCAATGCAATTGCGCTGTAATGCTTTACTTTACCACTAAGCGGTAGCGATAGTCGTGGAAGCATAAGATTGGCGAGACGACAACGATGCTACGATGGTGATCAAGGTGTCGCGCCGATGACGATGGTGATCACGATGGTGCTTCGAAGATGGAGATCACAAGCACAAGATGATGATGGCCATGTCATATCACTTATATTGATTGCATGTGATGTTTATCTTTTATGCATCTTATCTTGCTTTGATTGACGGTAGCATTTTAAGATGATCTCTCACTAATTATCAAGAAGTGTTCTCCCTGAGTATGCACCGTTGCGAAAGTTCTTCGTGCTGAGACACCACGTGATGATCGGGTGTGATAGGCTCTACGTTCAAATACAACGGGTGCAAAACAGTTGCACACACGGAATACTCAGGTTATACTTGACGAGCCAAGCATATACAGATATGGCCTCGGAACACGGAGACCGAAAGGTCAAGCGTGAATCATATAGTAGATATGATCAACATAGCGATGTTCACCAATGAAACTACTCCATCTCATGTGATGATCGGACATGGTTTAGTTGATTTGGATCACGTAATCACTTAGAAGATTAGAGAGATGTCTATCTAAGTGGGAGTTCTTTAGTAATATGATTAATTAAACCTAAAATTATCATGAACTTAGTACCTGATAGTATCTTGCTTGTTTATGTTTGATTGTAGATAGATGGCCCGTGTTGTTGTTTCGTTGAATTTTAATGCGTTCCTTGAGAAAGCAAAGTTGAAATATGATGGTAGCAATTACACGGACTGGGTCCGTAACTTGAGGATTATCCTGATTGCTGCACAGAAGAATTACGTCCTGGAAGCACCGCTGGGTGCCAGGCCTGCTGCTGGAGCAACACCAGATGTTATGAACGTCTGGCAGAGCAAAGCTCATGACTACTCGATAGTTCAATGTGCCATGCTTTACGGCTTAGAATCGGGACTCAACGACGTTTTGAACATCATGGAGCATATGAGATGCTCCGGGAGTTGAAGTTAATATTTCAAGCAAATGCCCGGATTGAGAGATATGAAGTCTCCAATAAGTTCTATAGCTGCAAGATGGAGGAGAACAGTTCTGTCAGTGAGCATATACTCAAAATTTCTGGGTATAATAATCACTTGATTCAATTGGGAGTTAATCTTCCAGATGATTGCGTCATTGACAGAATTCTCCAATCACTACCACCAAGCTACAAGAGCTTCATGATGAACTACAATATGCAAGGGATGAATAAGACTATTCCCGAGCTCTTCGCAATGCTGAAAGCTGCGGAGGTAGAAATCAAGAAGGAGCATCAAGTGTTGATAGTCAACAAGACCACTAGTTTCAAGAAAAAGGGCAAAGGTAAGAAGAAGGGGAACTTCAAAAAGAACAGCAAACAAGTTTCTACTCAAGAGAAGAAACCCAAACCTGGACCTAAGCCTGAAACAGAGTGCTTCTACTGCAAGCAGACTGGTCACTGGAAGCGGAACTGCCCCAAGTATTTGGTGGATAAGAAGGATGGCAAGGTGAACAAAGGTATATGTGATATACATGTTATTGATGTGTACCTTACTAATGCTCGCAGTAGCACCTGGGTATTTGATACTGGTTCTTTTGCTAATATTTGCAACTCGAAACAGGGACTACGGATTAAGCGAAGATTGGCTAAGGACGAGGTGACGATGCGCGTGGGAAATGGTTCCAAAGTCGATGTGATCGCAGTCGGCACGCTACCTCTACATCTACCTTCGGGATTAGTATTAGACCTAAATAATTGTTATTTGGTGCCAGCGTTAAGCATGAGCATTATATCTGGATCTTGTTTGATGCGAGACGGTTATTCATTTAAATCTGAGAATAATGGTTGTTCTATTTATATGAGTAATATCTTTTATGGTCATGCACCCTTAAAGAGTGGTCTATTCTTATTAAATCTCGATAGTAGTGACACACATATTCATAGTGTTGAAACCAAAAGATGCAGAGTTGATAATGATAGTGCAACTTATTTGTGGCACTGCCATTTGGGTCTTATTAGTGTAAAGCGCATGAAGAAACTCCATACTGATGGGCTTTTGGAACCACTTGATTATGAATCACTTGGTACTTGCGAACCGTGCCTTATGGGTAAGATGACAAAAACACCGTTCTCCAGTACTATGGAGAGAGCAACATATTTGTTGGAAATCATACATACAGATGTATGTGGTCCAATGAATGTTGAGGCTCGTGCCGGATATCATTATTTTCTCACCTTCACAGATGACTTAAGCATATATGGGTATATCTACTTAATGAAACACAAGTCTGAAACATTTGAAAAGTTCAAAGAATTTCAGAGTGAAGCTTAAAATCATCGTAACAAGAAAATAAAATTCCTACGATCTGATCGTGGAGGAGAATATTTGAGTTACGAGTTTGGTGTACATTTGAAACAATGTGGAATAGTTTCGCAACTCACGCCACCCGGAACACCACAGCGTAATGGTGTTCCGAACGTCGTAATCGTACTTTACTAGATATGGTGCGATCTATGATGTCTCTTACTGATTTACCGCTATCGTTTTAGGGATATACTCTAGAGACGGCTGCATTCACGTTAAATAGGGCACCATCAAAATCCGTTGAGACAACGCCATATGAACTGTGGTTTGGCAAGAAACCAAAGTTGTCGTTTCTGAAAGTTTGGGGCTGCGATGCTTATGTGAAAAAGCTTCAACCTGATAAGCTCGAACCCAAATCGGAGAAATGTGTCTTGATAGGATATCCAAAGGAAACTATTGGATACACCTTCTATCACAGATCCGAAGGCAAGAATTTTGTTGCTAAATTCGGAAACTTTCTGGAGAAGGAGTTTCTCTCGAAAGAAGTGAGTGGAAGGAAAGTAGAACTTGACGAGGTAACTGTACTTACTCCCTTATTGGAAAGTAGTATATCACAGAAACCTGTTTCTGTGACACCTACACCAATTAGTGAGGAAGCTAATGATAATGATCATGAAACTTCAGAACAAGATACTACTGAACCTCGTAGATCAACCAGAGTAAGATCCGCACCAGAGTGGTACGGTAATCCTGTTCTCGAAGTCATGCTACTAGATCATGATGGACCTACGAACTATGAAGAAGCGATGGTGAGCCCAGATTCCACAAAATGGCTTGAAGCCATGAAATCTGAGATGGGATCCATGTATGAGAACAAAGTATGGACTTTGGTTGACTTGCCCAATGATCGGCAAGCAATTGAGAATAAATGGATCTTCAAGAAGAAGACTGACGCTGACGGTAATATTACTGTCTACAAAGCTCGACTTGTCGCAAAAGGTTTTCAGCAAGTTCAAGGGATTGACTACAATGAGACCTTCTCACCCGTAGTGATACTTAAGCCTGTCCGAATCATGTTAGCAATTGACGCATTTTATGATTATGAAATTTGGCAAATGGATGTCAAAACTGCATTCCTGAATGGATTTCTGCAAGAAGAGTTGTATATGATGCAGCTGGAAGATTTTGTCGATCCAAAGGGAGCTAACAAAGTGTGCAAGCTCCAGCGATCCATTTATGGACTGGTGCAAGCCTCTCGGAGTTGGAATAAATGCTTTGATAGTGTGATCAAAGCATTTGGTTTTATACGGACTTTTGGAGAAGCCTGTATTTACAAGAAAGTGAGTGGGAGCTCTGTAGCATTTCTGATATTATATGTAGATGACATATTACTAATCGGAAATGATATAGAATTTCTTGGATAGCATAAAAGGATACTTGAATAAAAGTTTTTCAATGAAAGACCTCGGTGAAGCTGCCTACATATTGGGCATCAAGATCTGTAGAGACAGATCGAGACGCTTAATTGGACTTTCACAAAGCACATACCTTGACAAAGTTTTGAAAAATTTCAAAATGGATCAAGCAAAAAAAAGGATTCTTGCCTGTGTTACAAGGTGTGAAATTGAGTAAGACTCAAAGTCCGACCAATGCAGAAGATAGAGAGAAAATGAAAGATGTTCCCTATGCTTCAGCCATAGGCTCTATCATGTATGCAATGCTGTGTACCAGACCTGATGTGTGTCTTGCTATAAGTCTAGCAGGGAGGTACCAAAGTAATCCAGGAGTGGATCACTGAACAGCGGTCAAGAACATCCTGAAATACCTGAAAAGGACTAAGGATATGTTTCTCATATATGGAGGTGACAAAGAGCTCATCGTAAATGGTTACATTGATGCAAGCTTTGACACTGATCCGGACGATTCTAAATTGCAAACCGGATATGTGTTTACATTAAATGGCGGAGCTGTTAGTTGGTGCAGCTCTAAACAAAGCGTTGTGGCGGGATCTACATGTGAAGCGCAGTACATAGCTGCTTCAGAAGCAGCAAACGAAGGAGTCTGGATGAAGGAGTTCATATCTGATCTAGGTGTCATACCTAGTGCATCTGGTCCAATGAAAATCTTTTGTGACAATACTGGTGCAATTGCCTTGGCAAAGGAATCCAGATTTCACAAGAGAACCAAGCACATCAAGAGACGCTTCAATTCCATCCGGGATCTAGTCCAGGTGGGAGACATAGAGATTTGCAAGATACATACGGATCTGAATGTAGCAGACCCGTTGACTAAGCCTCTTCCACGAGCAAAACATGATCAGCACCAAAGCTCCATGGGTGTTAGAATCATTACTGTGTAATCTAGATTATTGACTCTAGTGCAAGTGGGAGACTGAAGGAAATATGCCCTAGAAGCAATAATAAATGTTATTATTTTATTTCCTTATATCATGATAAATGTTTATTATTCATGCTAGAATTGTATTATCCGGAAACATAATACTTGTGTGAATATATAGACAAACCAAACGTCACTAGTATTCCTCTACTTGACTAGCTCGTTAATCGAAGATGGTTATGTTTCCTAACCATAGACATGTAGCACCCGATCGTTTAGTATGTTGCTATTGCTTTCTTCATGACTTATACATGTTCCTATGATTATGAGATTATTCAACTCCTGTTTACCGGAGGAACACTTTGTGTGCTACCAAACGTCACAATGTAACTGGGTGATTATAAAGGAGCTCTACAGGTGTGCCCAAAGGTGAATGTTGGGTTGGCGTATTTCGAGATTAGACAACACTGGGAAAATTGCGTGTGTATTACAATGGGTACATGTCCCGTATAGGTGACGGGTAGCTCCACGCGGACGGAGAACAACAGCACATCGAGCAGTATATGCCATTAGCATAACAAATATAACTGCAAATTAACTTCTTGTAATCTTAGTGTTAAGAAACCATGAAGGCATGTTAAAACCTTATTCCTGTCTTGTATAAATATATGGTATGTCTAGGCGTACTCTCGAAAAAAAACCATGAAGGCATGAAGCTTAGTACCGTAAATATATTTTTACAACTATGTGTGTTAATGTTTACCATCGACACATTTATAAGGAAAGAATCAAAATTGTAAAATCAAAACTGGAAAACTTTACCCCGATCCAAAAAAAAAATTCAGTTCCTTCATATGTACTCCAAGGCATGAACACCTTTCATCCTAGAATAGTTTCCTTACCAAAACTCGTATGCGCTCACGGATTTATAGAAACCAAAAAGAGATTAAGGGTGTCGATTCAACGATACAGACCAAAAAGGCAGACCAAACAGTACAGTACCCCATCCTTGTATATACTGGCCAAAAAGCAACTTCAAATAATTTACACTACTTCAGCACCCCATGTTGATTGTGAAGCAGAATAAACAGTACAAATTCCAATCTAATATGCATTGAAGAAGAAAGGAATTTCCAACCATGTACTCCCTCTGTCCAGAAATACTTGTCATCAAAATGGATAAAAAAGATGTATCTAGAACTAAAATACATCTAGATACATCCCCTTTTATCCATTTTGATGATAAGTATTTCCAGACGGAGGGAGTACAAGAAGAAAGGAATTTCCGAGTGCATAATTATTTTTTATATTTGCAACATTTTTTGTTTGCTCATTATAAAATAAAGCAAATCCGACATAATGTGTTGGCATGGTAGGAAAAAAATTTCAGGACCGAGATTTGCAATGCCACACAACCAAAAGGATTAACCTTGCAACTGTGATCCTAGATTGCAAACCAAGATAACCGTAGAACAAACTGTCCTGGTGGGTGTACCAAAATGTGTTTTCTTCTACCAATAATAGAAGAGACCAGCAAAGAAGTTCAGAGAAATCGTTGCTATGAGAAAAGTTAAAAAAATGTCCAGTCATAAAAATTTGTCTACTACATCACAACGAGCATCACAGTACCTGGGACAATCATTTCTTCAAAAAGGTACCCATCAAAGCAGCCATCAATAATTCCGGCCAATGTCATGTTATACCATCAAGAGATTCAATATACTATTTAAATGAGCTATCTTGATATCTTAGGGTCTACAACCCCAAACCAAGATAACCGTAGGACAAACTGTCCTGGTGGGTGTACCAAAATGTGTTCTCTTCTGCCATCAATAGAAGTAAGGGACCAGCAAAGAAGTTAAGAGAAATAGTTGGTATGAGAAAAGTTTAAAAAAAATGTCCAATCATAAAAATCTGCCTACTACATCACAGTAACACCAGAATATTGATCAAGACTTCTGCAATGACATTCTGTAGACCCCCCCACCCGCCCCGAGCCAGATTAAGGTCCATCCCTTTATACCCTAACCAGTGCCTAATAGCAGCACTCTTGTAAATTCTATATCTACTCCCTCCGTTCCTAAATATTTGTCTTTCTAGAGATTTCAATAAGTGACTACATACGTAGCAAAATGAGTGAATCTACACTCTATAATATGTCTATATACATCCGTATGTGGTAACCATTTGAAACCTCTAGAAAGACAAATATTTAGGAACAGAGGGAGTATAATGCAAAGGCAGAGCACCTGTCAATTTTTCCTCAAAAAAAACATCTACAATAACATGAATTTTTTTTGGAACCACTTAGTAGTAGGTTTTGTGTCCAGTAGTAGGGTATGTGACTTGGAGTACAACAAATTTACATCAGATATTTTTCAGAGAGACAAATAACATCAAACAACTACTCGGGATAACAAAAAGGATAATACTTTTCCATAACAATGTACACGACTGTATACCTTCTCTATTTGCCCTTTCCGCTTTCCAGAGGAAAATGCTGACAATACGTAAGTATTTTCATAACCGCCTTTCTGAGGCCAAAGAATCTGGACATCCACTATCTTCTAATGCACCTTCAGAAGCAGACTATCATAATATGCCTTTTATTAGCTTCTTAACTCCAGAGGAATGCATTGCAGAATTCCTTTATTAGAGAACTATATAGTACTAACATAATTTGATCTCAGGCTTTCATCTGTTGACCTTTTACCCTTATTCCCAAGCAGAGATCACAGCGAATATATCAAGTATATACCAAAATTATAATAAACATCCCATGAAGGTCATTGGCACATATGTACAACTAAAGCCTCTGCGAAACCTGAGGAGATCAAAGACGACATGAACATGGACGCTGAACATACAACCTGCTACATATAATTCATGGATATAACAGTACACCACAGCATAAGAATGCAATGCCTGGAGCTAAATCTATCAATTTTAGCATATGGAGCATCTATTACTACACCTTGTGTCTGCACAAACAAACAATTTCTGCTAAAATCGATTGTACAAAAGTAGAACGATGGCTAAGGCCAGACGGGAGCTCAGGGAATTTAGTGTGCAACTTGCTCTCGACATGCTTTTCCACCACCATCCACATGGTCCCAGCGTGTGCGGGGATTAGGATTACCATACTCATCATCAAGATGTTGTGGCCACTCCAGCGGGAGTCATAGGAACGCGGGGCTTCCTGAGCATGCAGCAACGGAGGCGCAGGTGGCATCTGGCCCCAGCCAACACCACAGCCCCCCTACATCGATGCCGGCAGGAGCACGCCTTTGCCCACCAAGTACTTGGCGGCGAGGCGGCCGGCCTCCATGAACTCCTCGTACCTGTGTCGCGCGGGCGCGTATGCTTGAATGGATGGCGGCGTCGGCGGCGGCGGGTAAAAGTGCTTCTGGCCTCGACGACGGCCGGGCGCACGGCGGCGGCCTCCTTGGGGGCCGTGAGGCGGGAGGGCCAGCCCTTGAGAACCCAGGGGCCCCACGTCTCACCGACGGCGGTGAGCTGCATGACGCAGGTCCAGAGCAACATGGTGGTGGCGGCGCGCACCATCCAGAGCTTCATCCGCGACCGTGCCGCGGACGACGGCGGCGCTGGCGCACGGCGTACTCACCCCGCCTTCTCCACAGATGCTCTCCCTCCACCAGCAGTTCAAGCGCTCGCACAGGGCGCGGCAGCCGCCGGCGACCGCGCGGACGGACGACGATGCGTAGGTGGCGTGGAGGCAGAAGTCGGAGAGCGCCGCGCCGCCCTTCACCTTCTGGTCGTCCGCCGCCGCTCTAGAAAGGAAGCGGATAAGATACACTGAAGGGAAGGAGCACTGCGGGTTGAATATTCACTAGTAGAAAACAGGGCTTTGGTCCAGGCCGGGTCAGCCCATTAGTCCCGGTTCAATTTAGAACCGGGACCAACGGGGGCATTGGACCCGGTTCATGAGCCAGGGGGCCGGCCGGGCCACGTGGGCCATTGGTCCCGGTTCGTCTGGACCTTTTGGTCCCGGTTGGTGGGACGAACCGGGACCAATGGGCCTGGCTCCTGGCCCACCACCATTGGTCCCGGTTCGTGGAATTTACCAGGACCAAAGGCTCCCCTTTAGTCCAGGTTTGTGCCACGAACCGGGACTAAAGGGTTCGCCCTCGTTGCACCTAGAGTTTAGTCCCACCTCGCCAACCGAAGGGCGCCCCCACCTGCTTACAAGCCCGTCCCTCTCTGCGTTGTTGAGCTCCTCTCAAAGTGAAAATAGATGCACCTATAGAGGAAAATTGGACCTAAATACATAAATAGAACTGAATTATGAATTTATGTTTAATTTTCTCTATAAGTGCATATATGTTCACTAACAGAGAAGTTTTTATTTTTTGTGACCTAAAAGAAAAAGAAATCACTAAAAAACTATAAGTATTTAGTTCTAAGTAGAAATGAAAAAATAAATAGCAAAAAATAAAAAAAATGCCTATAATATTTGTAAAGTTATTCATAAACTAGTGATACACACAAATTTTAAAAAAATTCAAATTTAAACTATTCAAATTTTAAAACTAAAGGCACTAACAGAAAGTTTATAATTTTTGTGACCTAAAATAAAAAAGAAATCACTACAAAACAAAAAAAATGCCACCTACTATTAAATAGCAGGAAGAAGATTGACTCAAAAATCAATTTTAACTATTCTACAAAGTGTTTTCACACAAATTTAGTAAACTAGTGATTCATAAACTAGTGATTCACACAAATTTCAAAGAATTCAAATTTTAACTATTCTAATTTGAAAACTAATGGCACTAGTAAAGTTAATCACAAACTTGAGATTCACACAAATTTCAAAGAATTCAAATTTTAACTATTCTAATTTCAAAACTAATGGCACTAACAGAAAGTTTATAATTTTTGGTATCTCTATGCAGAAAGATTGTACATAGTAAATATAATACACAAAGTGTTTTCACAAAAATAGTAAAGTTATTCATAAACTAGTGATTCACACAAATCTTAAAAAATTCAAATTTAAACTATTCAAATTTTAACTATTCATAAACAAATTTTGTGACCTAAAATAAAAAATAAAGCAAAAAACAAAAGAAAATGAATAATGCAGAAAACAAAACAAAAAATCTGGAAAAAAATACTTATATTAACAATAAGTATTTTGTTATAAGTAGAAAAAAATAAAATAAATAAAGCAACAAAGAATAAATTATCTAAGTATTTTCTGTTCAAATTTAAATAATTCAAATTGGAAAATTAATGGCACTAACAGAAAGTTTATAATTTTTATTACCTAAAACCAAAAATAATAACTGAAAAACTAGTAAGTATTTTGCTGTTAGTAAAAAAACAAAAAACTGGAATTTTTTTTAAAAAAATGCCGCCTACTGGGCCACCACAGCCTGCATATGACTAGAAACCCGCTAGTTGGGCCATGATGCAGGCCCACAGTAGGCCCAGTAGGCCCACAGGCACAGAGAGTGGATTTAGGCCCGTAAGCCTGCAGTAGAGAGGAGCTCGAAGTGGTTGGCTCCGCAGGGCTAGCGAGGTGGGACTAAACATCCCAACGCACCGCGACAGTTCCAGTACACGCCCTTTGGTCCCGGTTGGTAGCACCAACCGGGATGAAAGGGAGCCTTTGGTCCCGGTTGGTGGCACCAACCGGGACTAAAGGCCGCCGCTTCCCGCCCTTTGGGCTGCCGAAAAGTGGCCTTTGGTCCCGGTTCGTGGCACAAACCGGGACGAAAGGGGTGCATTGGTCCCGGTTTGTGCCACGAACCGGTACCAATGGCTTTGCTATATAAGCAAAGACTTGGGAAATTTTCACATTTCCCTCGCAGTTGCCCCCGACGACGCCGAGCACATCGACGCCGCCAGGCTGCCCCAACACCGTCCGCCGCCCTTGCCGTCGCCCCCGACCGCGTCGTCGCCGTCGCCCGTGCCTCGCCGTCGCCGTCGCCATCCCGTGCCCCCTGCCTCCTCGCCGCCGACGCCGTGCCCCTCACCGTCGCCGTCCGCCGCCCCTGCCGTCGCCCCCGACCGCGCCGTCGCCGTCGCCGCCCCGTGCCCCCCTGCCTCCTCGCCGCCGACGCCGTGCCCCTCACCATCGCCGTCCGCCGCCCCTGCCGTCGCCCCCGACCGCGCCGTCGCCGTCGCCGCCCCGTGCCCCCCTCCCTCCTCGCCGCCGACGCCGTGCCCCTCACCGTCGCCGTCCGCCGCCCCTGCCGTCGCCCCCGACCGCGCCGTCGCCGTCGCCGCCCCGTGTCCCCTGCCTCCTCGCCGCCGACGCCGTGCCCCTCCTCGTCGATCGCCGCCCCGACTTGCATAATTTCCTAATTTAGAATGTATAGTTAATTTAGTTGTATAGTTAGGATGTATAGTTAATTTAGATGTATAGTTAATTTAGTTGTACTTAATTTAGATGTATAGTTAATTTAGTTGTACTTAATTTAGATGTATAGTTTAGATGCAAAAGTTAGAATTTTTTTCTGTTCATACATTTTTTTGGTGATATTATTGTTGCATATGCAAAAGTTTGTGTGTTCATATATATGCAAATAATATGTCAATTTTTTCATAAAATTTTTATGTTTTTTTTGTTGTAATTTTGTTTGTAGAATTTTTATTTTGTTCATAGAATTACAAAGTATAACAATGTACAGACATAAGATGCATTATTGTACACGGACACCTATGAACTATGCATTCTACTTGGGGACCTTAGTGTTTTGAGAACTGTGCATATGTATGATTGGGTGGAATTTGGTGATCTTCTTATTTGGTGGGGTACGAAGGCTCCGTGGCAAGACCACACATGCCCTTCTTGTCTGCAATGTCCATCTGCATTCTCAATTACCCATCTTCGCCCCAAGTTGTGCCCCATGAATTCTTCATTAACCAATAACTTGTGCCATCACTAGTCTTTCCATATCCAATGGCTGCAATTCCATGGTCCAAATCAGTGCCGCATGAGCTAGTCATCACCTCACCAGAGTAGAATTGGAATGTCATGTCGTCTTCGTCGACAGCTACAGACACTGGTTGGTTTGCAACTGCCATCACAAGGGCACCCTCATTATTGGCAGGCACATCCTCAAAGCCGGTGCTGGTTGCCTTGCACTTGCCATGCAGCACTATTGGATCCAGCCTTGCACTTGCCATCAGTTGCATTATATGTGTAGCTGGACTCCATGGTAAGTCCTCGGTTCTTGATAATAAATTTCAAGGCATCATCCATGAGTCCTCCCTCGCAGCCTTGATCTTGACCATGAACATCACAGTCAACCAACTCTTGCTCCGACAGTGAGATTAACTTGTGTGTTTTCAGTTTTACAATACCCTCTGTCGCAGCAACAACAGAAAATGCCCAGCAATAGCCTAGAAGTAATTGTGTTGTTATAGTATCATCCTAGAAAATATTACCATGTATAAGCAATCCATCACAATGTGTTATGACTTACCGCACTAGCATTGATTCTTGATAGGGGTGACAGCTCCCTTGGCCCTCCAGTCCATCGTTTCTGGAAGGGCATCAAAACACAAATTCTCATACTTGAATCCTCAAGCAAGAACTCTCATGGAGTTTTCTTTGAACCCCTTGTTGGTGTTGGTTGTCCTGAACTCATCATTGGTGATATCAGCGAATTGGTTGACGCCGAGCCAGAACTTGTGAGTCTGGGCATTGAACTTTCAATGAATTCAACGCTGGCTTTGAAAACCTTGAACCGGCGCGTCTTCTCTGTGGCGTCCTTGTACACGCGGCCGTACTGCGCCATCCATTTCTCATGCTTCATCACCATCGATAATTCATTGTTCAGCTCACGAGTTGCAATGACAGTTCCGCATAGGCAGATGCAAGCCAGGATGGCAAGGAGCAAAGCCCTGTGGATGGCCATCTTCAATTATGCACCCAAATGCCTTTCTTCTAGTACTGTGTACTCTGCTTTGGTTTGGTTTGTTGAATGGAAGTTTGTGGTATATATAATGTCATGCACATGTTAAAATAGGAGGTATAGAGATACGGTGCTTGTAGGAAGTTTTTTGTGGAAAAGGGCTTGTGCGTTGCCGTGGAGTGTGGTGTCCGGCCAGATGTTATAAAATTTAAGTGCACAGGGACTAGGAAGTACGCGTAGTGCACATCTGATAGTGATTGCTGCCTATTTGTTTTCAGGAGTCTACATCTTAGGAGAAGCCATTTAAGAGATTTATTAATGAAACAACAACCTGCTTGTTTACTCCAGGAGTCTGCATCTGAAGAAGACTGTGGACGTGACATGCAGTATGTACTCCCCGTTTTTATTTACTCTGAATACAAGTTTTGAATGAAGTCAAACTTTATAAAGTTTGACCAAGTTTGTGTAAAACAATATGAACATTTACAGTAACAAATTTATATGATGTGACAATATATGCAATGATGAATCTAATGATATACATTTGGTGGTGTATATGTTAATATATTTTCTACAAACTTGTTGAAAGTATATAAAATTTGACTTCGGACAAATCTAATTTGCGGAGTAAATTAAAACGAAGAGAGTACAAAAGAATCAAGTAATTGTGTGCTAAGATAATGAATAGCCTGCCTGATAATAATATACTGTTTGACAAGAGTTGTCTTAGTTTCTCAAGATCGGATTCTCAGCCATGAAATTTCCTTCCTGACATCCCGGCTTGCATTTTGCTCTTAGTCACTAGGGAAGGGAGTAAATGGACTTTGTGCTTGTTCGGTCTTTACTTTTCTTTTCACGAATACGTGGAGGCGTATCATTCCATTGATATAAAGAAAGAGTGAAAAGGGTACAAGGCCGCAGCGATCTACGTACAACATAGGGCGTAGATGGGACTACGAGAGCAGAAGACAGGGTGCTGACAGTAATTACAAGATTTCCCCAAACCCTAAAACCCCTGGCGGCGATTAGGGTTTGACGTGGAGTCGACTTTGCCCAACGACTCGTTGCCGGTGCAAGAGAAAGAGGAAGAGGCTAGTGCTCCGGGCTCATGGCTGCACCTAGCGCCGTGGGCTCGGGGGAGGGGAGCGATCCCCAGGCGGGCTGCGCCACCAGAAGGAAACCCGAGGAGGCCTTGGGGGAACTTGACATATCCGAGGAGGAGGCTACTCCTCTGATCCTCGACGATCGCGTCGAGGGGAGGCCGGCGAACTGGCTGTTGGCCGGGAAGGTGCTCCACCGGAACCATCTACACATCCAAACCATCGCTAATGCGCTTCGGCCGTAATGGGGCAACCCGCGTGGTTTGAAGTTTAGATCAGCGGGCGTGAACGTGTTTGTAGCAGAATTTGAGAATCAGAGGGACAAAGATCGGGTGTGGGGCGGCTCGCCATGGCATATCAGTACGAACGCCGTGGTGATGGCTGAGTTTGACGAATGTATGATGCCTGATGAGGTCCAGTTCGATCGTCTGCAGATTTGGGCTAGGGTTATGGATCTACCATATAACCTAAGGGATGAGGTGTGGTTGATGTCGATCGCTAAGCAGATTGATAAAAACGCCCAGTTTGTCAAGTTTGATCATAATGGTGGTTTTCTGCGAGCAAGGATATCAATTGAGGTAGACAAGCCTTTGAGAAGGTGGATTTTGATCGATTCTGCCAGGAGAAAGAAGACGGACTTGTATGACATTCAATATGAACATTTGCCCTATTTCTGTTTCTCCTGTGGTAGATTAGGGCATTCAGAGCTCTATTGTGCTACTCTGGGCTCACGCCATGACAAGGGTGAGCTGCCGTTTGGCTCTAAACTCCGTGCGTCGGATGATGCAAAGAAGTCGGCAGCCAGCGACAATTCCTCCAAGGAACCAAAGTCTCACAGCAAGCCAACCACAAAGAATTCTAGTACAAACAAGGAACTTGGGTAGGAAGTGACATCTCCTATGAAGAACATGCAGCCACCGAAGCGAAAAGATGCTTCTCATCAAGTTTACAAATCCGTGGCTAAACCCTTGTTGCTTACAGATGGGAGTTTGGGCGATCCAGTTGGGGACGCAGGTGCAAGCATCAAGGACCCAACCACAGCTAGCAACGATACACAGGGAGATAACTTTGCTCATAAACCAAAGAAGAAAAAGCCTACACCAGATAACTCGGCAGAGACCGCGTCGCGGTCCTGCCAGTCACAATTAGTGTTTTAAGCTGGAACTGCTGGGGGCTTGGGAACCCTGAGGCAGTTCGGGAGCTTCGCAGTATCGTGAAGCTTGAAGGCCCCTCCCTTCTCTTTGTAATGGAAACTAAAATCAAAGCAAAAAGAGTTGAGGATCTGAAGTTTACGCTTGGTTTTGAAGGTAGTTTTGCAGTTGACAGTGTTGGCCTTAGTGGCGGCATATGTCTTTTTTGGTCCAGAGAAGTGGCGGTGATATTATTGTTGCATATGCAAAAGTTTGTGTGTTCATATATATGCAAATAATATGTCAATTTTTTCATAGAATTTTTATGATTTTTTTGTTGTAATTTTGTTCATAGAATTTTTATTTTGTTCATAGAATTTTTATTATTTTTTTCTGTTGTAATTTTGTTCATATTGTGTAGGAATCTGAACGTTATGTATGATCAAAGTCATTTATGTATATGTTCATATTTAGAAGAAAAAGAAGGAGAGAAAAAAGGAAAATAAGAAGAGGAAGAAGGAGAAGAAGAAGAGGAGAGAAATAACAGGAGAAATAAATAAGAAGATGAAAAAGAAGAAAAAAAAAGAAGAGAAGAAGAAGGAATAGAGGAGAAGAAGAAGTCTTCTTGTTCTCCTCTATTATTCCTTCTTCTTCTCCTTTTTTTTCTTTTTTTTCTTCTCCTTTTCCTTTCTTCTTCTCCTCTTTTTTTCTTCTTCTTCCTCTTCTTATTTTTTGTTATCGGGTATGTCGTTGTCGACATACCCCCCCTCCCCGATAATTAACTTTTAGTAATTAGTACTACTTAGAAAGTGTTTAATGGAATCAGTTAGAACTAGGTAAACTTGTTTATTTTTAGTAAGTACTACATTATTCTATTTATAGTAAGTGCTTAGTAGTTGAACTAGTTGATTTAATAAAACTGGTTTATTTTACTATAGAAGTAGTTTATTTTTAGCAAGAAAATTAATAGAACTAGTTTATTTTTTTAGTTAAAGCAATTATTCCCGCATCGGCGTGGACGATGCCTATCCCGCATCCTCGTCGTCGAGTCGGCGGCGGACGGCACCTGCTTGACCAGATGGGCCATGTCCGGGACTGGGCTCCGCCGGGGTGGTACTGGGAGGCGCTACCTTCCGGGGGGCGTAGCTTGGTGAGGAGCCAGCCCGTCGTTGACCCGATCCTTGTTTGGTGGCGGTCGCGTGGGCCAGTGACGGTGCCGAGGCTTCCGGACACCGCGGAGGTGGTGCGTCACGGTGTCAGCGAGGAGGACGAGCACGTCCGTCGCTACATGGTTGCGTTGGAGGGCAGGTTCGAGAATACCTGGCAGGTTCTTCAGGGATCTCACTGGAGCTATGATCCTGTGATGGTTCCTTCCCTTTGGGTGTCCACCGCCCGCGCCGATACCCGTCGGGCGCTACGGTTCTAGCTGTACTGGCGATATGTATGATATATAGTATTCGACGTGTATTAGTGATAATATTCGATGTACGGACACATGGAGATGATGTAGTTTTTCTTATAATTGAAGGCATCCTAATTTGAATACTACTTTATTTTGCGATTTGATTTTTCTTATTGAATGCTCAAATTGGAGAGCACTATGCAAGGCATATGCATATGATTAGTTGAATAATAATGATCTCCCGGGGGAGTGCGACTGGTGCCACGACGATCGAGGTGAGTGCGACAGGCCTCACCTGGACGACGGTCGGCGCTTCAGCATTAAGCTCGAGGAGACCTTCGAAGTTGAAACGGTACGCAACAACGACAAGTGTTTTTTTTCATAATTAATCATGACTTCAACTATTTCAACGTGTAATTTTCATATTTTACAATTCGAGTAGAGTTTATGCCATGCCATGCAAGACGCTATGTCTTGGAGAGGATGGATTTTGAAGACCATGAAAATTTTGAAACGAAAAAAATTCACCTAAGGACCCATCATGATGTGGATTTTGAAGTAAAGTTGTATAATGCTGAGAGCGTAACTCATTTTGGTTGCAAAAATTGGGAAGCATTTTGCAAATTGTATGGTTTTGATGAGGGTATGCTTGTCACCATGGATCTTGGTGATCCTGAAATCGAGCAAGACAATATGGACATTTGGGTCCTTGTTGATACTCCTCCAGTTCTACCGCTATGTGAGTTTCTCAAACATAGTTAATTATTAACTAATTTATATTGTTCATTTCAAAATAGTTGACAGCTTATTTCCATTGACAGCTTATTTTGAAGTATCAAAGAATGTGCAGAAGATGGTAGATAGAACTTACTACACCGATGGCTCTGAGTTAACTTACAAGGAGAAAACTCATCTGGTTGGATTTTGTAATGATCTTGAGAATTACAATATCTACAATAGAACTCCTCAACATTATGGTCAATACGTGCCACTAGTGCACGTGTTGAACTACGGTAACTACCATGGAGATACCCTGGTAAGTTTTTTTACTATTACGACATCCGTGCATCTTTTTGCATACTTCTAAAACTAGTACATCATTGCTAACTACGAAGTTATTACTATGTTTTTCAACAGAGAATCCCAGAGGATTGTGTGCCTCATTTGATGTATCAGAATGGCGGCAGCCTTCGTGTTTTGAACATATATCCAGGTCATCCTACGAATCTCAACTGTCCATACCGGATTTCTAAAAGAAGTGGAGACATGACAATCAAAGGATGGAAAAAATGTATGGACAGTCGTAAGGAGCTTCTTGGAAGCAAAAGGAAGCGAGGCGCAAGAATTGGAGATAGGATGATCAGGGTCTATATTTTTTATGCTATTTTACCTTAAGTGTGTTTAGGTCCTACCTGATACTGATGATCATGTGCTAAGAACAATTATGTAGGGTTGGGTTCGATGACTATGAGGATGATGATCGTATGACTTATTATTAATAACAAGTAGAAGTTGTATGATGATGCTTGATTAATTAGTAGGACTTGTTATTATATATGATGATGTATGATGCGAGCATGCATGAGTTATTATATATATATCTGCGGGTGAAATGAACATAGCAGTAGCGTAGGTAAACCAAGGATGAAGATATAAGAGAGGACACTTCTCTCTATTAGCTAGCTAATAACAACCTAAAAAGAACCCCCTAATCCCCTAAAACAGCCACTTTTTTTTAAAAAAAAGAAAAACCTCAGCTCCAGCCAGATGCTGACGTGTGGAAGCCTATTGGTCCCGGTTTATGTCATCAACCGGGACCAAAGGCCCCCCTGCCTGGGTTGCCGGCACTGCCCACGTGGAGGCCCATCAGTCCCGGTTCTGGATTGAACCGGGACTAAAGGGTCGGGGCATTAGTACCGACACTTTAGTCCCGGTTCAGGAACCGGGACTAAAGGCCCTTACGAACCGGGACTATAGGCCCTTTTTCTACCAGTGATTCCGAATGACAGGTGGGTTTTATGAAAAAACGAATAATTATTTTTAGAAGATTTTTGGGTCACTGCGCAGCGGATGGCCGGATGGGCTGAGGCCCAAGTGGCAACGCTTCAGCCATGTGAGACGACCTCAGGACAACGCCCAGGTACTAGTACGTACAAAATTTTTGCGACGTGGTTCCCCCAATTAGTACCACCTCGTATATATGTTTTAAATTCAAACTGAAAACGTAAATTTACAACAAGAAAGCGTATTGTGACGGTGAACCCACGGAGTCAATCCGTGCTTTATTTATAAAAAAATTAGGGATAGACTAACAAAAAGGCTTGTGCGTTGCAACGGGAAAAAAAGACCTAGCACCATAAGTAAGCATATCTCGAGGCCCCTTAGCAGACTTGCACGTACTAAATATGTAATACTCAATAGGGGGCTAACGCCCACAATTCCTACTAACACTGACAGTATGTATCATGTCCTACAACTCTTGAATCGCCAAGGTCCTTAGGCTAGGACAAAAGTATATAGCAACATGAAAATTAAAATGAAATCAACATGCTAAAGCATAGGTCCTCCTGCAGAATGGAAATGTAAATCTGGAAAAAGAAGATATTATACTGAAAGATGAGCAACATCAGATCAATTGTCTAAATTGTGATCAAACACTATAGAGATATATGATATGACAACAACACCGAGAATGTGATTGTTGTGAAAGTTCAACGTGATTGTGCAGTACCTACTGAAGAACACCTTTGTGACATGGAAGTAACTACCATATATATGTGGCCATCCTTTTTGTATGTGAGCAAATCCAAATCAACCAAAGATATCTGAAACCACTCAGTATCTCGGTAGGCATATTTGTCATCGACATATTTATCATATCTTGATGCTTCACTCTTGATTCTCTTGAATCCATCAGAATGATCTTCTTGGCGCGGACTTTCTCCTTCATCTACTAAAAACCTGATGTCACCAAAAAGACGAATCAGCTTGTACACAAAACATTACATCACTGACAAATTTCTAAGATCAATATATACTCCTCATTGTGAAGAGTTAGAGCATATCCAAACTAAGAACAGCTAGAATATATCTAGCTAATCCTAACTGAGAAGAGTTAGAACATATCCAAACTTCCTAGCGAGACATATGTATTTCTAGGAAGCTTAGGCAGGGTTACAATTATGTATGGAATGCCTTAGGAGAATCAAATAAAACAACAGTAAGGGAGCTAGCTACCTCATCCTTTGCTTCAAGGTTGCACAGTGTTGATGCCTGGGAGGAACATGCTGCCCAGAAACAACAGTTTTGTTTTCGTAGAAAGAAACTTGTTTGTAGGCATGACTCAAAGTACTACCTCTGGTGCCGTATGGGCTGTCCTCATCCTGGTTTGCCAACGTGCTCAGTTTTGGTGGCAGCTGGCGACGTAGTTGCGAGGCTTGGGGGCCATGGCGAGGACGTCGTCGAGGATGGCACACGAGACTATCAAGCTTGAGGATAGGGGGCTTCGGCAGTGGCAAAAGGATGCACGTATGGATGCTCCCTTAGCAGGCGTCATCGTTGACCTGCTAGTCTGTTGGGGAACGTTGCAGAAAACAAAAATTTTCCTACTCGTTTCACCAAGATCATCTAGGAGTTCATCTAGCAACGAGTCATTGGATGCATCTACATACCTTTGTAGATCGCGCACGGAAGCGTTCAAAAGAACGGTGATGATGTAGTCATACTCGACGTGATCCAAATCACCGATTACTAGCGCCGAACGGACGGCACCTCCGTGTTCAACACACGTACGGGATGGGAGACGTCTCCTCCTTCTTGATCCAGCAAGGGAGAAGGAGAGGTTGATGAAGATCCAGCAGCACGACGGCGTGGTGGTGGATGCAGGGCGTCACAGTAGCAGGGCTTCGCCTATACTACGAAAAGGAGACGTAACGGGGAGAGAGGGAGGCGCCAGGGGCTGGGTATGAAGTCCCTCCTCTCCCCCACTATATATAGGAGGGCCAAGGGGGGGTGGTGCGCAGCCTAGGAGATCTGATCTCCTAGGTGCGGCTGCCAAGGGGAGGATTCCCTCCCCCCCAAGGCACCTAGAGGTGCCTTCCACCACTTGGACTCCTCCCCCATGGAAACCCTAGGCGCATGGGCCTAGTGGGGCTGGTGCCCTTGGCCCATGTAGGCCAAGGCGCACCCCCTACAGCCCATGTGGCCCCCCGGGACAGGTGGCCCTAGCCGGTGGGCCCCCGGGACCCCTCCGGTGGTCCTGGTACAATACCGATAACCCCGAAACTTGTCCCGATGGCCGAAACAGCATTTCCTATATATAATTCTTTACCTCCGGACCATTCCGAAACTCCTCGTGACGTCCGGGATCTCATCCGGGACTCCGAACAACATTCGGGTTTCTGCATATACATATCTTCACAACCCTAGCGTCACCGAACCTTAAGTGTGTAGACCCTACGGGTTCGGGAGACAAGCAGACATGACCGAGACGACTCTCCGGTCAATAACCAACAGCGGGATCTGGATACCCATGTTGGCTCCCACATGCTCCACGATGATTTCATCGGATGAACCACGATGTCGAGGATTCAATCAACCCTGTATGCAATTCCCTTTGTCAATCGATATGTTACTTGCCCGAGATTCGATCGTTGGTATCCCAATACCTCGTTCAATCTGTTACCGACAAGTCACTTTACTCGTACCGTAATGCATGATCCCGTGACCAGACACTTGGTCACTTTGAGCTCATTATGATGATGCATTACCGAGTGGGCCCAGTGATACCTCTCCGTCATACGGAGTGACAAATCCCAGTCTTGATCCATGTCAACCCAACAGACACTTTCGGAGATACCCGTAGTCTACCTTTATAGTCACCCAGTTACGTTGTGACATTTGGCATACCCAAAGCACTCCTACGGTATCCGGGAGTTACACGATCTCATGGTCTAAGGAAAAGATACTTGACAATGGAAAACTCTAGCAAACGAACTATACGATCTTGTGCTATGTTTAGGATTGGGTCTTGTCCATCACATCATTCTCCTAATGATGTGATCTCATTATCAATGACATCCAATGTCCATAGTCAGGAAATCATGACTATCTGTTGATCAATGAGCTAGTCAACTAGAGGCTTACTAGGGACATGTTGGTGTCTGTTATTCACACATGTATTACGATTTCCGGATAACACAATTATAGCATGAATAAAGACAATTATCATGAACAAGGAAATATAATAATAATGCTTTTATTATTGCCTCTAGGGCATATTTCCAACAGTCTCCCACTTGCACTGGAGTCAATAATCTAGTTACATTGTGATGAATCGAACACCCATGGAATTCTGGTGTTGATCATGTTTTGCTCTAGGGAGAGGTTTAGTCAACGGATCTGCTACATTCAGGTCCGTGTGCACTTTACAAATCTCTATGTCTCCATCTTGAACATTTTCACGAATGGAGTTGAAGCGACGCTTGATGTGCCTTGTCTTCTTGTGAAACCTGGGCTCCTTGGCAAGAGCAATAGCTCCAGTGTTGGCACAGAAGAGCTTGATCGGCCCCGACGCATTGGGTATGACTCCTAGGTCGGTGATGAACTCCTTCACCCATATTGCTTCATGTGCTGCCTCCGAGGCTGCCATGTACTCCGCTTCACATGTAGATCCCGCCACGACGCTTTGCTTGCAACTGCACCAGCTTACTGCCCCACCATTCAAAATATACACGTATCCGGTTTGTGACTTAGAGTCATCCAGATCTGTGTCGAAGCTAGCGTCGACGTAACCCTTTACGACGAGCTCTTCGTCACCTCGAGAAACATTTCCTTAGTCCTTTTCAGGTACTTCAGGATATTCTTGACCGTTGTCCAGTGTTCCTTGCCGGGATTACTTTGGTACCTTCCTACCAAACTTACGGCAAGGTTTACATCAGGTCTGGTACACAGCATGGCATACATAATAGAACCTATGGCTGATGCATAGGGGATGACACTCATCTCTTCTATTTCTTCTGCCGTGGTCGGACATTGAGCTGAGCTCAATTTCATACCTTGCAACACAGGCAAGAACCCCTTCTTAGACTGATCCATATTGAACTTCTTCAATATCTTATCAAGGTATGTGCTTTGTGAAAGACCTATGAGGCGTCTCGATCTATCTCTATAGATTTTGATGCCTAATATATAAGCAGCTTCTCCAAGGTCCTTCATTGAAAAACTCTTATTCAAGTAGGCCTTGATGCTGTCCAAGAGTTCTATATCATTTCCCATCAAAAGTATGTCATCTACATATAATATGAGAAATGCTACAGAGCTCCCACTCACTTTCTTGTAAACGCAGGCTTCTCCATAAGTCTGCGTGAACCCAAACGCTTTGATCATCTCATCAAAGCGAATGTTCCAACTCCGAGATGCTTGCACCAGCCCATAAATCGAGCGTTGGAGCTTGCACACCTTGTCAGCATTCTTAGGATCGACAAAACCTTCTGGCTGCATCATATACAATTCTTCCTTAAGGAAACCATTAAGGAATGCCGTTTTGACGTCCATTTGCCATATTTCATAATCGTAGAATGCGGCAATTGCTAACATGATTCAGACGGACTTCAGCTTCGCTACCGGTGAGAAAGTCTCATCGTAGTCAACCCCTTGAACTTGTCGATAACCCTTAGCGACAAGCCGAGCTTTATAGATGGTCACATTACCATCCGCGTCTGTCTTCTTCTTAAAGATCCATTTATTTTCTATGGCTCGCCGTTCAACGGGCAAGTCAGTCAAAGTCCACACTTCGTTTTCATACATGGATCCTATCTCGGATTTCATGGCTTCTAGCCATTTGTCGGAATCTGGGCCCGCCATCGCTTCTTCATAGTTCGAAGGTTCACCGTTGTCTAACAACATGATTTCCAGGACAGGGTTGCCGTACCACTCTGGTGCGGAACGTGTCCTTGTGGACCTTCGAATTTCAGTAGGAGCTTGATCAGAAGTATCTTGATCATTATCATTAACTTCCTCTCTAGTCGGTGCAGGCACCTCAAGAACATTTTCTTGAGTTGCGCCATTTTCCGGTTCAAGAGGTAATACTTCATCAAGCTCTACTTTCCTCCCACTTACTTCTTTCGAGAGAAACTCTTTCTCTAGAAAGGACCCATTCTTGGCAACAAAGATCTTGCCTTCGGATCTGAGGTAGAAGGTGTACCCAACAGTTTCTTTTGGGTATCCTATGAAGACGCATTTTTTCGATTTGGGTTCAAGCTTTTCAGGTTGAAGTTTCTTGACATAAGCATCGCATCCCCAAACTTTGAGAAACGACAACTTAGGTTTCTTTCCAAACCATAATTCAAACGGTGTCGTCTCAACGGATTTCGACGGAGCCCTATTTAAAGTGAATGCGGCAGTCTCTAAAGCATAGCCCCAAAAAGATAATGGTAAATCGGTAAGAGACATCATAGACCGCACCATATCCAATAGAGTGCGATTACGACGTTCGGACAAACCATTACGCTGAGGTGTTCCAGGCGGCGTGAGTTGTGAAACTATTCCACATTTTCTTAAGTGTGTGCCAAATTCGTGACTCAAGTATTCTCCTCCACGATCTGATCGTAGAAACTTGATTTTTCTGTCACGTTGATTCTCAACCTCACTCTGAAATTCCTTGAACTTTTCAAAGGTTTCAGACTTCTGTTTCATTAAGTAGACATATCCATATCTACTTAAGTCATCAGTGAGGGTGAGAACATAACGATAGCCACCGCGAGCCTCAACACTCATTGGACCGCACACATCAGTATGTATGATTTCCAATAAGTTGGTTGCTCGCTCCATTGTTCCTGAGAACGGAGTCTTGGTCATTTTACCCATAAGGCATGGTTCGCATGTGTCAAATGATTCATAATCAAGAGACTCCAAAAGTCCATCTGCATGGAGCTTCTTCATGCGTTTGACACCTATGTGACCAAGGCGGCAGTGCCACAAGTATGTGGTACTATCATTATCAACTTTACATCTTTTGGTACTCACACTATGAATATGTGTAGCAATACGCTCGAGATTCATTAAGAATAAACCATTTACCATAGGAGCATGACCATAAAACATATCTCTCATATAAATGGAACAACCATTATTCTCAGATTTAAATGAGTAGCCATCTCGAATTAAACGAGATCCCGATACAATGTTCATGCTCAAAGCTGGCACTAAATAACAATTATTGAGGTTTAAAACTAATCCCGTAGGTAAATGTAGAGGCAGCGTGCCGACGGCGATCACATCGACCTTGGAACCATTCCCGACGCGCATCGTCACCTCGTCCTTCGCCAGTCTCCGTTTATTCCGCAGCTCCTGCTGTGAGTTACAAATATGAGCAACGACACCGGTATCAAATACCCAGGAGTCACTACGAGTACTGGTTAGGTACACATCAATTACATGTATATCACATATACCTTTTGTTTTGCCGGCCTTCTTGTCCGCTAAGTATTTAGGGCAGTTCCGCTTCCAGTGACCCTTCCCTTTACAATAAAAGCACTCAGTCTCGGGCTTGGGTCCATTCTTTGGCTTCTTCCCGGCAGCTTGCTTGCCGGGCGCGGCAACCTCCTTGCCGTCCCTTTTGAAGTTCTTTTTACCCTTGCCTTTCTTGAACTTAGTGGTTTTATTGACCATCAACACTTGATGTTCCTTTTTGACTTCTACCTCCGCTGATTTCAGCATTGCAAACAACTCAGGAATGGTCTTTTGCATCCCCTGCATGTTGAAGTTCATCACAAAGCTCTTGTAGCTTGGTGGAAGCGACTGGAGGATTCTGTCAATGACCGCATCATCCGGGAGATTAACTCCCAGCTGAGACAAGCGGTTATGTAACCCAGACATAGTGAGTATGTGCTCACTGACAGAACTATTTTCCTCCATCTTACAGCTGAAGAACTTATCGGAGACTTCATATCTCTCGATCCGGGCATGAGCTTGAAAAACCATTTTCAGCTCTTCGAACATCTCGTATGCTCAATGTCTCTCAAAACGTTTTTGGAGCCCCGGCTCTAAGCTGTAAAGCATGCCGCACTGAACGAGGGAGTAGTCATCAGCACGTGTCTGCCAAGCGTTCATAACGTCTTGGTTCTGTGGGACGGGTGGATCACCTAGCGGTGCTTGCAGGACATAATCTTTCTTGGCAGCTATGAGGATGATCCTCAGGTTCCAGACCCAGTCCGTATAGTTGCTGCCATCGTCTTTCAGCTTGGTTTTCTCTAGGAACGCGTTGAAGTTGAGGACTACGTTAGCCATTTGATCTACAAGACATATTGCAAAGATTTTAGACTACGTTCATGATAATTAAGTTCATCTAATCCAATTATTAATGATCTCCCACTTAGATTAGACATCCCTCTAGTCATCTAAGTATTACATGATCCGAGTTAACTAGACCGTGTCCGATCATCACGTGAGACGGACTAGTCAACGTCGGTGAACATCTTCATGTTGATCGTATCTTCTATACGACTCATGCTCGACCTTTCGGACTTCTGTGTTCCGAGGCCATGTCTATACACATGCTAGGCTCGTCAAGTTAACCCTAAGTGTTTTGCATGTGTAAAACTGTCTTACACCCGTTGTATGTGAACGTAAGGATCCATCACACCCGATCATCACGGCGTGCTTAGAAACGACGAACTTTAGCAACGGTGCACAGTTAGGGGAGAACACTTCTTGATATTGTTATGAGGGATCATCTTATTTACTACCGTCGTTCTAAGTAAACAAGATGCAAAAACATGATAAACATCACATGCAATCAAATAATAATTGTGACATGATATGGCCAATATCACATAGCTCCTTCGATCTCCATCTTGGGGCTCCATGATCATCTTGTCACCGGCTTGACACCATGATCTCCATCATCGTGTCTCCATGAAGTTGCTCGCCAACTATTACTTCTACTACTATGGCTAACACGTTTAGCAATAAAGTAAAGTAATTTACATGGCGTTTCTCAATGACACGCAGGTCATATAAAAGAATAAAGACAACTCCTATGGCTCCTGCCGGTTGTCATACTCATCGACATGCAAGTCGTGATTCCTATTACAATAGCATGAACATCTCATACATCATTCGTCACAACTTTGGCTATATCATATCACAAACCACTTGCTGCAAAAACAAGTTAGACGTCCTCTAATTGTTGTTGCAAGTTTTACGTGGCTGAATTAGGGTTCTAGCAAGAACGTCTTCTTACCTACGTTAAAGCCACAACATGATTTGTCAACTTCTATTTACCCTTCATAAGGACCCTGTTCATCGAATCTGCTCAAACTAAAGTGGGAGAGACAGACACCCGCCAGCCACCTTATGCAACTAGTGCATGTTAGTCGGTGGAACCGGTCTCACGTAAGCGTACGTGTAAGGTTGGTCCGGGCCGCTTGATCCCACAATACCGCTGAAGCAAGAAAAGACTAGTAACGGCAAGAAAGTTGACAAATCCACGCCCACAACTAATTGTGTTCTACTCGCGCAAGAAGAACTACGCATAGACCTAGCTCATGATGCCACTGTTGGGGAACGTTGCAGAAAACAAAAAATTTCCTACTCGTTTCACCAAGATCATCTAGGAGTTCATCTAGCAATGAGTCATTGGATGCATCTACATACCTTTGTAGATCGCGCACGGAAGCGTTCAAAAGAACGGTGATGATGTAGTCGTACTCGACGTGATCCAAATCACCGATGACCAGCGCCGAACGGACGGCACCTCCGCGTTCAACACACGTACGGGACGGGAGACGTCTCCTCCTTCTTGATCCAGCAAGGGAGAAGGAGAGGTTGATGAAGATCCAGCAGCACGACGGCGTGGTGGTGGATGCAGGGCGTCACAGTAGCAGGGCTTCGCCTATACTACGAAAAGGAGACGTAACGGGGAGAGAGGGAGGCGCCAGGGGCTGGGTATGAAGTCCCTCCTCTCCCCCACTATATATAGGAGGGCCAAGGGGGGGTGGTGCGCAGCCTAGGAGATCTGATCTCCTAGGTGCGGCTGCCAAGGGGAGGAGTCCCTCCCCCCCAAGGCACCTAGAGGTGCCTTCCACCACTTGGACTCCTCCCCCATGGAAACCCTAGGCGCATGGGCCTAGTGGGGCTGGTGCCCTTGGCCCATGTAGGCCAAGGCGCACCCCCTACAGCCCATGTGGCCCCCCGGGACAGGTGGCCCCACCCGGTGGGCCCCCGGGACCCCTCCGGTGGTCCTGGTACAATACCGATAACCCCGAAACTTGTCCCGATGGCCGAAACAGCATTTCCGGAACTCCTCGTGACGTCCGGGATCTCATCCGGGACTCCGAACAACATTCGGGTTTCTGCATATACATATCTTCACAACCCTAGCGTCACCGAACCTTAAGTGTGTAGACCCTACGGGTTCGGGAGACAAGCAGACATGACCGAGACGACTCTCCGGTCAATAACCAACAGCGGGATCTGGATACCCATGTTGGCTCCCACATGCTCCACGATGATTTCATCGGATGAACCACGATGTCGAGGATTCAATCAACCCCGTATGCAATTCCCTTTGTCAATCGATATGTTACTTGCCCGAGATTCGATCGTCGGTATCCCAATACCTCGTTCAATCTCGTTACCGACAAGTCACTTTACTCATACCGTAATGCATGATCCCGTGACCAGACACTTGGTCACTTTGAGCTCATTATGATGATGCATTACCGAGTGGGCCCAGTGATACCTCTCCGTCATACGGAGTGACAAATCCCAGTCTTGATCCATGTCAACCCAACAGACACTTTCGGAGATACCCGTAGTCTACCTTTATAGTCACCCAGTTACGTTGTGACGTTTGGCATACCCAAAGCACTCCTACGGTATCCGGGAGTTACACGATCTCATGGTCTAAGGAAAAGATACTTGACAATGGAAAACTCTAGCAAACGGGCATGTGTTTCTTAGTTTTAATTTCCCTATCGTTCTTGGACCATGACTGATCAGTCACCACCATACATTTATATGATCTATTACTCCGTACTTGTTACTCTTGTTTCTCTGCATTGTTTGCTGCAAAAATTAAAACTTTCAGGTGCAGATTCACAAGAATGTCAGGACAGTATTCAAAATATTTTCTTTTGAGCCTTGTTCATACGAAAAGTGACATTGTAGGTTGGATTGCTAGCTCAAGGTGCATGAGAGATCTAAAAAACCGAAAATCTCCAAAGATCTTTTACCCACGTGCACACACAAATGGGCGCACAACCAAAACTTATATCCTTTTAGTCTGTTGGAAAATGAAGATATTGATATGCTGGAATTCTAACCTTCAGAAAACTCCCAATCGTCATTCTGTACGCACCTATATAGGGGCATTCTATGTACTTATCCCAACCATCAATCTGCCGGAAACTAATTATGGGCTACATAAGCTACCGGATGCACAGAAATATGATGCACGTGTTGTTGGAGTTGCAACCAAAACATTCATTCATGCCCATCTTCTCTGAAGTTTGAGGCAGCGGTTCTGTGAAGTCTTGCTAGCTAGTATAAAATGCGAACTTATTATATTACCACTGCCAACCACTAATGCGAATTCTTGACCTTGTTTCCCTCAAAAACAATATTTCTCCACATGAAGTTATTTATAAAAAAAGGGACAACTTTCATGGTTCTTTAGTTAAAAATACAAAAATAATATATAGCTCAAACTCATGCACACCTTCAGCTAAATAACTACAGAGACTCTGAGTTCAACCATCCATGCAGCATTGGTCTTACAAACAACTCAATTATAAACACACCTGGGTCTGGGACTCTTGCTCAATGGATCTACCAGCCTCAGCTTCCCCCTCTGTTGCTATCTTCCATATTTTAATCTCCTCTCCAGTAGCTGTGTTATGTCCATTATCAGACCCTCGACCTGAGGAATGCATCAAACACAGTTATGTGATGCCTCGTTGGCTCCACCTTCTTAAGAGAAGCAGTATACTTTTTTCCGAGAAAGCAGAGAAGTAGTATACTTGAAACATCATAACACACATGAGAACATTGCAATTTCGTACATTATAGACAACTAATGGCTTGACTAAACTAACCAAGCACATGTTATGTTTGGTGTTTTGACAGCAAGCCATACACAGAGTAAGAAGCACATGTGATGGTTGGTGTTATGTTGGCTACTCTTCCAACTCAGTAGCATCCCTGCCCGTATGGATCACCTAACCTTCTTCATAGGTGTCACTACCAGAAAAAACCTACACACAGAAATCAACACCGCTACCGGGCCATGTCCACAGAGTCATGCATGCTACGGATCTCAGGCTCGACCTCGCCTATCTCCTTAACCGTGTAGTTGCAGAGGCGGCCGGCCAGGCGGCATACTACTGCCAACGCCCCGCTGGTGATCAGCATCAGGGTGACCTTGGCATAAATGAAACGGTCTTTCCCCTGCTCTTTCAGCGGGAGGTATACTTTCCCAAAACTGAACATATGGACTT
Organism: Triticum urartu; assembly: GCF_056163025.1. Classification (NCBI taxonomy): domain Eukaryota; kingdom Viridiplantae; phylum Streptophyta; class Magnoliopsida; order Poales; family Poaceae; genus Triticum; species Triticum urartu. Next base: position 34,827,183 of record NC_141874.1, on the reverse strand, counting down.
CTCATGACAAAATATTTGAACCCACCCAAGGATTTGAACTTATTTGTAGCATGTATATATATTTTATTTTTTTGTTAAGTAGCTGGGGGTGATCTCCCTTTAATCTGAATAAGAAAAGTACAAAAGTTGTTTATCACTCTATCCAAAATTTCACCACTACTATATTGTTCCTATAGTTTCCAGTTTATTCCGAAAAACTGTAGCATCATTATTAGCAACGTTCTGTAGATCATTGCCTCTATATAAATTGGCCTTCTAGATTGTGATTCCACTATTTTATAAATTATTCACTAAAGCCCTCATACAATGTGTGAGAAATCTGACAAAATATTTGTAGGCCTTGAAAAGCATATTAACAAAATAGGTGGCTAACACAAACTTGCAAGTAGAGCATGATGTATGAGAGAGAGAGAGGTGGGGCTGCACCGTGCGTTACACATGAATATTCTTGTGGACATTGTATCAAACAGATGTCCCACAATTTGATGCAAAAACAAATCTCTAATGGTTGGGCAGAACAACGAATCAAAGGAGCAGCCAGAGCTCTTACCAACAGGCCACATGGAGGAGGAGTTGCGCTGGTCACTGGGACGGAGCTGGGAGGTGACGTGTCCCAGTCCCAACGTGGTCGGGGGCGGCGTGACTGAAGGGGAGTGGAGTAGGGGCACGTGGCCGGGAAGAGGCTAGCGGCGCGTGGCCGGGAGCGCCGCACATCGCCAGCGGCACAGCAGCGAGGAGGTGCGGGGTAGCGCAATTGGCTAGCAGCGGCTAGTGGGCTGGGATCGGGGCAGGAAGACGATGGGGTAGGTGGGGGTTGATGTGTCGGGATTTAGGTTGGCCTTTTCTTATTTTTATTATTGACGCTTTAGTACCACCTCGCGTATATGTTTCAAATCAAACTGAAAGCGTAAATTCACGGGAAGAAAGCGTATTGTGACGGTGAACCCATGAAGTCAATCCATGCTTTATTATTACTAGGAAATATGTTCGTGCGTTGCAACGGGAAGAACAAATGGTCCTAACTCAATAAACATGATTTATAACCCTCTACTCCCACACACAGATAGGTCATTCAGGACCTCTTTTTCAGTATTACCCCATTAGTTCTGACGCTTATCCTCTTTCCAATGAGTTCAATATTGGATCTATTTTTGATAAATCGAATTCAGCACTCTCAAGATATGCAGAAGTTGAAAATCTTAAGAAAATAAATAAATAATTGATTGGTCGCAAATTATACTTCACTCAAAAAATAGAAGAACCAACTAAGAATGATTAAGTAATCGTGTTAACTAACAATAGAATTAGGTAAATTTTGGTGCGGGGATCTATCTAAACGATAAAAAATAAGCATTGACATACTCTAAATATTCAAAAGGTAAATGTTCAAAACACGTATTCTTTTACATTGATTTACTGGAAATTTATGTATTTTTGGAAACGGAAGGAGAAATTCTAAGACCTAAAAATCTATGGAGAGGCAAATCACTTACAAATCCTATATGCGATCCACATACCAATATGATGATATATTAAGTTTGCTCATAGAGCTTTTTGAGAGCTCACGTGCATAGTACCTGTTCAAATGAGTGTCCTAGTATACTCCTTAGAGAACAAAATGAATATTAGCTTGCATTTTTTTTACTAACATAGCAACCATGGGAAAACCATATACCACCCATTGCATCGAGAAAGAACTATTGCAGATCACCAAAAAATCATATTGAAATGGCCATGATCCCAAATATAAAATTGTAAGATGTTAATAATGAATGCCGATTTATATTCCTCTATATATTTTCATTATCCCTCTAGTTGGAATATAAGATGATATATAATTTAGCATGTATATGAGCAAAGTTAGGAAGTAGCCAGCTATAAAATATTGGTCGGAAATATGGATCAGGTATTAAAATGCAAGACATGCTCCACCTCTTAATCAATTCAAAGTCGTTTAGCCTAGCAATAAACCACATCAAGTGTCACGAGTAGAATGAGGAAGATAGATGCACAATGCTACATTTTATAAAAATATTAATCTCGCAAAAAACCGCTTGTATGTAATGTAATTTTCGTCCATAAACAACGACCGTAAACAATTATAAATCTACGGAAATTAGTACAGTAAATCTGTAATCTTGTCATCTTTGTGATGCACAACCAAATCTAAAGCTTGCTGAGGAGGGCCGTTACGATGCTTCTTGGCTAGCTTTCTACGTAGCGAAGGTTTAGTATAGATTTTTTTATGTACCTCCATTAGCCCAGCCATGATGGTTCTGTTAGGAACGAAATAGGTAACAGGGAGACTGAGATGCTTTTACTTTGCGGGGGGGGGGGGGGGGGGGGGGAGGAATCAGTGTGTATTCTGCAGACTTGATTCCCCCTAAAAATATGACAAACGTCCACACCTCTAGACTTCTTTCTTCTCTAAAAAATCTGAAAACATACCAAGATCTGATTATAGAATAAATTTTTATGATCTGTTAAATAAGAAATTCGTATGAATATACATGACAAAACTGAAGTCTTCATTGTTGATTTCTAACAACAGGAAATTTGAGTCACACCTTCAATCTTCAGTCATTGGTAGCCTATTGTCGGCACAATCATAAATTAGCTAGAACCCCGTCGTGCAAATTACCAACAGAAAATTGGACTTCCTTTATCTATTGAAGGGTTACTGGATTTTGTATCCATCTAATATCCTGAAAATATGAGGTTGCTGGGGATCTCTGCTTGAATCATAACCTGCTCCGAAGCCTGTTGTACAGTGATCCTACGATCAAATACGTGTACATGACAGTAATCCGCAGCTGGCCGGCGTAACAAATCAGTCTTATCTTGAGTCATGATTCGTGAACAGAGGCATAGTTGATTCATAAATTGAATAGTTAGATCGAGGATCCTTCAGATGACCTAATTGCCTTGTCTTGGAGAACTGAGAAGAAACAAAAGAAACGTGGGTTATGGATCTTTAGCATACATAATTGCTTCATGGATTATTCATGGGGGAAAGCTTTAGTATGGCACCCCGGTCGTAGTACACCAAAACAACAACCTGGGCGACATGCCGGCAACATCGCTGACCGATGAGATTGTGCGATACATAATTGTGGATTTATTGATTAGAGGAGCACGTACCTGAAGCGAGTACTGTTGCTGCTATTGTTTCCAGCAATGATGCCATGGAGCCCCACATGTCCCCTGATTCATATCGGCCATAGAAGCAGCATCCTCATTGTTCAAGGACTTCACGGGTGGCCTCTCTGGGAGGCAGCCAACCCTCTCGCCTAGCAGCTGCACAGAACGCCACTGGCTAGATCCCGTTTAGGTCATGCTCATGCTGCCCGATGTTGTACGGGGTGGGACCGAACAACTTCATGTCATGTATGGCTCTGAACGTCATGGAAGCATAGAGATCGTGCTCAAGATTGCGCCGATGGTTGGCCCTCTCCCACATGAACAGCACCTAGCCCTCATCCTCTCTGAGTAGTCCATCGCCTGTACGCCGTAGGCGCAGGTGCAGGCACCATGCTTTCGCTCGGCAACTCGACGAAGCAAAACTCTGGCCAGTCTCCTAACAGGTCGACGGAGGTGGCGCCCAAGGTCAGGTTGACCTACCACAACCGGCCGCTGAAATCAATTGTTTGTTTGTGCAAGCACGTGCGTGAGGTAGGGGTGGACTAAAGAGCAGCTCGGCTCGTTAAGCTCGTACTCATTAAGCTCGTGCTCGTTAAGGCTCGGCTCGCCAAGCTCGTTAATATTAACGAGCAGAAAACCCTGCTCGGCTCGGCTCGTTTGAAGATCGTTAAGCTCGTGAGCGCTCACGAGCGCTTGTTAATAGATTATAATGTCTTATGATATACAAGATGAATGTGTATGTGTGGTTTTCAAGACAAAATATGATGACTATAAAAAATAAATATAGTAGCTTATTGCCTCATATGTCGATTAGATTGAATAGACGGGCTGAGATGCTACAAAAGTTTGTCACGTAAGATGAAAATATGTGTTGTGTTGTTACTAACGAGCTTAACGAGCTACTCGTGAAACTCGTTAGCTCGCTCGTTAAGCTCGTTAAGCTTAACAAGCTGAAATCAATGATTGGCTCTGTTCATTAAGAAGCGAGCTACCAGCTTAACGGGCCGAACTATCGAGCACTCATTAAGCTCGGGAGTTACGAGCTTTTGATCCAGCCCTAGCGTGAGGTGATGTTCGTCCAAGGAGGGCTCCCTTGTCCTTGATGAAGTGCCCGTGAGATCGGGATCAGTGTATTTATTGGAAGGGTTTAAGAAAGGCATGGAAGGTGAAGAGGAAGGAGACCGTGTCTGCTGCGGCAGTGGATCGACCTCCCGTGTTTTTTTATGGAGGTGGGCCTGCTTATAATAGAGAGAAGTAGGATCGATGAAAGAAGAGGAGGGAGACCGAGTCTCGTCTCTCGTGAGGCAACGCATCGTGCTCCTGTTTCTTTTAGGGAATGAAGGCCCAACCCAATTAAGTACAAGAACGTACAAAAAGCTAAAAATATGAACGGACAAAAATATGATAGATTAGTACCACCTTGGATTTTGGAAAAATTACGCACGTGTTGAAAAAAAATGAAAGCGTAAATTTACGAAAATAAGCGTATTGTGACGGTGAACCCACGCAGTCAATCCATGCTTTATTATTAGGGAAAGATTAGGGATAGACTAGCACACATGCCCGTGCGTTGCAACGGGGAAAAAATATAATACGTGGTTCAACATTTTACTAACCTAACCACTGACTTGCATATGTCTGTCATTGTCGGATTATACCCACACCTCATCATTTGTTTTGTTTATTTCCGTCATTGCCAGATTATAGCTACACCTCACCGGTAGTTTTTTATTATTTTTGAAAAGGCCTATTGGTTGTCTATTTGAGGCCATATATAAATTAGTGAGATCCTGTGTATATTTGCAGGGTGGTACTACTAATTTTCTTTTTAGGAATAGATGGTACTATTAATCAATAAAGATTTTTCTATAGTACCAAAAGCTGGCCCAATAAAGAGAATAGTAAACTGGATGGGCTGAATCATAGGACATCCCGTGCCCGTCAAATAAAGAATGCTTTCCCCTAAACAAAAGTAAAATAAAAAATGTTTCTTCTAAAAAATGGGAGCATATGCCCGCTACAGCCAGCAGCCGCCGCTGCGCCCGAGCGAGCGAGGAGAGGCCGAGCTCTTCCTTGGGATGCCATCTCCGCCGCCTTCCTCTCACCTCCGGCCGGTGAGCCCAACTGCCGCCGATAACCTCGCGCTGCCGCCCTCTTCTTCTCCCGTCTCTCTCCTCCCTTCACGCAGGAGCCCAGCCGAGCCGCCATGGCAGTATAGCTTCGCGACCGCCGCCCTCTTCCCTGCCTTCTCCCTCCCTTTCCTCCTTCCTCTTCCTTCTTATCTTCTCCTGTCTATCTCCTCCCTCGTCTCACTTTCCCCTTCCAGCGCAGGAACCCAGTCGAGCCGCCATGGCAGAGAAGCTTCGCCGCCATCACGTTTTGCCCCAGATCCACGCCATGACACCGCTCCTGCGTTGGATCCATTGGGAGCGATGCGCTCGCCATCGTCCGACTTTGTCTGCTCGCCCCCTGAAAGCCCTGTGGGAGTGCTGCACTACCGTCGTCCAATTTCTTTGCCGCCTTGATATTAGATCTGGGTCGGCGCCGACCTTCTAAACACCCCATGCATTGCCGCCACAGCTGCATCTGGCCCAGACGCGGGGGATGCATGCCAGATGGGCTGATGCCCAAGCGCGGAAGACTGCCCAGGCATGGAAGACGCATGATTGAATGGGAGTCCCTAGTCAGCGCTTCAGGCGCCAGGGATGCTCCCTGGCGCCCCACGCTTGTCAGTTGGGCCGGCCTGTTAGTGCTGTGTAGTCCTCACTCGCTCATTCCAGCCGCTCTACAGCGGCACGAGGTACTGTAGCGGCGAGAGGTACTGTAGCGGCAAAGCATTTAGCGCTGCTAGTGCAAAATTTCGAAAAAACAGTTCATGAATTTGAAAAAACAATTCACAAATTCAAAAATAGTTCATGAATTTGAAGAAAGAACAAAAAATTGAAAAAAAACGTGAGTTTGGAAAATAGTTATAGATTTTGACAAAAAGTTCACCAAATACGAAAAAAGTTCATTGAATTTAAAAGAATCATCAATTTTCAAAAAAAATCATAGAATTAGAAAAAAGTTCATGGAATTTGATAAAAAGTTGTCGAATTTGAAAAAAGTTCATCAAATTTGAAAAAAAAAGTTCATCCAATTCAAAAAAAGTTCATCGGTATTGAAAATAGTTCATCGAATTCAAAAAAAGTTCACCGATTTTGAGAAAAGTTCATCGAATTTGGAAAAAAAGTTCATCGATTTTCAAAAAAGTTCATCCAATTTGTAAAAAAGTTTATTGATTTTGAAAAAATTACATCGAATTTGAAAAAAAAGTTCATTGAATTTGAAAACGTTCATCAAATTTGAAAAAAAGTTCAACAATTTTTAGAAAAACTAATAAATTTTTGAAAAAATCACCGAGTTTGATGAAAGTTCATGATATTTGGAAAAAGTTCATGAATATAGAATCACGAATTTGAACCAAGTTCGTGCAATGAAGAAAACAGAAAAAAAAAAGCAAAAGGGAATAAGAACCGCGACCTGTGAAAGAATAAAAGAAGGTAACACAAGTGAGTTAGTGTCCTAGTGGTTAGTGCGCTGCGTTCGCCACGAAGAAATCCTGAGTTCGAACCCCGCCGGCGCCCTCGCCTTTTTTGCTTGGGTTTGACAAATAAAGGGAAAATGGGCCGGCCCAATTACAAGCGCAGTTGGCAAACCGGCGCAGGATTCGCCTCATTGAACTACCGAGACAGAAATTTAGTACCACCTCGAATATATTTTAAATTTAAACTGAAAGCGTAAAATCACGAGAAGAAGCGTATTATGACGGTGAACTCACGGAGTCAATCCATGCTTTATTATTAGGGATAGATTAGGAAGATAATTGCAGAGACTAACATATATTAGCATATTAGTGGAGTGAATAATTGCAGTATAATTTTACTCATATTACAGCCATTTTTGGACATATATTACTAGCAAAAATACCCGTGCTTTGCAACAGGAGAAGAAAACATATCACAGCCGCTGCTTTGCAACGGTTGAAGAAAACATATTACAGCCGCTAGCGGCCAACCACAACACTTCGACGAGATGTCGTGAAACAATAGCTTATTACAAGCGCAGTTGGCGAACCGGCGCAGGATTCGCCTCATTGAATTACCGAGACAGAAATTTTGTACCACCTCGAATATATTTTTAATTTAAACTGAAAGCGTAAAATCACGAGAAGAAGCGTATTATGACGGTGAACTCACGGAGTCAATTCGTGCTTTATTATTAGGGATAGATTAGGGAGATAATTGCAGAGACTAACATATATTAGCATATTAGTGGAGTGAATAATTGCAGTATAATTTTACTCAT